>NC_079376.1:19152500-19492500 GCF_021018895.1 Seriola aureovittata
ATCAGTGATGTGGGAGGAAGAAGTGAAAAGAGGGGAGAGGTGGCGGAGAAAGAAAGCAGTTCAGTGAGTTTATTGGAAGACATCAAGCCTGACAGATTTTTTTTTCGGCATCTCTCGTTCCTGCGAGGACTGTGAGGCTAATAGAGGCCATCAAAGCACTCAGAGACCCTCACCTTGCTGTAGTGTTTCAAGCCACTTAACTCCTGGTCTGAACAGCCTTGGAAACTCACAGAAAGACAAATAAAAAGTGGAGTGAACCCCCCCTCCCCTCCCCTTCACTTCCCCTCCCTCTTTCTTCCCCTACCTCTTACATCTGGAAAATCATCATCTGGCAGCTCAAAGTGGAAGCAGCCAAAGCCAGTTTAGATACTGTCTGACTTTTCTCTCCCTCCTCCCTTCCTCAGCTTTTTCTCTTTCAGCACCTCTGGATTCCTCCTGTATATTTTTTTTTTCCACTTTCACTTTGACAGTCTCACCTCTTTACATGCCTTGTTTCTCCTCCTCACTTTGCTGTTGAAGTTTTTCTTGGAAGATTTTGTTGGCAAAGATGTGAAAGTTTTATTACTTCTTGTTTCTCACCTTCTATTCTTTTCTTCCATTGTCCTTTTCTATTTTAAGAGCATCGTCAAAGACCTACATCTGTTTTTCCCTATAGTCTCCTCTATTTAAACTGGCTTGGTGAATTTGTCTTTACTTTTATATTTTTTTTTTAACTTTTGTTGCACATTTTGGTGCAAAACATCAATAAAACATTACAGAGAAGTGTTACTGGAAAGGAACAGTTAACACACTTGACATCGTGGGAAATACATTCACTCTTGCTGAAAGTGAGAAGATCAATACCACTCTCATGTCTCTACACTAAATGTGAAGCTCCACAAAATAACGCATAAACAACATGTTGTGGTTTTACGGGGGTTATGTGCCAAACTATTTCTTGGCTGGGTACATGAGGTTGCCTGGCAACCAGCTGAGACTCCAGGAAACTAGTGCGGAAATAGTCTGGCACATAACCCTTATAAAACCACAGCATGTTTTTTTTTTAACACTTTGGTGTTTGCATGGATTAAACAAACAAGATATAATGTGTTAATTAGTGAGCTTTAGAGGTGCTGGTATGCCGATTTTTAAAAAACTTTGGATAGAGTTAGGCTAGCTATTCATGCCCGTTTCCATCTTTGTGCTAAGCTAAACTGACTGTAGCTTCCTACTGTATTCAGTCTATAGACATGATAGTGGTATTGTTCCTCTAACTCAGCAAGAAAGAAATAAGCTTTTTACTTGAAATGCCAAATTAATCAGATTGGCCATCAAGATTACAGGGACAAATCCAAGTTGGCTGCCGCATTGATGGACCCTCAAAAAATCTATAAAGGTTTTTCCTGTCCTATTGTTTCACTCTTTCTCTCAGTCCTATGTGTGTGCCTGTCATTCAGGGTGTGCATTAAAGCATGCAGTGTTCATGTTCCAGGACTGGGCTAACTTTGCCGACCTGACACTCCCTGTCCACCTTACAAATATTGTAAGGCCAATATTCACTCTGCTTTTGGCTCAGTATTGGTCTCCACCCACTCCTAAGAAAAATATCTGGCTATTTAGCTGCTTAATGCTGCACTATGTTCATAAGCTATCACTAACTTTTGTCTGTCTGCTGGTTGGTGTTGGGCAGGTAGTGTAAAGGTTAATTTGCTATAAACAGAGTTTTTTTTCTTTGCAAGGTTGATGAGAGCAGTGATACTGACCGAAACAGTAAAGCTGAGGGCCATAAAACCAAAACAAGAAGCTAAAAGACAATAAATGCTCAGCAGAGCTGTAGGGTTTGTCACTACAAACAACTCTTTTTACATTATGCATGGTCAGTTGATCCACTGTGTATATAGAAAAATAGAGTAGTGCAGCTTTAAACACTTATACATTAACAGGGTAAAAAGAACAGTTCAAACTAGGTTTAGAAAAAAAGAGGTAAATAACATGAAAATATGAATCACATTTATTGTTATATTTGGTTGGTGATTATATCACCATAATGTATAGTCAAAGTAAAATTGTCTTTGCCTCATGAAACTTGTAAATAGGAAAAAGCTTGTCAAAAAATGTTAGATTGGGTTTGACTGGCTGTAAGTTTGACAATACTTGCTACTAGAAATTGCACAGATTGCCCTATGTCTTGTTAGGTACAAACAAGTTCTCCAGTTTAATTTCATGGCTATGAGCTATTACAACAGGCTATTGTGCTCCTCTAACCAAAAATATGCCTGAATTTCTCCAGACATCTGTGAGCTTTACACGATGCAAGTCTGGTTACAGAAGATTAACTCCAAACAAACTGCTGTTGCTTCACTCTCCGTACAGATTTTTCTTTTTTTTTTTTTTTATTGCCCAGGAATGACCGACCATATGTGGAGAGAAGAGGCAAAATATTGAACAGCTGAGTGTGTACATCAGAGAGCATACATGTCATTTAATAAACAGGTTTTTGAAAAGAAGTATTAAAGACTGGAGTTCGTCACCTCATTTCAAATACTGGGATTAGAAAATATGACTTTAAATTTATTGAATTTAATGTGGAAGTGCTTTGATACTCTCCTAATAAAGGTACTTGATCCAGGAAAATCATGGGAAAGATTATTTCCTCTTTGAATACAAGCTAAATACATTTTTAACAAGGACAAACTGTATGAATAGTTAATTCCACTCACTCCTTTAAAGGCACTTGAGTATAATCATTATTCATCATAATTACTCATCCCCTTCTTTCCAGCCAATGTGTCTCTCTCAGCTCCCTCTGTTTTTGTTTGATTTGGCCAATGACGTGCTGTGAAAGTGATCCTTCCCAGTAAAGCCAGTCATGGTTGACCACTTTGACTCCCCTAAGTAGAGCAAAGCAAAGCGGAGCAGCCACATCTGGCAAAGGGTTCTCACATCTGGTTTGTGTATCAGCTCCTTTGCACGGCCGTCTACCACAGTCTGATAGTATACCTCGGAGACACGAGATGAGATGAGCTACAGACACTCCACTCCAGGGGAGACATGGTGGATAATGGTGAGCGAGTTCATGTTCAGAGGTCAGATCGACGAAGCAGGAAATGTCACTCACTGACAAAATGTCTCACAGTAACACACCTGTGTGTTTCATTGGATCTAAGAACTTTCTAGTGCTCCTTGCTTTTTCATGTATTGTTGCAGAGACCACAAAGACAGCTAGAAGTTTTTGTTCTTATAGGTCGTAAACTTCCACAAAGAAGTAAAGAAACACAAAACAAACTAAAGGCCTTGAATCTTTAAAGCAAGACATTTAACAGTTTAGCAATCACAATAAACTTAATTGAGACCAGACCAGTGTCATTAAAATCAAATGAGACATTTGCTTAAATTTCAATGTTTTTTTTAAGTTAAAGAATTTCACTGGTATAGTGATTAAATTCATCATGCAGAAAGAAAGAAAGCAGCATTTTACTAATGGACTTTGTCACCACTTCATCTGTGGAATATGAATAGTTACATGTAATGTAATGTCGCCCTCTTGTGCCAGACCTGTATTAGGCACTCAAAGGGACTGGTGCTTTGCGTGAGGGTAGTAGTATCTAAATTGGATGGAATTATACTATAATTTATATTAATTAATTATATATCATAATTCAGAGGACATCTCTACATTTAATCCTTTCATGATGCCTTTTGTTTGTCCACTTGTCCAGTCTGTTTGACTGAATACAGGAGTGATATAACATGCTTAACTGTTTTATCAGTGTGTAATCTGAAAAAGTTGTGTGTTAATGTCATTAATCAAACATATTATATACTATATACTATACTACTACTAAGTAGCCCTATAGTTGTATAATACTTTACTTTAACACTTTAGAGAAAGGGGATAAAAGCAAAAGCACAAAGTTTCTTTGTCTTTCTTGGCCTCTAACAGTAGAGGTGTCCATACACAGTGAAAGTGCACTTTCATAAATTTCTCGCCATTATAGTGTAATAAAAAACATTTCTAATTACACATGCCTTTTAAGAACAGCAGCAAGTAAAACTACAAGTTTTCTACAAACCAATGCAGACTTAACTTTCAGCACAAGAAATTTTCTACATTTGAATTTGATCATCCCCCTAAGTGTAGGTAAAAATACTGAACAACTTATTCAAACAACATTCAGATTCATTTTTACAGTTTTCAAAATGTCTAATTTTCTCTTTCTAAGTACTGGTCTTATTCTTTGCTTATTTTACTATGTGAAAAACAGATTTTACTGTAGGAAACTGTTTGTCGGAAGTATTTACCAATCAATTAATCAATCAATCAATCAATCAATACATCTACATGTACACCACACACTAAATGACAACATGACATCGTGGCTGCTTATTTCAATTTTTTAATATCATGCAAAAGAATTCCAATAATCACATAAGCAGTAAACTTTATAAAATTTTTACACTTATTAAGAGAATTGTCAACATAAGACTGTTCTGAGATAGTTTCATCTCTACATAAACATCCAAACCCACACAAACATTCAGCCATTCTCACCCTCACCATATTCTGAACCTACTGTTCATGTCAGCTGAATCACAAACGAGCGCGTACCGTACACTTTGTTTTACAAGAGGCACTGGCACAGCATCTGAATGCACCAAGTGGCCTTGTTTAGGCAAACAGCAGGGGCAGTGATAATATTTGATTTCTCTGTGGTGGAACTCTGTATTCATTCCAATAATAAAAAAAAAACAAAAAAAAAACACATTTTTAATTTGGTATCAAAGCAAAATGTATTTGGACCTGGAAAATACAGCAAAATAAATTATTCTTCCATCATCTTCCCCCCTCATTTTGGTAAATTCAATTATTTGAGACACTGCACAATACATCTGTGAAGCACAACTGAATTACACTTAATTTTTTCTTTCTTTTGAAACAAAACAATTGCAAGTTTGTGCCAAAAAAACAATTCTTAAACATCTTTGGTTGATAACACATTTTCAAGGGTTCTGAGTATTCCATGTTACTACTGTAATGCAGCTGTTTGCATTTCTGATCAGTTTGCTAAACCCCATTTTTGGAGAAACAGGGCTTTAGTTTTTCTTGTCACTTAAAATAGAAACTCACTGCCTGTTGCAGGTTAATTGGAGGACATTACCAGAACATGTAAGGGCTGTTTTTGCTCAAAGTACACTTAATATTACCACAAAATAAGAGAAAGTAGAGATCAAAATGAATGCAATTTCTATTCAGTTTCGAAAAGCCACAACCAGACTCTTTCAAGAGCAGGTTTTAGTGGAAAATCTCTCTGTTTTGTTCCCCAGCTTCAGAGAGGTCAGAGGTCAATTAGATCTGGTGCTGGTAGTGATTTAGTGAGGAGCTCAAGGACACTTCAGGGTTGAAGTTTCTTTATCTGACTGACTGACAGGTAAGTACTTCCCATTCTGCCCAATCAGGTTAAAATAACACTAATGTGATTCACAGGCCTCAATAGCTGTACCCTGGTCTTATTCAACTGACGTCAGTGATTATGCATTGTGCAAATGAACTGAATAATGTGGGGACTCTTATAAAAATAAGGCCATTCACTTAAACTATTCAAATTGCTGTCACACTGTGCCTGTCAAAGATTTGCCTGAACTTCCATGACGGCAGTAGGACAGAATGAAATCAGCTTTTTTTCTTCCTTTCCAGTTTGAAAATACATGAAAAATAACGACTACCTCATTCACAAAACACAAATACTTCATCTGTGTTTTTAAGACCCTTGTGGTAAACTTAGAAAATACAGCTGTCTAAGAATATATCTTAGTACATTACTGGCGACTTAACAGCAAGTATTCCAGCATGAGGAATATCACTAATGTACAGCACCATGTTGATATCAAAGTTCTGAAAGGCGGGAAACAGAAAACGAGGAAACACAAAAGAAGCACACAGCATGTAGGGAAAATACCAGATGTGGACAAAACAGTGGTCCGATAAACTTTGAATATATTCTTTAAAACTAGTTGACCTATTTTAGACTGATACTAGTCACGTCAGTTTATGCTATGAGAACATATAGAGATCAAAATCAACCAGTTGTTCCAGGTGAAGTGAAGAGGCTCTGTTGCTTTGACATTTTAGCCACTTGATTTTAAAATTACTAGAGAAAATTTAAACTTGTAGCAGCTCTAAAGCCAAATTGTATGATATACAACTTTCCAGGCCATAAAAAGCACTGTCAATACACTCTCCTAAAAAGTCTTTCTTATTGTTTATACAGTAATGATGCAGTCACAGTCTGTTAGGGACACATGGATGACATTAATCTCTATGTTCTCATGACTTAAGAGGTAAAGTCTCCAAAGACTAAAAAACTGTTGCTTCATTTTTTTTTTCTAAAAACTCTAAGATGAAATCTTCAAATATGATTTTGCCTAAATCTGAAGGACTGTAAGTGCATGTTGGGACTTAAAGAAAACCTTCATTATTTTCCTAGCTGTGTGTGTGTGTGTGTGTGTGTGTGTGTGTGTGTGTGTGTGTGTGTGTGTAGTGAGTTGGTTGCTAGGGCTGTTAGGCTTTCTTCTTACAGACATGGATGAAGTAGCAGGGAGCCTGGCTCTGGCCAGGGATGTACGTCTGGAAATCTCCGTAGACGCTGTGCTCCATTTTGCCGTTGAAGGCCTCATTCAGCAAACCTTTGAAGCTCTCCAGACAGTGAGGGTAGTAGGACAAACGGAATTTACTAGGAAGGACAAATAGAGCACACACACACACACACACACACACACACGTTATCATTCCTGCAGACAGTCAATACATGTACTTCTTACTGTGTCTAATATGCCTGGGAGTGGAGTCCATCGACCTTGACTGTATGGGAGTTCAGATAACGACATTACAGAGTCTTTGCGGTGAAACAACAACAAAACACACTGTGAGACAAATATTATGAAAAGTGTCACTTTATGCAAACAGTCACACAGAGGCTGCCACAACACTGTCATTATTATATCCTTTTATATCTGCCTATAACATATGCGTGTTTATGATGGGATGAAGAGGCTGTCATTTCTTTGACAAGGAAAACATGACATTAACTGAAAAACATTGTCACAAATACTATATGTTTCATTATCAAACGCAATGTGACCCGTAAGATAACAAGAAATGTGGCAGTAACAAGATAGGTGCTATGGTGTCATGAATCTTTCCCTTGATCGTAGCTAGAGATATCACAAAGTGTTATTACTCCGTAACTAGTTTGTCTTACAGTTTTAAAATAAAGTAGTTGTAGGTCAGAGTTCATCTTCTGTTAAACATGGTATTCTCAAAGTGCTTGTCAAGTCATCTCAAGTGTGTTTGTAAAGCCCAGGGTCACATACAAAGTCCTGTTGACCTCATGCGTTTCAGCAGTGAGGACTCTAATTTTGTCTGTTAACTTGACCTTCTCTAAAATGTGTTGCCAAAATAACAGACTGTGTCAACAGCGTGCTCTTACTATCCTTCAGATTTTACTTGTATCCACTGCAGCAATAGCAACTGGGAGTCAACGAGACAAAACTGGAAACAGAAAAATATTTAATTCTCAATATGAATTCACCTCTCTGCACTGGGTAAAGTGGTGTTCATTTGTCAAGACTATCTTGCTGAACAAAACATGTAAGTATCATGAACTTTTGTTTATCACAGATCTTATTTTCTGCAGTAATCCAAAAGCCAATGTAAAAATCCCATTGGCTTTTCGACGAGGGAATGGCTAACTCCCAGGTTAGTCAACAACAATACGTCATCCCAGCAGCACTTCATTTATCTGTTAACTGACAGAAGAAGAAAATAACTGGCAGATTAATGGATAGTGAAAATAATCATTAGTTGCCACCCTGGACATTTAAAAAGTCAGTGTTCAACCATCTGAGTAGCCTGACCTACCTGACTTCAGGAAGATTCTGCAGGGCGGCCTGGGGCACATGGATAGTGTAGTCCAGAGTGATCATATGAGGCTTACTGTTGACCCACAGCACCGAGGTGGAGATGTCCTGAGTTAGATCACTCTGCAACACACACACACACACACACACACACACACACACACACACACACACACACACACACACACACACACACACACACACACACACACACACACACACACACACACACATTATACAGCACACTGGCAAATACAAGTCGACACAGAATACTTCAAACAACTTTTCACCTTCTCGTCAGTATTGTCCTAATGTGAGGACAACTGAGGCCTGATTAGAAGTGACTCAACAACACCATGAAGTTGCTCTTATTGTTATTGAGTAGAGAGTTGGACCATGAGAGCAGACTCTGGGATTATGGGGGTATCAGAAGTGGATTTTGCTCTAGCACGCAACTGTTGACTTAGTATTTATATCTAGGCCTTCCAGCTGGATAGTTCCTTCTTTGGCTGGATTAAAGAATATGGTACTTGTTATGAGGAAAATAACGTAAGTCAAATATGGCTCATTGCTGTTGGCACCTGCTGTGATGTCTTTGTCTATTTCATATATATGAGCTGTTGCCAAAAAGGCTGGGTAGCAAACTGCAGGGCTGGTTGGTTATGGTGCGATGTTCCATACAGATACATTTCACCAGCAAAGCAGATGATACACATGATTTTTGGCAGCATATGTCACTCATCTTTCCATCTTCCCCAACGGTCTTTCTTCCTTAGTACTCCTAACATGATCTCGTTTTCTCCCTATTTGCAAAAATAGTTTTAAAACTCGACAATTTCATGCACATTTCCTTATGTTTCACCAGCGCCAGTTTCACCGAAAATCTCACAATATCCGGCAGGCTCTGACTAGAGATTTAGGTCTTAAACTCAGCTGCTGCTAGGGATGGTGTAAGTAAACCATTCATAAACAATACTGTCTGTCCAACTCCTCTTCACGAAGAAATAAAGAGTGTAGTGTGCAGAAAGTTTAGATTAAAAAGAGGCTTTTTATGTGCCCTTCAGCATCTTTGATGCCTTTGAATAGTTTTCTCGCAAGCTCACAAGTGTTTTCACTTTTCTTCAGGAATCATTCCAAAACTGATCCATGTCATTCTATCGTCTGTTTAAAATCTAAGTAAATAAATAATAAAGGAGGAAAATGACAGAAAATAAGGAAAACTAAATAATCAAATTAAAAAATTTTTTTTAGATTCTTATTCAACCATTCAATAAAATCACCATATGGCCAAGAAGTTTTTGGAACTATTTGAACTTTAAAAAAAAAAAGAAAAAAGAAAAAAAAAAAGCTACACAGAATATTTCAATTGTGTACAGAAATAGGGAAATCACAAGCAGGTTTGTGGATGGCCTGGGGCATCGTTACCAGGGACTGAACCCCTCGCACTTTAATGCAGGACTGGAATCAGTGATTGGAACCATGTTGATGATAAAGAGGCTTCATGCTAAGTGGGCAGCTGACAGGTCCTGTCAACATCCAGAGAGCAAAGTATACAAAGCACTGACAGAAGCCATTACTCTGATCATGAACAGTCAGCTCACATTATACTGATTATGATCTTAATTGTTACACACTGCACATGATAAATCAGATACCGGGATACAGGGAATGAGACCTTATGGGAAATAAAATGATACATTAGTTATCATTTAAGTCCAGATCTTAGCTTATTGGAGATATATCATTATCAGTGGATATGTTAACCAATAACTAATAACAGTCAGGCTATAGTACCTTGTAGTAGATGTTTTTGCCTTGTGGCGCCTTCCCAGTCTCCAGGATATAGTCATAGTTACGGTGGTCAATGATGAGGATCCCACCGGGTCTGACCATACTGGCAATGTTCTGAAGGGCCAACTTCTGGTCACTCTGGTCCCCTGAGATCAATACAACATGATCAATGATCAATTACAAATATGGAGAATGGTCTTCAAATTACATCTTTGAAATAAGAGATTACATATTGATGTGAAGTGAGGAGAACATGAAGGAGAAACTTAAAACCAGGCGAGGACCTTGTTTTTCCACACCTCCTGTAGTTTAACATTTCACCCTGCTGCAGTGACGTACAGTAGAAGTGTACTCCAGGGTGTATCAGTTCACTTGAGGTGTGATCGAAGGTGCAACAGACTTAAAACTTTAAAATTTTGCTCATTTGTGTCAGCAAAATTTTAACCACAAACCAATAAATCAATAATCCAGAGAATAGATCTGTATCATATCAATCATATTTAAAAACAAGATAACAGAGGGTCACTTGAAAAAAAATGCTCATTCAAAAAAATAAAATAAATAGAAGGTTACATCCCTTCATCCATTACAGTGTGTACCTTTAAAGTCTGGTAAATGGGCGAATGAGTTGCCAAGGCAGATAACAGCATCAAAGCCATCCCCTGGTTTCTGAATGTCTTCTGATAAAGACAGCCAGTTGGCCTCTTCAATAACTGCAGATAAGAAAGAAACAAGACGCCGAAGAGACAAGGAAAAAACATAAAGATGTCACCTGAGGAACGGTGCAGGAATCTGATCCGATATTCCATCTGGGAATACACCAGATGTACAATATCATGCTGAGTTTATCCAATTAAAGACAACAGAGTATGTAACTGGTAACATTAGATAATATGTAACATACTATGTAACATTTTTCAAACATCACAATTCAATCTTGACAGAATGAAAAATTTCATACCCCACTGATCAAAAGCTGTTTCTTTTCTACGCTCCCATCTCGCCTTCAGCGCGTACTTGAGCATTTTGTCGCTGGCATCCACACTCACCATATTAAAGCCCTCCTCCACCAACATAATGGAGTCAACTCTACAAAATAAAAAAATAAATGCTCTGTGAACTTACACACAAAAAAAGTCAAACATCACAATCTTAGCTAATAGCACAGACACTATTTTGCACTACAGCAAAGTGAGATAAGCATTTGTGACATGTTGGATATATGACTGGATGGATTGGTTGGATTTAATCTTGCATCAAGAGTAGGAGCGATATCTGCATTAAGATGAAAAAATGTATTATGTTTCCTGCCCTAAAACTATAGTTGAACTATAAGTGGGCTTCTTTTTGCGTCCCAACCCTGCGTCTGTGTCCGAGCCCCGTCAAACCGGTTTGAACAAGTCTGAATAAGAATATGTTCACGTTGAACCTACTTCAGGTGGTTTATTCTAGCAAACACTGTTTGCTCATTGGCTGTCTACCAAAAAAAAATTTAAAAAGAAAAAAAGGTGAGAGCAAGAATATCATACTACAGACATGGAAAGCCTTTAATGTTTTACAGGTATTAGTTGCGATAGTTCATATTTGATAGCCAGTAGCTCCTTGTGTTTATAAAGCGTGGCAGAATAACATGGATCCAGTCCAAAACACAGTCTGAACTGAAGCTGGTGGGTTTTGCCTGGAGTCCTCTCAAAGTGGTTAAATGACAGATTGCAAAAACACTCTCCAAACAGTAACTAGTTCTATGTTAATGTTAAACAATATTCAAGAATTACAGACAATTTCAAACAATAGAATCAAATTGAGGCAGAGTCCAAGTTAGAAAATAAGCAAGAGCAACACAGGAGCGAGATTCAATGGACAGTGACCTAAAAAAAAAAGAGAAAAAAGTAGTACACTACAATCGATAACAACAAGTGGGTAACTGCAAGGTAATATACAAGTGCAAATTGCAAATAAACAGTGTGTATGCAGTAAGACGAACACTGGGTGCAATTTTAGCTCAAGTTAAACTTGAAGCTAAGTCATGCTTGAAGTTAAGTTAGCTGTTTCTACAAGCTCTGATTCACTTGCAATTGTGCAACATAAATCTCAAGGCAAAACAAAAGCAGATTAAAAAAAAAAAAAAATCCTCTATGATTCAGACTAATGTTATGAGTCTGCAAGTCATGGTGATTATACACAGCTTCAACCGCAAACCAGAATCTGCAGGTTCTTCTTCTCTTGCACAAGTTGCCACTGACTCTGATGACAGAACAACTGGAGAGCGCCCATACGCACACTTTGACAGCCATAAATAGCAGGGCCATTTGTAACCTCATTCCAATATGATCGTGTTTACATCGCCCCAGATGGTCATTCAGCTCAGACACACGACTACTACGGAACGGGGTCAAAGTCAGTGTACTAGTTTTCTCCATACTGGTTGAACACATCCACACCACCTCTGCTCTGTGAGATAAAAAGCTTTACAATGTTTGTATATGATTATGTTGTTGGGCAAGACCCTTATAACCCTATTTATCAGCCAAAAGGTCAAGACTTTTTTGGTGTAAAGTCCTGTAGAAAATGATAATGTTACAATTCCTGCACAATTTCTCCCAGATAAAAAGTCTGAGCTAAGTCAATGGCCTTGTTGCTGTCCCAGATCCCAGATACACTATCAGTGGAAGTAAACAGACTGCAGGGAACCAGTCAAAACTCACTGCAGCAACCCAGCACCGGCTCATCAACCACTGAACCCTACATCTGGTATTCTGCACAAGCTGGCCTCCAGCTTTACAAACAATACAGGACATGCTTCAAAAGCTGCATAACAACACTGGCACCTTGAAGCTTTTGTTTCAGCCACATGAGCCTTCTTAGTTATAACACGAGATCCCAGGCCCAGACTGCTGCTGGAGGCAGGAACTGGTACAGTGGTTTATGCAACTCTGCACTTTCTTTCATTATTCTCTGGCTTTAATCCGGATTTTGTTCAGAGGTTAACAAGGTCAAAGGGTTGGAATTCCAGTCGAACTGCAAAGTCAAAACTAACCTATTTATCTCTTTATATAACTTACAAAACTTGGATTTTTTCATACTTTAAAACATTGAATTATCACAACTATTTCCAAACGAAATGAGTAATGCAGGTCTCAAATCTACTCCCAGCTTCTTATATTCTCCTATTTAAAACATGGCAACATTCACATTTTACAAAATGAGCTCCATAATGATCTTGGTAACACCCTTTCACAAACCTTCAAGGTAAATATAGTAACAACATTTTAAACAGCTACTCCCTAAATGAAAATGCAAGCCTTTAAGAATGACTGGGTATCAGTCTTCATATTGGTAGACTCAGTGGACAACACTGTACATGTTAGCCTGTGTATATAATGCAACTTTTAAAAAGGCATCATCTGTTATACCACATTCAGAATAGATAAACCAAATATGCAGAACAGAGGTGGCATTTAATTTAAGCAGTGTATACCTGAAAGTAAGGGCCAATACCGAATTAAAGATTTGATTCTACAAATTTAGAAAAGGAAGTAAAGCTTCATCTGGGTGTGTTCTGTTTACTGATGTACAAGGATATTTATTAAATTGAGGTAACTCTAAATGGAGTTTGGTGAGGGGGGTTCACCAAACCCCTTGAAAATGTGGCTGTATCAAACTGCTGAGTCGGCCTGACATTACCCTGTTCCGCAGGCTACATCCAGCACTCTCCGAACCCCATGCTCTTTCAGCAAAGACACCACCCAGCTTTTGTACTCCTGCGTCCTACTCTGCGTGTCTCCGATGTACAGCTGCCAGACTTTCGCTGCTTTGCCGTCGGCATACTGATCAGGAAGACCCTCGGCGGCCACACCAAGAGAGCGGGTCCTAAACACGCTGTCGACCGACATACTTCTGCTTCTGCTTCTGCTGCTGCTGCTGCTGCTGCTGCTGCTTGTACCTGCTGCAGTGTTTTCTCTTAGCTTTCACAGCAAACCAATAATGTGTTCGGCTACGTGCTGCTTCACTTGTCTGACAGGTACTGACTACACATGCTAATCCAAATTTCGGTTGTTATCATTCATATGAGCAAGGTAGGGGTAGAAACTTTAACCCAATGACACCGTGCTGTGGACTGACGCCTACTTTCTGATTGGATGAAGCGACGGGGGCGGAACCCAAATCGTCTTTACGTTAGCAAACGTCCCGGACGTTGAAATTGTATGAATTTTACCCTAACTTTAGACTTTAAGGCAAATTTTTCCAGTTTTGCTGCGTTATACCTTATAGTATTAAATAAAGTATGTCATTCAGATACTTTATGTAGACAGTTGATAGGTCATGGTTTGGGTTAAGTTTAGTGACATGTTTGAGGTTAGAGGTAAAACTGCTCCACAAGGAAGAACTGGTACACAGCCTGAGATTAAGGCGTTGCCTGTGAGGCTTCACTCAGGGAATAAAGCTACAAATCTGACGTGATGCAGGTCAAACATTTCATCATTTATCATTTCATCTTGCAGCTGGCTGATGAAATATAGCCTACTATTTCTGGAATAGTTTTGTAAAATAGTAATAATGATGTATTTGCAATTTTATGCAACAACAATAGTTGATTGCACAGCACGTACCTAAATGCATAATGAACATATGATTAATCAAGAAATCGTGAAAAACATTCTAGATATATAAACAATATAGATTTGGTGGCAAAAAAAGAATATCTAAAATATGAGCAACATAGAATAACATTTTCGGAAATCTGACTACCGCACCTATATGGCAAACAAACACTGGTCTATTTTATTTATTTTTTTCCTCCCTTTCTGTTCTTTTTTTTCTTGTCACTGTTCCAACCCAAAAAGTGAACTCCTCCTGTTGTGATTGGCTGAAGTTCATATTTTTACTGGCACAGGTAAGGTTGTGCCAGCCACAGCCGGTGCCAGCCAGGTTAGGTTTGTACCACCTAGTCTTATATTTGTCTTAGCTATACACAGACACACACACACACACACACACACACACACACGTCACATATAGGCTCTCAATAAGGTCCACTTATTTAAGTAATTGTGTGCAAAAGTGTGTAAGGAGAAGTGAAATGAAGAAAATACAATTCCTTCAGCAAACAGAGATTACAAATGAGCCTTATACTTTGGTACTAAAAAGGCCTTTGTATGCCTAGCTAAATTGTCATTTTATTCTTTTTTTTAAGTTGCACTCAAACAAAATGTTATAGCAGACTTACAAGGTCCCAAATAAATAATGAATATGAAAGACGAATATGACTTATTTTGGCATGAAATTTTCCAACATAACAGCATGCATTTTATTTGCAGACTGAATCACACTGAAGTTTAATGAGTTGCAAGAGTTCTGAGAGTGTCACTGTTGTTATTGATATGTTTATCATTGTGTTTTATTATTATTATTATTATTATTATTATTATTATGACTCAGATACCCTATGAAATGTGCCTAATATGAATGATTGTTAAATGTTTTTGATGTTTTTAGGTCACTGACCTCAGTGTCATACCGACCCACTGTTGACCTTCTGAGCCACTGTCCATCTGTCCCTAACCCTGACCCTAACCAAGTCCTTATATTAAATTTGAGTCAGTACATTAACCTCACAGTCACTGTGCTGGAGCCCAGACCCAACAATGTGTCACTGTTCTAATACTTCCTGCCTGCAACAGGACTTTATTTAGGATGATGTGTTCCATGCCTTTTTATGACTGTAGTCATTGGTTTCATTAGTTAGAGCATCACATAGTTCATGGAAGATCATTAACTGGTCTGTTTTGTTCCAATTTCTCAGGAACATTATGAGATTTCTGTCACCACTGATGTTCACCAGCAGGTTTTCTCTGGTGTTTGTTCATTAACAGCCTCAGTGTTTTTTCATTGACTACAGGCTGGAATTTCTCTTCAACGACACTCTTATCCGGTGTGTACCTTCTTTGTGAGAGAAGAGGAAACACACTTACTGTATATAGGCCCAGGCACTGACAGAGATAAGGGCAGCACTCAGTGATGTTCAAAGTTTCCCCTCCTGCTTGTATAGATTACTTGGAGTTTACAAATGGGATTTTATGGGTCATCTATCAATCAAGTTAACCCCTGTCAGTGCAGTTGCCATTTTAATAGACAGAATATCAATAATGAACTCTTTGTTTCTTGCACAGTGGGGGCTGTCTGCTCTGCTGTAGCTCACAGGGAGTAATTGGTCCATGGATGGTTGGTTGGTTAGGCACTATCAGCAAAATATACTGTATCTCTATAGTAAAATAGTGGTTGCAGTATAAAAAGATATACACTGAGACACTGTGATAGTAAACCTAATGATTTTGTGTTTGTGAATTGCTTGATAAGTACAGATTTGAATCTCTGAGAACAGTGTGTTGAATCTGCAAAACAAAGAGGTCATATTCTCCCTGGCCATATGAATCAGTTTTGGTATGATCCACTTATCCTTTCAAAGAGAGCTTGGCTTTTTGCGTCTAAACTGTTTGTGTCATACTGGAGCATGTACAATCGTATTTCAAGGATTTTCCTGCCCAGCGAAAGTAGCATAAGTATCGACATAATGGACAGAATTTGGACTGATTTCACTTTTTTTGAGAGTCCAACAGTGGACAAGACAGAATCACATTTTCATTTTTTTTTTTTTAGAATCTCACTGTGCAGTTTCAATAGTCAGTAGATGAGTAATTACAATGAAGAAATAGAATAAAAATCTGTCTTCTTGGTACTTTCATGATCTTTGTACAGAAATCCACGGACTTAAAAACCACTTTGAAACCAAATAATAACATTTAACTTCATTGTTAACTAAACATGCCATGACAGTCTGACCATGAACAGATGTAGTCTGAAACCAATTTTCTGAATATATTAGAAATGAAATAACACAAGTCTAAATAATTGTACTATTAATTTCCTTATTAATTTTCCTTTTGTGACTTCTAAGTAGCACCCACTTAAGACTCTCCACAGGTGCAGTGAAAGTAACAAATACATAAATAAACACTTATATATGCTTTCAACTACATTATGGGGTGTTATAACCCATATTTTACATGGTTATATACTGCTTCTGAATGATGAATAGGGGAACTTTACTTGTTACTGCAGTTTGTTCAGTAGAACAGCAGATGGCGCACTAAGAGCAAAAATAACGACAAGACTGGAGCATTGATGTGAATGACCTCTGCTTTTAGCATCACATAAATGACCACAAATGACACGTGAAATCCCTCTCTGGTGTTCCATATTAAAGACCATTTACACTCATGTACTTCAAAACTCAATGCATATGCGCACATACAAATGGTTCCTCTATTTATAAAAAAGTTTGTGTTGAAAAGAACACAGTACATTTACTCAGGTATTGTATACAAAATTTGAAGGAACTGGCACTTTACTATGGGATTTAGGTTTTAATACTCTCTTTTTACTCATCTGGTGTACATTACTTCAGAGTTGCCTTGCAGATGAACATTTCACTTCGGAAACACATGCTAAGGTCATAAAATTAGAACAGACTTTTGAATTGTGTTTTTCCCTGTATCACTGCTTTTAATGATTCATAATAGCCAACAATCGAATATATTGATAATAACATATTTCCTTCAGCATGCATTATCTACATTCACAATACTTCAAACACGACACAACACAGAGACTTAAAACAGTACAGAATATGCAAGTCTCCTCAAACTATAAATGTTAAAGGGCCAGTTGGAGTAATGTTAACACTCAATATTGTCCACAGCAGCAGTAGCAGTGGACTGTTGACTGGAGTTTTGTTCTCTGCGCTTCTGACGCTTGACAACATAAAGCTTCACAACAATTATTAACACTACCACAGCCACAGCAACAAAGATCCATACCCGTACAAAACCCCCAGTAGTTGGAGACAAAGCCTTCAGAGTATTATTATTGGTAACAGGTTTGACAGAACCGTCAGTGACAGGCGTTGTGATGTCAAAGCTCTCACTGACATCTGCTTTGATGCATTTCACTTCATCTTTAAGGACAAATCCTTCTTTACAGGAGCACACAAAACTTCCAAAAGTGTTTTTACAGTGCTCCTGACATTGTTCCATTTTACATTCATCAATGTCTTCACAGAGATGATTTTCATTAATTATATAGCCATCAGGACAATAGCATGAATCAGGGTTTAAGTCACATGTCTTGGGGCAAGTCTGTGTATCACAGTGGATTTTGCACCGGTTAGGGTCTTTGCTGTCTGGGATATATCCACTGAAACAAGAGCATTTATAACTTCCTTCTACAGGCGTGCATTGATGCTCACAAGGGGCTGTCTTACAGCCTTGAGAGTTGATCAAGACTTTGGAATCTGATAATTCTTGTGCCTGGCATGCATCTTTGTGCTTTGTTCTGCAGAGATATCCATCAGTTTTGTCCGTGCACAGTCTCTCTGTCCAACTTTGGTCGTTCGAAAGTGACACACAGTGTGGAGAGCAGACTTTAACGCTGTCTTTCCAGGTGCTGAAGGATGGAATGAAGCTCCCGCGTGTGCCACCAGAGGTCCACTCGTAGCCTCTGAGTGGAGCTGAAAGGTTGCTACAGGCACCGACTGGCAAACGCAGTCCGATCCAGAAGTTTCCAAACAATTCTGCACTCAAATTGTCAAGGATCCTTTCATCTGTCTGAGGCTGAAGTGTCATTAGTTCTCCATTCCTGACACGGCACGCTTCCTCGGCTGTTTCAAAATCCACTCTGTCTTGGTTAACAGTTAAGCAGTCACTCCCCGTACAAATGGGCCTGCAGATGCCAGTCTGCTTCACGCCAAATCCTGTATTCACGGACAATAAAAAAATAACTGACATTAAAATAACCATCTTCATTGTCAGTTTCAAACAGGCCATGATGTCATGCGGTAGATCATCGTACAATGTTGGTTGGTGCAGTTATGGACAATCTACAATCTGTTACTCCGGAAGCAACTCCCCTCAGGATAAGGCCAGGAAGTTAGAACAGGAAGGAAATGGGTTTGAGTTAGGCTCCTGTTTTTTTTCAAGGTTAGTGAAGGCAACAGAAATACCTGAACAAGAACATATTCATGTTTCAGAACAAACTATTTATTTTGTTTTCACATGTAACATAAAGCATGGCTTTATCTTGATTCTCTGGTGTACATGTATTCATCATTACATCATATTTACAACAGCATAATCAGATGTGCAAACTCCTTCCAGGAAGTAAAATGTGGTTTTGTGTACAAATACATTCCTGTATCAGTGGTGGAAACATTTACATAAGTGCTGTTTTTAAGTCTGAGATACTTTACTTGAATATTTCCATTTTATACTACTTTGCTCTTTCCTACATTTAAGATTCAAATATTGTACTTTTTACTTATTTTTATTTATTTATTAAACAGCTATTGTTACCAATTCATTTTTATGTCAAGATTTTCCAAACACATTTGATAAAATGTGATGCATTGTTATAGATGAACCTACTCAGCAGTATATGAAGCAGTTCAAATTAGCTTCATTAGCTCAACCAGCTACAGCATTAAAGTACCAGCATGTTAATGCATCAATGATAATGGTCCAATCATATAACAATATAACAACGAGAGGGGAATAACTGCTAACCAGCTTTTTTGTTAATACTTGTATTTTTACAGTTGCTACTTTTAGAAAAAGTTCAGAATAATGCTTCCACCACTGCTTTACGATATTAAATGTTGGAATAATGCAGTAAAGACAACATGTTCCTGGGACAGGAGGTGATCACTGGGTTAGCGAACAGGACAGTACATACATTACTCAGTTGGTAATTTGGCTATTGGTAAAATAACAGAAAATGTGGCCAGTTATGACAAGACAAATTACAAACGAAGGTTGATCTTAACATTGATATGCTCACTTTTAAACAGCACATCCTGGTCCAACTTCCTCTCAGCTTTAACCATGCCACGAAAATAACATGCACCACCGAAACCAAACAATCAGCTCTCTACACACAGTCACCCTCGTCATACAGAGGGCCCCACCCCCTTTCATAACAAGACTTAACAATACCTTTCTTTTCTTTATGTTTCTGCTCTATACAGGTACTACGTCTTTTTTTTTATATGTGAGCCACATCAAACACAAATCGTCTGATCAACAACAAAGTCTTTTTCGGATTTTTGATTTGATATGTATTAATTTGATAACAGCACATAGCCTAACCTACAGAGGTTGAAAAAACATAAATTAGATAAATAAACATAATCCATGTTGTCTTCTCCTTAACCATCAGGTCATAGATCATCAGTCAAAATGGACTCGTATAGTTTTTCTAAACGTGGATCCAGACCAGAGGACACCCAACAGTAGCCGTCAGTAGTGGTGTTTTTCTTGGCTTCTTTTTTGGAGCGACTGCATCGAAACACTGCAATAGCCAAAGTCACTGCAGCCAACACGAGCAGAGGAATGACTGAACCGAGGACGCAGATCATTAACCTGGAAGCCTTGACAAAACTTGTTGCGGAGGATGTGTTGCTCCCCTGAACCCTGTGCGTGACATTCCCCAGGTCTGGAAGCGGTGGGTCGGTGTGAGGGGACTGGTGCTGGAGCTCAACTGTGGTTCTGGTTAAGGACTCAGTCAAGTTCTCCTGCGTTTCGTTCTCAGCTGGGTCATTTGGTGAAGTAGCTGCTGTTTCTGTCACATCTGGAGCACAAGTTGTTCCATCAGTCTCCAGATGGAAGCCCTGCGGGCACAAGCACGCGAAGCTGCCTACAGTATTGTTGCATGTGAACTGACAGTGATTATTGATGCATTCATTTATGTCCACACATGAGTGGCCATCCTGGGATAAAGTGAAACCTTTGTTGCAGGAACAGAAGAAGGATCCAATAGTGTTGGAGCAGTTGTGCTCACATCTTGATTGTGCACACTCATCCACATCACTGCATTTACCATGGATCAGTTTGTAGCCATCTTTACATGTGCACATGTAACTGCCGTGCGTATTTACACACAAATGATCCTCACAGGCTTGTGACTGGCACTCATCAATGTCCGAGCAGTTGTGCTGGTTTTCTTCCAGTTTGAACCCATGTGGACATTTGCATGAATAACCTGACTCCCCCATTACGCACTGATGCTCACAGGTGTCAACGTTGCACAAGTCTTTTATCCTGCAAGAGACTCCATCCTCATCCAGGTCATAACCTTCTCTGCAAAAGCATTGGACGTCATCTCCGTGCTGTTGGCAGAAATGTTTGCATCCGCCTTTGTTGACAGTGCAATTTTGCTTTCCTGTTTTGCAAAATGGACCAGGGTCTGTCCACCTATAGGTACCGTCCACCTCTTTGCACATAGAGAACTTAAACTGTTCGTTACTACATACAATATTGACATATGTTCCCAGTGGACATGATTTCATTTCACTACGTTCTGGCTTTTCTGAGAAGGGTGCTGTGTAGGTTATTTGTCCAGGCCCCAGGAGGGCCAGAGGTTTGCACATTCCCTTAAAATAAAACTTACATGCATAAAAAGCAGGGCCTTTGCATCCTCCAGCAGCCCATTTGAGTTGATTCTGACCCAATGTGTAATGAACCCTTACGCATCTGTCCTCTGTGCAGGTGGAGTCAGGTTCTTTTCCCCAATTGGAGTAGTGGGAATCTCTCTCCCCAGATATCCACTCAAACCCCTGGAGAGTCTTGTCAGCCAACACGCAGGTTCCTTTGTTCAGTTTTAACCCAATCCAAAATTGTAGTGCCCTGTCCTGATGTCGTCCTTGAGTCTGTGAGAGAAGTGAGCGCAGGACATCCTCTTCTCCTCTGTCTCTGATTGTCATCAGATTACCTCCATTGCGGACACAGTCGTGGCTGGCATTTGCAAAGCTCACGCTGTCCAAATGCAGGGTGAAGCAGGCGTTAGAAGTGCACAGAGTCTCATGTTCAGCTCCAGACAAACCCTTAATACTGTTGACGAGCTGCAGTAGAAAAATCCACAACATAATTGCTCTAGAGATCAACAAATTAACTGGTATCCAGAGGGTCCCTGGGAGTTTTTGGGTAAAATGGGACCAACATGTGGTTGTCCATTCGTAGCCGAAAAACAAGTGCTGTGGGTCTGAAACTAGCAGTCATGCTCCTATATCCTGTTTGGGTCACAAACTAAAGACGGAAATCATGTTTAGCAGAAGCTAAAGGCTATTTCTTTCTCCCCCTGCAGACCAGTTCCGTTTTAGAAAACTTAACAATAGCAGGCTCCGCCATGTTTTGACTGGTTCTCCAGATGTCTCCGGTCCCAGTAGGCTTTAGGCATTTAAGCTGACTCCCTTAATTGTCGTGCGTTACAATACATGAACTTGTGGGGGTCAGATCCCTGGGGACACTTTGACATTTACAAATAGACAGTGTGGATAGAGGCGTGACGACTGCTGCAGGGAATGACCCTATGACCTTTGCCAGAAGTCAGCCTGGACTTTTTCTTCTACAGCTCAATCAGGACAAAACTCAGATCATGGTCATTGGTTCTGAAGCTCAGACAGAGAAATGTGAAGTTGCAAATCCTGGCACTACACTCAAGTGTACAACAAATGAAAAGCAAATAGGAGTCAGATCTTTGTTTTGAGCCTAGCATTAGAATACCAATATACCAGTTTTAAAGTGTCTGCTCTGGCTACCTGTCTGCTTCAGAATTTATTTTTTTAGATCATTTTATTGGTTTATAAAGCTCTTAATGGTCTTGGTCCTACCTATTTATCTGATTTGCTTTTATACGATAAACCTTCTAGGACCCTCAGGTCTTCAGGTAGTGGTCTATTACTTTCAACCCAAAGTCTCAAAGAGAGGCAGCCTTTTATTACTATGGTCCACGTCTCTGGAACAGTCTCCCTGAAGACCTGAGGGCAGCTGAGATTTTAAAATATAAAGTCAAGACCTATCTTTTTAGAATGGCACTTAATTGAATTTGAATTATTTGTCTATTTATTTGTACATTCTAGGCTGTTTTACTGGTATGTCCAGTAATTCTATTTTTGTTTTCCAGATTGTTTTCTTTTTAATATCTGGCTTTCTATTTCTGGTCTTACTTACTTCAATACATCTCCCTCTCTTTTAGTATTTAATTATTTTATCTTTGTTATTTGAGCTTTATCTTTGTTTTCCTGTCTTTGACGTTTTCTCTTTACAAATTTATGAGATTCACGATAGTGCTACCTCAGTTCCTGTTATTATGGTTTTATTTTTTTTTCATAGTTTTTTTATTTATAACATAGTCATATATTGGTCTTTGCTTGGATGGGGGTGGAGGTAAAGTTTTTATTGCTTTTATTCTGTAAAGCTCTTTAAATCTCGTTACATTGTTTGTATGAAAAGTGCTATACATTTCTGATTGATTGATGTATTGATTGATTTACAGTAGTAGTAGTCATCATCATCCAGTAATCATCAAGTGTCATAAATCACTGATTACCTCATTTGCACATACAGGTACATATTGTGCTGTTAACTGTTAACTTTTTGAAAGCATAAATCATAACTGAATAAATAAATACAGTACATTAGTTAATCCATTGCTTTGTACTTTTGTTCCCATATCCAGTGTGAGGTTTGCCATTCAGGTTGATTGCTTACATCCTCTCTCAACCTAAGTAGCCCTCTCTTCATGAGGACCGACAGCCAGGCAAACCCAACTGAAACAGTGATTATGAGCAGGAGATAAACTGATTAACCTCTATAGTTCGGATTACAAAGTGGATTTGGACCCACTTGTGTTTACTGAATGTACTGTTTAGGATGGCAATAAGTGACAAGTACATTCATGCAAATCTAAACATTTCCTGCATTTGTTTAATCAGGAAGTGCCCCAGTAACAATAACAGGAAGGAGAGTAAGACACTGCTCCACCCACTGAGGCCCACACAGGCAGTAAAATCTCTGCAGAAAGATATCTATCTAATATGAGATTGGTCATATCACACTAAATATTAGGTTAAATGTTCCATGTCCTCATTGTCTGTTTTTTATGAATTCCCAGTCACATCATTACAGTCTAACTGGGGCCATAACATACAGCAGCAATGAACAAGATGGACATCAGCTCTATTTATGAAGAAATACTAGTCAAGACAAACACTATGGCACAATGGCTTACCTGTGTGCACAACTAAATATATGTGGTCATAAAAGAGAAGAAAGCCAAATGACTTTTCTCTAAACCCCTCCCCCAAACAGTGACTGTCAAATCATAGGATATATATACACCCACCCACCCCTCTTCACTTCACGTGCAATTACATCTCTCCTCAGACCTGTGTCAGCTTGTTCATGCTGGTGTTCTCTCCACGTACAAATGAAATTATAGAAGTACAAAGTACAGTTGTGACAAACAAAACAACATGAGCAAAACAGATCAGTATTTATGATATGATCTTAATTTCTAACAAGAAACAATCAAAAAAAGTAGATTTTTGTTAAAGAAGGCGGTTGTAATTTTATAGTTACAAAATGCGAATTATAGGATTATTCCCATTACTTTGAAAGGGTCATTTTATTGGTCCCTTCCCTCTAGTCTTTCCTTGGCATGAACGGATGTCCAGGTGTACCATTAAGATAAAACAACCGTGACACTTAGTGTTGATGTGAAGTACATTATGTAGACAAGATTTCCTGTGTTTGTTTAAAGGCAGGATATACTGTGACTTCAATCACAGGAAAAAGAAGTAGTCTCTCTCTCTCTCTCTCTCTCACACACACACACACACACACATACACACACACACACACACACACACACACACACACACACACACACACACACACACACACACACACCTTGGTTACAGCCCAACTCTCTATAAACACATAAGACGTATCCCTGCACAACATAATTAAGTAGATACCAGTCCTTCATTGTCATATTTCGTAGTTTTTCTTTAATCATTTAAAAAGTTTTACTTTAATAAAGACCACTGAAATATATTCTCTTTTTATATAATTTTTTCCAGCCAGCAACAGAGCCTCTACTGCTAATTATATCACTTAAAATAAATCACAAATTGTTTTCTGTATGATTTATGTCCATGTTAATTATAGAGGCTCAAGTCATGTGTAAGTCACTAATTTCATTGTAATTAGATATTGATATGTGAATTTATAATTTCTGGGATGTAATATCTATTTGTGAAAATGTGTTTTTGGTAAAGTAAATGTGATAATTGTGCAGAGGGTGGTGTCGGAGTAAAATTCTTTGGTAAGATAAATCCTAGGGTTTTATTATGCTCATTAAACATTAAACTGTTAAGAGATGGTAGTATTACAGAGTATATTTGCATTGGAAGAACATTTTTTTTTGTGAAAAATGATCTTAAGAGATGTTGGAAATACAGTCTAAAATCAAAAAGGTGTAAGTAAAGATTATGGTGCTGAACAAAACATAAAAATATCATAAACCTTTCTTTGTCACAGAATTTATTTACTGCAATGATAAAGAAAAAAGCTTTTAACACTGGCTTTTTGTAAAGGGAACCAGGATGGTACTAATTTCTGGGTTGGCCTGTACAGAAACACGTCATCTCTGCAGAACTCACATAATATGATCTAATATAATTAGATTATTGTGACTCATTCATTATTGTGTTAATAATATTTTACTGTTGCAGCTGGTTGAGGTGGCTGTGACTATTTTTATTATGGGTTAATCTCTTTATTTTTTACTTGATTAATCGATTGATTGTTGGCTTTGTAAAACTGAAAATAGAAAAACATATCCATCACAATTACA
The DNA here is from genome assembly GCF_021018895.1 of Seriola aureovittata. Taxonomy (NCBI): domain Eukaryota; kingdom Metazoa; phylum Chordata; class Actinopteri; order Carangiformes; family Carangidae; genus Seriola; species Seriola aureovittata. The sequence continues at coordinate 19,177,935 of NC_079376.1, forward strand.
CAGAGCCCAAAACTACATTTTCAAAGATTACATACATTTTAAAATCATTTAATTGTAATTATTATAATTATTGTAAATTTCGCCCTGATGGCAGTGCTAGATAAAAAAGTCTGGGGGTTTCTCAATGTTAACAAAGACCATGAATCTACAATCATGACAATCAGGCTTGATCCTCTGGAGACCATGAATGTTGGGATATTACATTGCATATGTGGAAATACTGACCTGTTGGTGACGCTAGATGAAAGGTCAAGAGATTACCAAAGTCATTATGAGTGGCTTACAAGCCAAGATATAAACCATTGCTGATAAAGCTAATAAGCCAATGATGACCCAGATACAGGCACAACTGAAAATTCCAAAATAGAGGAAACATGGTTTCAGAGGACTTTGCTGGTGCAGTTTGTACAAGCAGAACAGGTCAGGTATTTCTCCCCATCACCACGTGTCATGTAATATTGCCAAAAGTTGTTGAAGTCAACCGAACAGCTTTGCCTCTGTCATCAAAACATCCAAACCTACTCAAAAACCGGTTGCTTCTGCCAATGCTTGAGGCATTTTGTTGCACATAGTTTTGTGTAATTGCTGTCTTCATGATGTAAAACAGCGAAACGTGAAAAATTTAAGATGTTATCTCAGAATAGACTGTCATTGTACAGTGTACTGTCAAGTTAAGGGGGGATGACAGGCATGTAAAACATGTCTTTTGATAACATATCTGTGCTAACATCCCCATAGCAACTGTTTCAGTCATAGTCTTGGAAGTTTATGTTAAGTTTTCAATCATGCTAGCAGCGTGGGATGGGGCAGGAATGGCACTGCCAGTCTGTTGTTGGGTCAGTCCAACGCATTAGTCAGGACCGAAATATCTCAACCATTGGATGGATTGCCTTGACATTTGGTACAGACATTCATGATGCACCTAGAAGATTCATCCTTGTAACTTTGGTGATCCATTTGACTTTTCATGTATCGTCACCCACATGTCTCAACAATTATTGGATTTATTACTGTGCAATTTTGTGTAGACATTTGTGGTTCCCAGATAATGAATCTCCACAGGTTACAGAGTCTAATCCGGTGAAATGTCTCAACATCTACTCAGACATTCATGGCTCCCAGAAAATGTACCCTAATGATACATTACATTACCCACATATAGCACTATCATGAAGATCCCATTCTTGGTTTTGAGTAAACTGTTTCGACATGGACTGATTGCCCTGAAATTTGGTACAGACATTCATGTCCTCCCTGAACTGTAGTAACTTTGGTGATATCCTGACTTTTCATCTGGCACCATCATCCAGTCAAAATTTCCATTTGTTCAGTACTTTGGTTTATAGCCTGCAAAACAAATGATATTCCCATCGGTATATTATTGTCATTGTGAGAATATTAGCATGCTCAGCATTTAGATCAAAGCTATACTGTGCCTAAGTGCAGCCTCGCAAAGTTCCTTGCATAGCAATAGAGTTTTGTCTTCTTGTCTTCTTAGAGCACTAAATACCATAGAGGCTGTAAAGGCTATGCAAATAATCATGACTTCACTAGAAAAACATGAGTATCACTTGGAGCAACTGTCTACTATGTAAGGAAAGACGTACAAACCATATAAAGTAATTTTTTGTACTTTGTTCTTTCTGTGGAATAACCCTGTCTTTATAGGACAGGAGATACAAATATGTAAGATTCTGATACTTTAATCATTTATTTTAAGCAGGTTTATGGAAATATTTCAATATCATTGAGATTGTATGCCCATATATGGGGCCTGATATAATGTAATGTAATGATGTATGTATGTGGTTGTCAACGGTTAGTTTATAACATAGTGACCTTTGACCAAGCTCTATCTTTGGCAGACATTGCCTCATGTCTGCTTGTTACAGCTGATTAACAAGAAAAACGAGAAAAAAACTGCTGGAGTTACATATTTTATGGTTGATGTGCAGATCAGAAAAAAGATTTTGTGGCCAAGAGAAGTAGATTTGTTTTGTTGAAATTATAAAAAAAATGGTCATAATGCAATAGTTCTTTTCAACCATCATTGACCATCATGTTGGCATGCATGGTACAGTCATTGTACAAGCCATTTGTTGTGTTTGTGGTGATAAGAAGTGTTTAGGTACTTCCTTCACAATGTTTTTCATCTAAGAAAAGCACATAGACAGCCCTCCATGATTTGCATAAAGCTGTGTCTCACGCTGAGCATGTGTGTACTCAGTTCTCTCAGCGGCAAGTTCACTCAGGATTTTTCATAAACCTGTACATGAACCAGCAGGTTAAACCTTTAAATGTCAACCCTACAGCTTGTTTAACACCCTTTCACTTATCAATCACCAGTGACTGCAGAGAATATTTCAGGGGTAAAACAGGATGAAACTTAAACTGGGGGTAAGATCATTTCAGTTATATAAGGGATTAAAGCCGCAAAAAAGAAAGAGTCTCCTGTCATCACTTCATCACTGTGTTCAGCATTTGAAAAAAGAGTATTAACTCATATTACCACAGTTGTCTGTGTGCTAGCAACTTCGATCTGTCAACCTATTGTGGATAAATTACACACACACACACACACACACACACACACACACACACACACACACGTCACATATAGGCTCTCAATAAGGTCCACTTATTTAAGTAATTGTGTGCAAAAGTGTGTAAGGAGAAGTGAAATGAAGAAAATACAATTCCTTCAGCAAACAGATTACAAATGAGCCTTTCTTCAAATGTTAATACTTTGGTACTAAAAAGGCCTTTGTATGCCTAGCTAAATTGTCATTTTTTTTTTTTTTTAATTTGCACTCAAACAAAATGTTATAGCAGGCTTCCAGAAACACATGGTTTCTGGTGTTTGTCAAAACCCTCAATGGTACACCCAATCTCAGAAAATCTTACTTAATAATAGAGCTTGTGACCCCTCCTTAGAGATTACTAAACATGAAGCAGACCTTTTTCTTCTTCAGAAATCATCTGATGACCTTCCCAGATTTACATGTATCTTGTGATCCATTGCAGGGGGCCGCTATGTTCAGAAAAACTGGACTAAATTACCTATCTGTGTGAAAAGTTGTTAAAACTAGCTACACCTCAGACTACAAGACAACAACAATGTAAAAGCATACTCCAATACAAGTAAAAGTCCTGCAATCAACATCTTAAGTAAAAGAAAAGAAGTGTTAACAGCAAAATATACATAATGTTTCAAAGTGGTTCTATAAATTTGTAAGGTGACCTCTAGTGGCGAGAGAAAAGGGGTAACTATTACTATTACTATTGCTATTGATTGGTTTATCAAACCTTAATCAAGTGCATTATCAGGCAGATACGGAAATTATAATAAGAGCTGTTTGTGTAAAAGTCATACTGGTCACAAGGTATTGTCTATTTCTTAATGAGGTAATTCAAGTCTTCCAAAACACCAACATGAATCAGAATGAAAACTCAGGAAAATTTTTCCTTCGCTATCTCACCATAACAGCCCATCAGTGACTTGTCTTTACAATTTGAAGTGTAGTTGGACAGGTGGAGGAGGTGAAGTCAGCCTGTGTGGCATTAAATTTCAGGCTCTATTCATCCTCTGATTCTTAAGAAGTGGAGTCTGCAGTGCTATGATGAGGGGCAGCCAAGATTAAGATTACACGGATATGTTCATATATTTGGAGACTAGTTCCTGGTAGTAAGCCGTTCCTATGCAATCTTTTCACAATTAGGCTGTTGTTTAACATTCCTCTCATGTGTATTAGGATGTAACAAATCTCACGGTGTAATCTCATAACCTCGGCAAGTATAATCTCCACTACGGCCAAGCAAGAATATATGTTTTGTGAACCAACCGTTTAAATGAGTGGTCATTTCACCTTGTGTCAGACATGTTACAGCATTTTTACAGTAATTTATTCATTTTCCTTTTTACAATTTATTCAATTTCTTAGTATAATCTGTAATTACCTGATAAGATACACTGGACTCTGCACTTTCTCCACTGGCTGCTTCAGATTGTATCCAGACAACTGAATTTAATAAGTGGACTTGAAAGATGCTGGTGGGTAGATTTGTTAGGATAGAGCCTGGCCAGCTGTTTCTCTCTGATTCCAGTCATTGTGTTAAACTAAGCTAACAGGCGCCTGGCTGTAGATTCATTACTGTACATGCAACATGCAATTGGTATCATTCTTCTCATCTGACTCTGCCAGGAAGCAACGAAGTGTATTTTCACAGTGACTTCAGGCACAAAGTGTTTACATTTAACCAATATCACAGTCTTTCTTCTCCAAAGTGCTTTTGTAGCGTAAAGCCAAACACAGGCTGGACTGCGGATGTGAACCCCAGTCTCTGGAGTGAGAGTCAAGTGCTTTGTGAGAGAATAAAGCGAGGGAGACTCTTCATTCTTGTTATCAGAGAACAGGGGTTACAGAACAAATAACCCAGAGATTATGATTTTGGCATATTATTGTAGATCACTGGTGTATTGGTTTGAAATTCCTGTAAATGGAGGTAAGTGTGATAGCATGTACTGACATCGGCAGGCATCTGTTTTATGCTCTCATTAAAAATGGATTGATTCGCCAACTTCTTTTCGAGAAATGGAGTTCGTCACCGAAGCTGCTTTTCTTGAGAAGCGTTGTTAATCTCTGTGCTTAAAACTGTAAACATTGCCAGCCAAGGATTGTTACGGATGACTGACTCCTGTTTCGCAACTGTGTTTTTTCAAGTGTTTGCACAGTGAGATAAAGGACAGGAGAACAACAGAATAAAAAATGCATTATCTATTTAGATATGCTTTGCACAAAAACAAATAAAGAGATGTAATCACATAGTCTGCTACAGTACAATGACAAATGAATGTTCTGTGGTACATTTTTCACTTGTATGTGTTGCTGATTTTAAATTGATATATTTTTTAAATAGAATAATTCTTTTTAATGGAGATTTTTTTCTACTCATGGATCTCTGAGTAGTATTATTAAGTTAGTTAATAATTATACTGCTTCCTGCTTTGAGTTTAAGTTTATGAGGCCTGACAAACACACGGTCATGGCTATATCAGATAATTATTGATGATGGTCTTCGATGTAAGAAATAAATAATGCAGCATTTATAAATGACCAGATCAGTTTCCCTCCCACCCTTCCCTGATGAAATCACCCGCTGCTCAGCTAAAGAGGACAGCTGCTGGTTGCGTCTTGACTCGCTTGATTCGGTGTTAATTTTGTTTTATAATGATAAGAGAGATACTCCATCACAGTGTATCAAGGTTCATGTAAGGATATGGACCTGACTCGCATTGAGGCTATGAGCGGCCAGTGCTCTTAATGTTGCAGTTTTATATCTTGATTAATCACTGACAACCACTCTACAACCACAATAAACACACAAAGAAACAAGGTCAAGCCTGCTTCAGTTCCCTCATGTGATCTTCTATCAGGTCTTTTAATCGAAAGTGAAATTCTCTCTCTCTCTTTGTCATTCTCTCTGTCTGTCCCATAGAAGCCAAAAGAGGCGTAAGATTACACTGCTGGTGACAACAGGTAGGGTTTGCTGAAAGATCTTAGCGGGAAACACAAGGACACAAAGGTAGCTTGAGGCATTTACAGGCATTATATAAGTGTTGAAAGCCTTTCCTCTCTTACTTGCTGATCCACCTGCTCTCCTTACTGCACCGTAAATCTTCTCTCTCAAGCCAGTGAGGTAAGATCTACAAAAAACAATTTAAACCAGTTGATTCGGATTCCATGTCACAAAGTTGTCTTTAGAATAAATGTTATGCTTTTGAACTACATACTAAACAGTGATATGTTACCTGATATGTTACCTGATACCTTTGACCTCCTAAATATACCATTACTGTTTCTGTTACTGTTTAATGCTATTAATAATCATACTTTTTAAAGTACAGGAAGACTATACCACTCCAATATTTTCTATTGGTAGTAGTTGTAGAATATTTCATAATGTAAGTTTTCACTTACGTTGGTCACTAGATGTTATGATGAATGTTAAAATAATATGACTGGAATACTGGCGCTTGTATTTATTAAACTGTTAAAAGTGAAATTCTGGATTTAAGTGAAACAAGGCTGAAAAAACTTTTACTCACAAACTTATGAATTAAAGCTTTTAATGCAATTTATAATTATAATATATAATATTACAATTTATAATTTATATATAATATTAAAATACTATAATAAAAAAAATAAATAAAAGAGATTTAAAAGAACTTCAGGGGTCTCTTAAGTTGGTTGATAAAAGATCCTAGATGGCTACTGCACAGAAACATAGGAGCTCAAACACATGCTAAGAAATATTATTTATTGATCATACAAAATAATATTGGAAATCTAAGTGAAGAATTGTGCATTATTGGCATTTGATTTAAACATTTGATTGGATATTAAATTACTTTTCCTTTTTGTTTTTATCAACGGTGTACACAACAAGCTGCCACTGAATTCATGGTAGTTTTTGCTCTAATTTAGTTTTCATTTTGTTACCTTTTTCTATTATTTCATCCCTATATTACTAAAAAATATAGTTTGTTGTTAATTTTACATAAATTGCAACTTAACATATTAAGGATTTCACACAAAAAAAATGAAGTAAATTATACATGTGTTTATGCTTACTGTAAGCATACCTGTGATTAATCATGTCAAGTATTCTTACACTAGGTATGGGTAAGTTGTTAAATGTAACAACATTAAATAAAATGTGCCATAAATTAGGTTTTTATTCTTAATTTGGGCCCAGATCTCAACCCAACCCAACACTCGACTTAGACACTTGATGGTTTTACCTTTAATTTCTCATTTCTTAGTATATCTCAAACTTCCATGCAAAATTATACATAATATCAAAATTGTTCTGGATCTTCTTTTCTGTAACAGAGCGCAAAAACCGCAGCAATGCCTGCTCCCGGTGTGTGTCTGAACATCATGGAGGCTCGTCACAAGCAGGACGGTTACGGGAGCTCCACCAATCCTGAGGGATTCTTAAACCAAGACTACAAGCAGCTCAAACAGTACTGTCTCATACAAGGAGTGAGGTACATTGATGAAATGTTCCCCCCTGACAGGAACTCCATCGGCCATGGGTTGCTGAGACCTTCTGACCTGGACCTTGTGGTGTGGCTGAGACCAGCAGTGAGTGTTTTTGAAAGCGTTAAACTGTAGAGGAAATCCAGCATCACACCAAATGTTAATGTTGAATCAACTGATGTAGCTAAGATTAAAACTTACAATATCATTTTACAGTGATTCAGTGTTTACCACTTTCTACTCAACCTGTCTTGACGAGTCTACATTGTCTCCCTGTGTCTGAATAATTTGCCACGCACAGTCAAAATACAGACTAGTGAGGTGTCTGGCTATTTGATCGCAGCACAAGGCCAATAAAGTTTTTGATTAGGGACTGTAGATAAATTATTGCAGTGGGGTGGAGAAGTTACTTAAAAAATAAAACAATGTCTTCCCTGATTCCAATTTGTTTCATCATCAATCATCATTCAATCATCATTAAGGTGGTCTTACCCAAACTTAAATATCAAGTTAATTAAATCCGGCTCTCCCTAATGTTTGGAAGAGAGGGTGGGAAGGTTGTACAAGATGTGCTCTTATACATACATATTCGTAAGCTCTAAGCTTTAGCTGATAGGTGACATAGTAAACAAAGTGTCTTGGTAGCAGTTTAGCTAAATGTGTTTTTGTCCTATATCCTAGTTGATTAAGATGTAAGCATAGATATAGAGATATACAACTTTCTCTCTCAATATTGCAAAGTGCAAAATCTTTGTTTGATTTCAATGTAAGTATTTATATTTAAAAAAAAAAAAAAATCTCACAAGGCTGACCCCACAATCACACCGCAATAACTTTTGTACAGTCCCTTACCGTATTCATATCTGAACTCTTGGAGTGTGAGTGAGGCCTACAAAATGAAAGCACACTGGAAGGAAGAAAATGCCTTCACATGAAAAAAAAAGCTTTGTAAGATGCCTACTTGATTTGATATACTCTGACTATCTGACTGATTCTCAGTCATCCAGGTCATGGTATCTATACAAAGGTAACTGGACTTGCTTGTGGTTCTAGAAGATGTTTACCTCTCATCGAAAACTCAAACTCAAAATAACTTTAGGAACTTCATTTTTGTAAAAATGTCAGTTCTTACACAACAAATGGTCGGAAAAGTACAGCTTCTTGACTTCTAACTGACAGGTGAGGAGTCTCTGGTATTTAAGCTCTTGAGGAGTTGTTTACACCTTGAGAGTTGAGGTCACATTTGAGTCATTGGCCCTTGAAGCCTCATATCAGCTAAATTTAGGAATGCAATTTTTGTCCCAAAAATCTTACATTAAAGTTAACCTAGAAAGGGGATCTCTTCTTCATCTGTATTGTATTAAGATACACTACTATACTATACTATACAATTATTAAGTTTTATTGACTTTCATTTTCAGAAAATTGCTCCTAATCCATCCTTCGTACTTGATGGGATCTCCAGGTTTGACTTTGGTCAAGGAGTACTTGGTAGGGAAATTTCTTAATTCATTATTTTTTTTATTGTTGTGCTAAAATGTCCTTCTGATACCTTAATAAACATGTTTTTACTCAGGAAACTGCTGGTTTCTTGCATCTATTGGAGCTCTGACCTTCCAGAACCATGTCCTCGGGCAAGTTGTTCCTCTTGAGCAAACATTTGATGAGAACTACTGTGGGCTGTTTCACTTCAGGGTAAATGCACACAAAAACTTGACACAAGTTATTATTGTAAGTGGTATATTTACATTGCGAGAACTGCAATGCTTCAAATGTCTGCTGATGTCCATGGGTTGTAGACTATGGCCAGTCATTGGCTCAAAACACTTGAAGCTGTGGAGCTCAGAGTTATAGTTTTGTGTGTAATTAATGCTTTACTAGCATGTACTAAATGTGCAGGCTTCAAAATATTCATAAAATTGGCTTTGCTAATTTTATTGGAAAGCAAGTGCTTTAAATACCTTTGTCAGGCTTCAAGGATACAAACAATAGTATACAATGCTGAATGTAAATATGACTGTGTTTACAAAAAAACGCCACTGTGTGTAGCCAATGCTGTAGCCAATGCTGTAGAATTAGTTTAAAGCTGTTGCAATTTAACCTTGCAATTCCTGCTTCTTCCAGTGCTCTGGAGAACAGAGCCAAAATGACCAACTTTCACTTCCGAGAAAATTATTCACTGAAATTCTTTATTTAATATGAATAACAATATGATTTCTCACCCCACAAATATAATTACTGACAACGTATGGATACAGAACTTAAATCCTTTAACATTCAGTCTCATTTTCTACTTTCATTTTAAGTCATTTTGCAGTAAATGGATCTAATTTTTTTTTATATATTTATAATCTCTTCAGTTCTGGAGGTTTGGAAGGTGGGTGGATGTCGTCATTGATGACAAGCTACCGACAATCAATGGCAGACTGATCTTCGTCCACTCCAAGGACCCAAATGAGTTCTGGCCTGCTTTGCTGGAGAAAGCCTATGCCAAGTATGAAAAGAAACATGCATTCTTTCTCAGACATAAAGTAGTTTTTCCTTATTTCTCAAATAATCAAACAATCAAACAATATCACTACGTTTGTCAGGGTGTGTGGTTCCTATGCGGACATGTGTGCTGGAACTCCTGCAGAGGCTATGATGGACTTCACTGGTGGTGTCCACATGTGCATCCAGTTGTCAGATCCTCCTCAAAACCTGTGGGAGCTGATGTACAGAGCTGGTAGATCTAACTCACTGATGGGCTGTGGTACACCTGAGGGGGTAAGTGCTAAAATACCACGCAAACCAAACACCACAGATTCCTTTTTTGCAAAGTGCACGTAGCCTACTTATATGTACAACAAGACACTTAACTTCAACTTGGACAAAAAGACAGATTCAAGTTTAAAATATATTTCTCAACTGAATAGCTGCTCTGAAGGCAAAAAGTAGTTGTTAATATTTTAGATTCAGTGCATCCAAATAGGCAACAGGCAGAGAAAGACTGGTTTCTTGAAATGTGGGGAAATGATGACTTTGTCCTGCACAAATTATTAAAAAAAACAGGTTTCACTAAAATTAATGGATTATAGATGGAAAGACATGGTAACATCAGGTAAGTGGATCGCTGCATTAGAGAAATTGTCAGCATATCCAAGTTTCCTCCAAATATTTTTCAGTATTCCTTTTATATAAAGTTTTATCCTAATGAAATGTAGACAAACTGTAAACATACCACAACCAACCCATTTTAAAAGACTAACCTTCAAACTTCTTCTTGCTTAGCTTTGAAAAATACATTTATGCGTTCCTTACTCACCCTAATAGCTAGCATAAAATATCAAGGCAAAGCCAGCAGCCGGTAAACTTAGCTTTGCACAAAGACTGGAAACATTCGGTAAAAGATAGCCTGACTTTGTCCAAAGGTAACAAAATCTACCCACCAGCATCTCTCAAGTCCGCTAAATAAACTTAGCTCGTCGTTTAGTTAGTCTGAGTACAATTTGAAGCAGCCAGTGGAGAAAGTGCGGCGAGTCTAGTGTCGCTTATTAGGCATTACATATTATACTAAGACTCTGAATAAACTGGTAATTTTTACATATACTGTATATATATATATATATATATATACTTATATGACTTTTTAATGCTGTCAACCAAACATATATATATATATATATATATGTTTGGTTGACAGCATTAAAAAGTCAATCTCTTTGTTTTGGGGGTTGTGGTGTTCCTACTAATGTTGAAACCTACGCCTTTGGCCGAGTCAGATTCTGCTCACAGCCCCATGAAGGCTTGGGCCGTCTGTGAGAGTGTGTATGTATTAATAGAGATGTGTAATTTTTTTTAAAACCATAGATGAGTCAACTCTCAGCAATTATAAATGTCTTTGCTTATAGGAGACCTCCGCCAACACTGTACTACCAAATGGATTGGTCCAAGGCCATGCTTACACTGTCACAGGTGTCAAACAGGTAAAGGATTACATTTGAAACATTGCACTTGGAACTGGAAGTAAATCTAATGTAATTTCACTGATAGTGATCGTAATGTTGTGTTAACCTTATGCCTACTGCAGTTGACATAATTTCTTGCATTTTTACATTTATGGTACATAATCATGGTCCCTTCTTCTGTGATGATTGATGGTCAGATGATGAGCCAAGGGAAACTTGTAAACCTGGTGCGTTTGTGGAACCCATGGGGCAAAGGAGAGTGGAAAGGAGACTGGAGCGATCAGTAAGAGCAACTCTCACCCAGTGACTGTCTTGCAAAGAAATTTATTATTATTATTTGCTGTTACAAAAATATTGAGATTATTCTCAAATGACAAAATAAGTGAAAATGTATTTATTGTTACTAACATACACAAACACACATTTTTTCTTTTCAAAACATAATCTCGTTAGTGGCATATGTACTGCACATTCCTGTATGTAATACATAACAGGATAAAGATCATATGTATAAGGGCCATGACAAGCTTATTAAGCTGTCTTCTGAAAATCCCTCTCTGGTTATTTTAAACTGGTTTTGCCAGTGACAGTAAAGTCATCCACTGTTAAGTCTTGCCCTAAAGGCAGCTTAACACTGGCTTTTCAATCACAGAAAATACCACCTGCAAGGACCTTGATTTGCATATGTGTTGAGAAGAAAGGTGAGAGGCACAATTTCTTAACCTCAGGGTCATTAAGGTTGAAAACTACTGATAATAAAATAATGTCTTTCCTATTACTTAAATGATAAATTGTCTTCAAGGTCGTCACTGTGGCAAACCGTGAGTGCTCATGATCGTAAGATGTGCCATTCAGTGGATGATGATGGAGAGTTTTGGTAAGCAAATTAGGTAATGATGTGGGAACCTTCTCTATGCATCAGAATGTTCTCTGTGCCAATCATGCACACCCAGAAACAAGTACGAATCAGTGGCTCTGAAACATAAGATATTAACAACTATGCTTAACAATCGCAACAAATAGAAAATTATGACTTATGCATTGATAATAAAACATATTACATGTCTCTATATTCAAAAGAGAAAGACACATTTTAAATTTTAAATTATGTCAGTATGGTGGTGAGAATATATACATGATTTAAGTGTGATGTAAGGTAAAGCACTTTAGGCATTCTTTGCTGTTTGCACATTTTCAGACAAAACGTACATTGTGGGAAATCAAATTCAAAACTCTCTCTAAGAGGGCGCTGTTAGTTGTCAAGTAACTTCTTTTTCTCAGGGCATGCTTTAGTTACTTGAATTTGATTCAATGAGCGGAGGAGTGACATAAATCCTTTTAGGCTGATCTAAGACCAGAGGGGCCTGCCGCATTCTGGACCATCTGTAAGGGTTTCACTGTGTGTGAAGGGAGGCCATCTAGAAGAGCATTGCAGTAGTCAAGGCATGAGATAACCATGGCCTAGACTAATGCTGTGTGAGCATGGCAGCTGACGTTCCTGAACTGCTGCGGAGAAGCACGCATGTGTGTTCACACCGGCTGCATCTCTGCTTTGTTGCTATTGCTACAGCTCTATCTCTCTACATAGAGTTTGCAGGTTACTGGAATGTGGGATTTCTTTTCATTATAGATTAATTTCTGATTTGTTTTTGACAGAAAACGTCAGCAAAATGTTACTGTCTCCAATTGCAGCTGCTAAATGGTTAAAAAATATTTTTTCATATTCAGATTCAGCCTAGACAGAGAAAATATAGTGGAAGGTATCAGTTTTGTGTAATGTTGCAGGTACGATGTGAATATGACATTAAGAGGTCTTTTCTCTGTCTATTTCTGCTGGGAGACATGCACGGCATGTGTGAAAAATAGGTTAATCTTTTATGAATCTTGTACTGTCTTTCTCAAGCATATGATTTCATATCTCCAGCATCACAGCCAGGAAAAAAACAATTTGTGTGTCTGAATTAATCTTTTGTTTTGACAGGATGGCCATGGAAGACTTCTGTAAGTTCTACACAGATCTTGACATTTGCTGCACAAGTCCAGACTTCCTTGATGGAAACTCCTCTTCTCGCTGGAACACCTCCACATATGAGGGCAGATGGGTTGCAGGAACCACTGCTGGAGGATGCATGAATAACCGAGGTACTTACACGATATCTGGACATAATAAAGACCTAAGATAATATAGAAGCTTTATATTTGAGTAGAATATCTTCATAGAATATCATTGTTGATGAATCGTTCTTCCTCATAAACAATCACTGAGCTAGCAAATTTCTGCTTTGCTGTTCTGGAAGCTGGTCTTTACCAAACTATACTGTAACAATATGACAAGCTAATAATTGTGTGGATAAGCTAGTCAAGCGGCTAAGCTAGTGCTCCCGAATTACTTGTTGATGTTTCAAAGACTGTTGTCACATTTGCTGCAGCAATGACAGTCCTTGACACTAACATTGTAAAATTAGTCAAATATTTCCTAAAATGCAGGCATTAGGTGACCACAAGCAACAGGCAACACTTCCTGAATCATCAGCGGTTCAAAGACAAAACATTGGAACAGAGTTCTTCCTTGTTAAATACAAGCGAAGGCCATAAGGGGAAAACCCCACAGTGTAAAGCAGAAATAAGATAAGACAAGGCGCCACCGTAACATGGTTTTACTTACCTTATCTTGGTTGAATAACTGGTTAGCATCATGCAACCAAAGAAGGACAGTTAAAAGTTGCAATAAAAACAATTCTGCTACAATGCAATGTAATACACAACTTCAACTCATTCAGCTTTCCATGTTATATACACAATAAGTAAATATTACCATGAGTTCATGTTGATGAGATTGATGTTCATCTAGCCTTGCTTTCAATTTCATATTAATACAACAAATAAACTTTGTTTCTTTCTTTTTCTACCAGACAGTTTCTGGACTAATCCACAGTATCGTGTCAAGATTGATGGTCCATATTCAGAAAAAGATGGCGGAAAAAACATGCTGGTGTCTCTCATGCAAAAGCCGGACAAGAGAAACCGACGCTTGGTCCAGAATGTCCACATTGGATTCTCTGTGTTTGAAGTAAACTTTGATCTATATTGTTTTTCTATCACAGTGTGTGGATATGACATGCATACAATATATATGGGAAGTAACTGCAGTTGTCAAATCAAGTGAAAATAACAATGAAACCCTGCCGTAGACCATGGTTTTGAGCATTTTGTGCCCTCGTGTTGAATGTACTTGAATATATTCAGCAAAAAGCAGGCAAAAAAAAAAAGCTTCTATATTTAAATTTGTAATTTTTTAAGATATCAGAGTTGATTCAATCAGGCACACCTGGTCACTGGTGAACAGTAAACATGGAGGCTGAAATCAATAAGATAAAAGTTTTTTGATTGATTTGATTTGAAACTCTTACAGGTTATGACAAAACAACAACAAAACAACATCAAATAATCATTAAAACCTTTTAAAACTGATGATACCATACTTTCCAAGTCTCAAATATTATCTCAGATATTCAGGTTGGCTTATACACGTATTATATTTTCACTGTAATTGGTAAACTCCCCTACTTCCAACTTTGTTGCAGCTTCATTGCTGACATTGTGCTTTCAAACAGTAATGAATGAGTATACAAACCCATGAGGGAATGGCCACAATTTGTGTCTGACATGAAGTGGCAGTTTCACTTATGATTTCACACATGGGGATTGGTCAATAAGAGTAATTGTAAGAATTTTAGAAGATTAGAAATGATAAGTGAATCAATAAGTGAATGGCTTTTAACATCAGTAGTGACAGATCCACAAACATCTCAGGTTTTTTATGGAACCACATTCTAAGGAACTGAAGGATTGTCGCAGTAACACTGAAAGTAAACACAGTAAATGGCCATCCAAAGTCTTTATAGGTTAAACAACATCTGGCCATCAGGGCAGGTTTAAGTCTTAAGTCTGACTCTGCTGTGCGACTGTATATGCATTTATTAGTGATATCTTGGTAGAAAATTTGACAATTATTAATTAAATTACTTGCCTTTTGTCCCCAACATGAACTCATCATACGCTGATTTCCCTCAAGGTGACTGAACAAGTAAGAAACTATTTTAACTCAATCACTATTCACAATACAGATTCTCCATCCACACTTTTAAATGATATAACTTAGATATAGATAGAGCTGAAATATGTGTTTATCGTTACAGTACAAGACACAGAAGGGGAAGTTCCCAGCCACTTTCTTCAACACCCGCCAACCTGTGGCCCAAACGAAAGCCTACCTGAATGCCCGTGATGTGATGGAGTTCCTACTGCTAAAGCCTGCTGAATACCTGATTGTGCCGTCCACTTTCAGTGCCAATGAAACAGCCTCCTTCCTCCTGATCATCCAATCCAAAGCAGAGACCCATGGCTAGTATGCACACATTCTCTTCTCACACTTTGTTTGGCTTAAAAAATAACACATATGACACACACAATGATGCAAAATTATCCAAAAATAATCTGCATGGCATATGTCACACATTACTGGTGTTTATATTAAGAAAAAATATACAAAACACTAATCCCATGTGGAATGTGTTTGGTTTTTACCCACAGTGAGAACTCTGGTTACTATAATCAGGAGCCAGTTCCAGAGGTGCGCAAGATTTAACAATATCACAATATTGTTGGTTCTTATTATTTTTATATTGTGTTACATGTGTTTAACTATATTTTATTATGTGAAATATGTTTTGCCACTTACATTTCATTTAGGGTAAAATTACTTAATGTTTCCTTATGTTTGTTTTCGATTGTTATTTCCAGCTCAAGCAGGTCAAAAATGCAGAGGAAGATGAAAATAAGAAGACCTTTTTCCGCCAGTACTCAGACAAGGTAGTTTCTCACTTACATCTCTCACTTCCATAATTGTAACTACTGAGTTTAATTAATACTTGGAACCTTTGATTAAAACGTGATATGCCGCATCTACCAATTTATCGACAGTTTGAAGCTGCACTAATTATTCTTTTATAAAATTAACATCTGTGAAAGGGGTCACTGTTTTTGAAACACACAGAGGATTATCACCCTCAGTGCTACCATGTATATTAGAGCTATAGGTAGAGTGAATGTTGGATTTCCATTCATCAGATGAAAAGAAACAAGATTCCAAATGAATGCTAATGCTGCTCTATAGGCAACTGTTTGCTAACATGTTAGCCATATTGAGTTTAAGGCTATATTATGTCAAACGTGTGATGTTCAGCTGGTGCTGTGTAGTTTTCTCTTGACATGAAAGGTTTTTTGTTAATCCATCTTATTTGTTTCCTTTTCATTGCTAGTATGAGGAGGTAGATGCTGAGCAGCTCCAGAAGCTTCTGAATGAAAAAATCCTGAAAGGTTTGGACTGTAAAAAACTCTCAAACTACAGCACGAGTGCTCAATGAACATTAAAATACATTGTACTAACCTTTTTTTTTTAGTTCTGTGTGAGATTGCTGTGTTGCTGATGCTAGGTTTTCTGTTTGATATAGGAGAATTGAAATCTGGAGGCTTCAGCACTGATGCCTGTCGCAGCATGGTTGCTTTGATGGACGTATCCTGTAATGATGCATATAAAATTATTATGATTTGGTATAACGTAGACTATTTAAATAGTAGATTCGCACTTTTTTCATTGTCCTCTATTGAAGCTACTTAAAGACTTAAAGAAAATCTCACACACAGTGATTGTAACTAACTCACATTACCTCAAGGAAAGGTTAGCTTTGTTGCCTTAATGCTGAGTTAAAAAGACATCAATCACAGGCAAACTCAACAGTGAGGAATTTGTTCGTCTGTGGAACAAAGTCGTCACATACAAGGTAAATAGATCTAAGTCCTAGTTAAGCAAGTCAGACAGAAAGATCTTTTTTTTTTTTTAATAATATTAACATGCATTATTGTGTAGCAGCCTGTTCATTCTACCACAAGGGTACATCTAGATATACAGTTGATATGGAAGATTATTGGTGTTTTCTTTCTTTATAAGGACATTTTCTTCAAGACTGATGTTTCACGAACCGGGACGCTGTCTCTGAGTGAACTAAGGAATGCATTCGTGGCTTCAGGTAGACCAGCTTTGGATTCATTCATTCCTTTGATTATAAATTAATTGAATGGAACAAAAGCTGCTTTTATTATTATTATTATTATTATTATTATTATTGCTGTTGTTATTGTGATTACTGAATTCCAAAATAACTGAATTTGCAGTGTTTTCCCTTAAAAAAATATGTCTTCTGTGGTGAGTGCATTAACATTTAAAAACTGCAAATCAGCTGAAAAAAATAGATGTAAGTTTAGTGACCAACTTGATTCTACAGTTCCCCTCTATTCAGAGACTAATAGCCTATTTCAGCTCATTCTTTTCTTTTCTGCAATTTTTGGTTCACAGCTCTCATAGCAATGTTTTCAGTTGCAGAAGGCCACTGATTTCTGCAAAAAAAAAGCTGTAAAAAGATCCTGTACACTACCTGCTCAGCACCAAACAGCAGACTGACAAAATTAGCAATTAGCTGGTATATAGTGGAACATTTAGTGGCTAAAGAGTAACATATTTAACTTAGGAATTGATGGAAACCAAAAATAGAGCTAAATGAAGATTGAATATTGGTCGTACATTGGCCAGAAAAACAACTCTGAATGAGCATTAATGTTGGTCCATCGCTACTGAATGTGTAGATAGGCAATTGTTTGCTAACAATTTCACTATATCAACTTAACAGGTTAAAATAACATCTTAGCAATGTGTTCACAACTTGTTTCCGCTGCCTCTTTAAAGAACTTACTGATCATCTTTTTTTTCCTGAATTAAGATTACTCCCTAGCATGCCATGTAGTACTGCTAACAAACCAACCAAAGGGGTAGTTTTGGGGAATAAGTTTAGAAATAGCTCAGCTTGATAACTTTAATAAGGATACTTTGGAGAAGCTTGTTTGGAGCAATGCAAAGCCAAGGTACAGGCCACTGTGGCCAACTGAGGCTAATTGTGGCTAACACAGGCCAAATTCTCACTCCAATTTGGTTTGTGAAAGTTATGTGATATTGTGCCAAGATATTACAGGAATACAGTAAATTCCCAAACTACTCCTGAACTTTTACCCTGTAATGTATGTTTGTTAGGAATGAGGGTCAGCGATGACATGCTGAATCTGATGGCTCTGCGCTACGGTGCCTCCTCTGGCCACATGACACTGGAGAGTTTCATCAGTCTCATCCTTCGTTTGGACTGCATGTTCAGTAAGTCAAGTTATGTGGGACAAATGACGACAATAGATAATACAAGTAATACAGTTAACTGTCTACTATTAATATTAATACTATAAATGAGTACAAATCTATATCATCATACTGGAAAAATTTGAGGTTTTTCTACAGTATTAGGTGAGACAGTTTGTTTTTTACAAATTCTGTGTTGCTCAACAGAAATCTTCACACAATTGTCTGACGGAAAAGCCATGAATCTTCGAGAGTCAGAGGTAATGAAACATTGTCAGTAGCTCATGGTTATAACTTTTGACACATACAGCTGTTGAAAAAAAAACTTAGATAGAAATGACACAACTGAACATAATTATATGTTTTCCATGTTATCTTTCACAGCATTAGTAACCTGTCTCTTTCTTTATTTCCAGTGGCTGTATATTTCAATGTACACCTAACCTGACATGGACAATTGCCTGCACAACTCAACTGGAATTATACGAGAATGAAAGAGAATGTTTTCGTTTCATTTGCCAAATGGCATGATGAACAATATGTATCTCTCTGTGAATGAGTCTTTACGCAGTATGAACTGTAACTAAAGGGCATTTTTTTTTGTGTAACTATATAATGTGCCTCAACCAACACTAATGTGACAAAATAACATACCCAATGCTATGATATATAATGAATCATATAACCAAATTACCTTTGTAAGTTTTATGTTATGTTTTATGTATGACTCTTCTTACATATCTACGTTTATTTGTGCATTTGTGGTATCATTAGTAGACTCATGATGTTATCACTCTGTGCTTTACGAAATGAAAACATACAAACATGTTTCAAATTTCAATTCATGACATGAGCTCATTTTAACTACCATGTGGACCATTTTAGATTTTTTTTTGTAAAAATAATGATAAAGAAAAAAAGTTATCATATGTCATCCTTCTTTCTCACCATACTTCCTGCGAATTTCAATTACTTATCAATAGTAAAAGTTAATCATTAACATTTCCTGTTTGTTTTTACTCAAGTCGAAACTCTTAAACAAAACAAAGCTCTCTCTTTTATATGCCCGAAAGTCTACATCACTAATCATGTACTCCTTGGAGATTATCCAAAGCTGTACTGTTTGATTTGACTGACAATTAAATAATTAAAATGAGATTGTTCAAGTAAATAGTTTAACAGTGTAAAGCTCAACTACATGGAAAAACCAGCTATAGTATATGTTCAAGAAGTGTAGGGGTTTCTCTTTCAAACTAGATTCAAACTAGATGCTGCAAACAAAGACTGAACGCTAATTCAAATGTAGTTATTGTGGGGGATGTCACCCAGGTTAGGTCAGGTAATTCATTACGTTCGCATGAGGGTTTGTTGTTACCCCTCAAATGTTCACAGACCTGCTCTGAACATAAAGAACTTCTGCCCTCTTGTGGCTGAAAACAGTTCAAAGTCTAACCTGGGAATCTTACTGTCATACTACACATGCAGTCACACTCTCACTGCATAAACTGGCCCTAATGGGTTTCAGGATGTTAATGTCAGGATGTTAACTGGTTTGGCCTGTTGATTTGCTAGGGACTGAGACAGCAATAAAATGCTCAGTGCTTTTCACAAAAATTGCCATTAGACAAAATATTTTTTTGGTAAACAAAAAGGTTTGTATAATAATTCTTTAATTGTAAATACTTAATACCAGTCTGGATTGCAGGAAGCTCCCCATTACATTTCAGTTTGAGAAGGACAATATTGTCTGTGCCTAGATTCACAAAAATAGAGCCCATGTATCTCATTTAGTTTGTGTCCTACACTGCAGTGCAAACTTTGAGGCTGAAAACTAAGGAAGCACAATTTATTTTGTTATTTTGTTTACTACAACAGACCCTTTTAAGACATTTTGTTGCTGCACATCTGTGTGACAGTGTCTCATCCTAGATAACCTGTGCCTTACTATGTGATATTTTCATGTTCTCCCTGTGTTCGCAAGGGTTTGATCCTTTAAAGACATGCAGGGGAAGTGAAGTGAATTGGTACTGTAACATTGCCTTTAGGTGTGAATGTGCGTGACAATGTCTGTGTGTATATGCCATGTGAAAACCATGCAGCTTGTCAAGGGTTAGCATGGGTGTATGCTAGCTTCTACTTGATGCATGCTGGGATACATTCCATTCACCACACCCATTACCAACAATTAATTAAGGTAGAAATAATGGATGAATCTTCATCACTGCACAATTTAGAACTTAAAAATGTCTCGGGTCTTGCAGGTCTCATGAAAAAGTGGTTGTGCTGCTCTAAGGCAGCCAGCAGCCCGAGGAGATAGTTGCGTGTCATTACATGCACAGGCAATAGTTGCGGACTTATTTTGCAAGCAGCCAGTGTTGTTCCTGTGGCAGTTTTATGTCCTGAACATGTGAACAAGCCTGTGCAGCACGAATCTATAGATTGTCATACAGTATCCTTTAATTAAAGAAAACAGGAGTATTGTACACACACTTTCTCTTTCTCCATCTCTCTCTCTCTCTGTCTCTCTGTATGTGTATGTGTGTGTGTGTCTGTGTATGTGCAGGCTATTTGTCTGAGCCTGTCTGCAGTCAAAGGGCTGCTGCACCAGGTAAAAACTCTCACAGAGTTTCATAAATGAACTTCACACATTGACAGAAGTGCCCTCAGGCGTTTGCAGCCACTATATAAAGACCTGAAGCTTCTTCACTCATATTTGTTGGTGCACCCAGAGTCAACGCTTTTTGTGGCCGGTGAGGTAAGATTAAGGTCTTCATATGCCAGTAACATTTTAAACGGGTCAATTTACAAGCAATCTTATGTGACACCTGACCTCACAGTGTGTAAGTGGCTTGCATTCTTTTATTACAATGTGTTAGGAATATTAATTAGGAATATTATAGCCTTGGTATTGATTTTATTTTACTGTACCTGCAGAAACACTCAGCAGATAAATTTCACCTCCTACTGGACATGCATGATGCATGTATGTAATGGCTGGGAAATACAGTCTTTTATGTGTAGCTAATATCTGTATAACAGCCAAATTTTGACAGTCTGGCACGGCATCATTATCAGGAAAAACAACAAGCAAATCCACTGTCACTGTCATACATGCTGCTAGTGTTGGCAGATTGTCAGGAAACTAAGAATCCATGTGTTTTATGTTGTAATGATTTCAGTGTGTGTTCTGAGCAGCCATAGACCATTAGCTTGAGATTTATTTGCTGATATGCAGCCACAGGTAAAGGCTATATTTGAAACCGAGGAGCTGACAAATTAAACTGTCAGTTTTAGCCAATTTACTGTGCTCCACAGTCTACATGCTCACAGCAACTACAACCATGCACACTAACTTATTGGGAGACCTTATTTTCCTCTGTGAAAGAAAAGATAATACCTGAACATTAACAATTATTGTATAACATACTATTGTAGTTATGTACAACCAGCATGTGCAATGACTTATTCAGAGACCTTATTTTATGTATTTGGCATACAACAGGTAGACTTACACAGTGTAACATATAACAAAAGAAAGAAAAGAAGAACAGCATAAAGTTAATTAAAAGTTTAAAAAAAGGTTAAGAATAGAGACGTAAATATAGGTATTTATAAGTATTTAGGTCTCAGTCAAGGAACATACAAGTTTGACCTGGATTTAACGTCCTAGGACCTGGCGTCCACATATGTGGACCTCACATTTTTGGGTTCTCTAGACCACAATACTAACTTTTTCTCAACAAGGGCCTGGTGACCACATATGAGGATATTATACTGCCACTCAGTAATCGAAATTTAAAAATAATGTCCTCATATGTGGACATCATTTTTCTCAGGTCCCAATCAGCCTATATAGCACAGAATAGAGCTCGGGTCTTAGGAGGTTAAAGGAGATCAAACCTGTTGCAGGTCTAATAACCTCTGGGGGCTTGTTCAAGCTCTGTGGTTCTCAGTAACTAAATGCTGCCTCTCCATATTTAGTGTGCACTGTGGAAACGGGGGGCTGGTGGTAGGGCTGGCTGAGACCTGAGAAAAGTAACCTAACCTGCTGGAAGGTCCCGTTTCGACATGATAGAGAGTAGAGATGAATGCTAACTCTAAGCCTTCATTCTTCTGCACCAAAGACAATTATCTCATTCTGTAATTTGGAGAAAGTTCAGAAACATCCAATCATTTAGTCTGGATGACAGAGCAAGGTAAATTTGGTTGTCTGAATTATTATGATAGTTTATATCATTATTTTGTATAATATGGTCTAATGGAAGTATGTGAATGTTCAATAGGAGAGGACCAAGGATTGAGGATTCAATTTTTTTCTGAACAGATCTCAACCACTGCAGCAATGCCTCCCCCGGGTGTGTGTATGAACATCATCAATGCACGTCATAAGAAAGATGGTTATGGGACCGTCACCAACCCTGAGAAGTTCCTCAACCAAGATTTCCAGCAGCTGAAACAGTACTGTCTGATCCGAAATGTAAGGTACATCGATGAGATGTTCCCCCCTGACAGGAACTCCATTGGCCCAGGGATACTGTCACCCAGCGACATGGCCCGAGTTGTGTGGATGAGACCATCGGTGAGTGTTTTGGTGGCTGAAAAGATGAGTCCCTTATAACACTAAGTCGAAGAGCTCAACTAAGTGAGCTTTAATTACAGTCCAGCTATTTTGTTTGTTAGATTTTGTGGCATATTTTTTGTGCATGTTTTACAAACCTAACTAAACTCAAAGTGAGTTTTGAAATGCATAAATGAGTGGCTTATAGTATCTGCCGGTCACATCTACAATGTGAATTTTGCTTAAAGCTTTATTAAGCAAATTTTGACTGCCAGGTGGAAAAAAAATGAAAAAACAAGATGGCAGGTTACACATTAAGCACAAACAAGCCAACATGGTCATCCATTTTGATTTCTCCTTGTGGCCACGAATGTAAATCCACTATTAATTACTGTTTTCGACCTGGTTTAGTCCGTCGCCTCCTGGGACTTGCTAAATGTTCAAATTTGTCACTTTGCTACTTATGTAATTCTCCTTAATGCTGGAGAGGGAGGTACAGTGTTAGTGCGTTGTGTTAGCTCCTGTGCAAGCAGCTGCATCCAAGAGTTTGCACAGTGCCATGTCAGCAGCAACCCTTTCACGTAACCGTCACTGAATCTTTTGGTTCAGTATTAATATAAAAATATAACACATAGAAATATATATATTTTTAATGACAAACTGCTGGGCTCAAAGACAAACTTAACAAAGCAGGCTATAGTCATGGTGTATTACTGTGTTGTTTTCTGACAGTTGTAATATTAAACCTTTAACAAGTTTTGTGATGTCACCAATTCCTCTGTTTCAGAAAATTGTTCCCAATCCATCTTTTGTTGTCGACGGGGTCTCCAGATTTGACTTTGGTCAAGGCATTGTTGGTAGGGAAATTGCGTTATTCAAAATAATACATTTTCATTGAGAGACGCATGCAGACAACAGGCAGAAAACAGGCAAAAGTAGGGCAGAGAGCATTTCTGCAGTAAACTGCACATAGTAAATACCTTGCACCTTGTAAATCTTGCTACATTTGAAATATTTCATCAAAATGCAGAAAACAACTGCTGCAATATATAATTTGTGCAGTAAGATAAATGACTTTAACCATACCTTCAGGCCCAAACAAGCGACTTTAATCCAATTTTAGACACACCTAGGCATGTTGAAACCTGACTGTGGGCTGTGCTGTTATCAGTTGGTCCAACAGTGATGGCAAACTTCCAAATTTTGGAAAAAAAATGCAAAACCTACTAGCCTCTCCTCTATGTAAGGATTTCATCTTCATTCCTCATGGAGTGTCTCTCTAGATGGCCCCCCTTGGCCACAAAGAAAACAACTCCATTTTATCTAAAGGAGCTGTTAAGCTCATTTTCAGGTGCATACTTCCTACTAGAATAGGTTTTCATGTCTTAATGTTAAAAAAAAACACTATGCTAGCAAATTAAGTCTGAAAATGAATGCAAGTTACGGCTACGTTCAAATAGCCTATACTCTCATTTGTAATCTTAGGACAGTTCTCCTCCTGGCTGTGTTAGCAGTCTTGATTGTTGCTGAACTATAAACCTGCCCTTACAAATTTTACTGTCATGCCTGCATAGCACACTGTTCTGACAACTCAATTACACTTTTTTCACTCAGGAAACTGCTGGTTTCTTGCATCTATCGGAGCTCTGACATTCCAGAATTTCATCCTTGGACAAGTTGTTCCTCTAGAGCAAAATTTTGATGAGGAGTACTGTGGGCTATTCCACTTCAGGGTAAACCAACAATCATTGCTAACAGTAATTGTTCAAAAGTAGGTTCTGTTAAATGGTACATATCTCATTTTGCTGGAAACCTTTGTATCCTCTCCTTTCTCGACTGTTCAGTTCTGGAGGTTTGGAAGGTGGGTGGATGTCCTCATTGATGACAAGCTACCGACAGTCAATGGCAGACTAATCTTCGTCCACTCCAAAGACCCAACTGAATTCTGGCCTGCTTTGCTGGAGAAAGCCTATGCCAAGTATGGAAAAACAGATCATTGTTTCTCAATCATAAAATGAGTGAGATTAGTATTATTTTCAGAAAGTCTGTGAAAGTAATTTCACACCCACTGTCCCACTTTCAGGGTGTGTGGTTCCTACTCAGACATGAATGCTGGAACTCCTTCTGAGGCTTTGGTGGACTTCACTGGTGGTGTCCACATGTGCATCCAGCTGTCAGATCCTCCTCCAAGCCTGTGGGAGCTGATGTGCAGAGCTGGCCTATCCAAGTCCCTGATGGGTTGTGGTACACCTCAGGGGGTAAGAACGAATATACCACAACTAACCACAAAGCTGGTTCTTTTTGCTTTTGTTTAGAGAGAAGAATAAGAGCTAGAGTCTAAAGACATGTTTGACATTTATAATAACAAGAGAAAAAGAGAGGGTGGGGTCAAGGTTTTGAATGGGTGCCATTTACTGACATGGGAAAACTGTTCATCCACTTCATGCAGCTGTCACATTCAGTCATTATATAATTTTCACATTATGAAGCGCTCATTTTACAAAATGTTTCACATGTTCATGTGATCTAGTTGGTTTATTGGCAAAGACCAGCAAGGTGTTACAAACCCCAGTGAAAACAGCCACTAAACACACAACGAGAAGCACAACTAAATAAAGTTGTGTGTTGTGTGTGCATGAGAGCCAACAAATAAATAACCCAGCCACATTAGCACAGGCGTTGATGATAAGCCAGCTAGTGATAGCAACTTTTGCCAAACAAATCCATAATATCAGTAACAACAAATTAGCTAACGTTATCATGCCTTCTGTAGCCAGGCATGAATGAAAACAGACATGCAACCTTATGTAGCCATGAAGTTACTTACACATAGAGGAAGCCCCCAATTCTGGAAAGGTTGCTTTCACCTGAACACTGCATACTGCACTGTGTCATCTCATGTGGGCGGTCAGTGTGTTCGTATAAACGTGGGGAGGACCGAGGGTCTAACTGGGAGGGACTCGCATGCACTAACATTCACACGCATCAGGACCAGATACTAAAACAAATGAGAAACTCAGATTACAACACACACACACAGACGTTGTGAGTTTGTTCTCTGCTCCATTACTGCACTGTATCTTTACATAGAAAATAGTTGCAAAGAAAATATATGTATATCTATCTTGTAGGAGACGTCTGCCAACACTGTACTACCAAATGGATTGGTCCAAGGCCATGCCTATGCTGTCACGGGTGTGAAACAGGTGAAGAACTGCATTTGCGTTAAAGGCATTGCAACATACAGAATTCTGTACTTTATATAAATAACACTTATTCTCTTTCTCTGGTGATGATTGCTGGTTAGATGATGAGCCGAGGGCAACCCGTAAACCTGGTGCGTTTGTGGAACCCCTGGGGCCAAAAAGAGTGGAATGGAGACTGGAGTGATCAGTAAGACTGACTCCCGTCCAGCGAATGTTTCAGGAAGAACCGGCTTTGATTTGTTGCCTCAGAAGATATTAAAATAATTATTTTCCCATGACTATGTGGCACATTGCAGATGCATTCACTCTCACATAGGCAATTTATTAAGGATCCTTTGTCAACAATTTGTGTCATCTTCTTGATGATAATCTAGACAGTGGCATATTAAAGAATTATGTTTTTGTAAGATATGTATAAAGGGATTAAGAACATTTGGAACACAAGAAGCCTCCCTATAGTTGTGTTATAGCAATCACCTTTGCACTATTATAAACTGGATGTGCTAGTTTAGAGTGAAACACAAGGGGGACCAAGTTTTGACAGGTATTTAACATTGTAATGTAATCTCATTTATTTTATATTAGTGAATTTAAATCTATACCAGACAGTACAAGGGCATTGCTTTTCACATTAGCCAAATGAACAGTACAGTGTCTTAAGGTGCATTTCCACTGTAAGAACCTTCCCTACCTTTTGAGGAACTATGTGTTTTGACCGCAGGAACCAGGGTCTAAATTTTGTTCTTGGGTAATTGATTGACCCCCAAAAAAGTCCCTGGTCAGGGGGTAGTACTTTCCAAAGGTTCAGGAACTTTGGAGGGTGTGGTCCGCAGTGCTGAACATTTCTGATTGGTCGAGTACTCACTGTATTTTATTTCACCTTTAAAAGCCCGCAGCTGCAAGCCGACTGTTTTGTATTGATTCGAGACTGTTTTTTTTCATCGTGGTTTGACATGGAGAAGAAAGCCTGAAACAGATGGGCCGACGATGATCAACAGTAGCACAGCTTGAATCTCCTCCATGTTAACAGGCTAACTGTAGCGTCGCACAAATGATGATGCCAGCCTGTCCTTCGCTTTTATGGCGTCGTCGTTGTATAGCCTTCGTATTATACTGATACTTTGTCTTATTATCGTCACCTACTGGAATGGAGGTGTAGTGCATTTACCTCCATTGCTTTTCCATACGTCATTGGCCTGATTTGCATAATCTTCCCAGAGCTTTAGGCCGCGGTGGAAACACAGACAACAATGGGCCACAGGAACCTTTTAGTTAAAAAAGTTCCTGGAACTAAAAGTTTCAGGTACTTTTTGCTCTTTTTGCTCAAACCTTACCAAAGTTAAAATGATGTATTCAGTTCATATCTGAGATGAGTCATTACAGTAGTTGTTTATGAAAAAGCAACAGCTTTGATATGTTGTCAACAGAATATCTCAAAACTGCAGCCTAATGCTTTTTCAGCTTTATGCCCTACCATGGACACTATCTGCCCAGTACAACCAGCCTGTGATCTATAGGTTGCTCAGCAGCTATAGAGTACATGAGTTACCTTCCTTGCTGAGGGTACTTAAAACACTGATGTGTTGTGCACTGATGTAGAGATGTGTAAACCTCTACTCAACACTTAATGTTTATAAGAACAATTCATATCAATATTTCTTTCCTTTCTTTGACAACTTGTCTCTGAAGGTCACCTTTGTGGCAAACCGTGAGTCCTCAAGAACGCGAGATGTGCCTTTCAGTGGTTGATAATGGGGAGTTTTGGTAAGCATTTTAAAATCTAAATTTCATTTTTAAAAATGGCAGCTGTATCAGGTACTATGTGTATACACTCACTGAAAAGTATCTATACATAATTATAAAGTTATAATTATAATTATCATTTCACTCAGATTGCATTTGAACAACTTACAACAACTGACAGATATGGGATTAACGCTCTTCTTCTACAGAACAAGTGAATCTCAAACTGATGGTTTCAAACTTTTCAGCATCTCATTCAGGACAACAACAATATTTATCTAAGTTAATGTCTCATACAGGATGACCCTGCAAGACTTCTGTAAATTCTACTCAGATCTCGATATCTGCTGCCTGTGTCCTGACTTCCTTGATGGAAGCTCATCTTGCCATTGGAAGACTTCCTTCTATGAGGGCAGATGGGTTGCAGGAACCACTGCTGGAGGATGCATGAATAACCCTGGTACTTTCAGAATATCAGAATTTATGGAAAAACTCTCTCTGCATATCACAGTTTGAAAACCTCTGGTCTTTACTATCTAAACAAGGCAAACATGCCATTTTAGAGAGAGCAGAATTTGGAAATAATTTCACATTGTTAATTTCTTACAGCCTCAATACAGATCAAATGAGTGCCCATGTTACTGATGTCACAAGTACAGGTTATAGCTATATTCTATATTCCTTTATTACAACAAATCTCATTGAAAAAATAAAACCAACAATTAGATAAGTCTGTTCTCTTTTTCAATTTACGGTTACTAGACAAGTAGACAAATGTGTTTTTACCTTCTTAAATTAATCAGCTGTATCAGCCTACTCTTGGCAAAATGGTATGATGCAAAATTGTTTGCCTTTTTGTCCTCCAGAGAGCTTCTGGACTAATCCACAGTATCGGGTCAAGATTGAAAAGTTACTTAATGAATGTTCTGAGACACAGGGTTTAAACAACATGCTGGTGTCTCTCATGCAAAAGCCTGACAAGAGGAACAGACGCCTGGTAAAAAATCTCCACATTGGATTCTCGATATTTGAGGTACATATTGCTCTTTATCCTTCAACTTTTTTGTTTCTGTCACACATTGGAGGACTATTGTAAATATTACTCAAATTAAATGTACTAATATTTGTATTTGAATTTTGGTAAATAAACCTTTGCATTTGCATTTAATCTCTTCATAATGTCATGATTTCACTTGAACTAATTGTTTTGTTTTGTCTCCAACATAAACTAATTTTCCTCTGATTTCATCCAAGGTGACTGATGAGGTAAGTAACATTTTTAGCCCATGTACACATTGCTCACCTATATTGGAGATTGAGATAAGCTGCATCAAAATAACACATCTCCTTATCACTGTCATTGCAGTACAAGGGTGAGAGAGGGAAGTTCCCAGCCTCTTTCTTCACCAGAAACGGACCTGTGGCCCAAACTAAAACCTACACGAATTCACGTGAGGTGATGCTGTTACTGATGTTAAAGCCTGGTGAATACCTGATTGTGCCGTCCACCTTCAGTCCCAATGAGACAGCCTCCTTCCTCCTGACCATCCTATCCAAGGCAGAGACCCATGTCCAGTAAGTCATTCACAACTCACTTATTAGCTTTTAAAATTTTGTTGATGAAGGTTATAGTTAATCTAGATGCCACAAACCATGTACTACAAGCCTTTTAACTGAAAAAAATGCAGTAATGCCACAAGCAATGTTTGGGTTGAAAACTGTAATCAACTGATCACAAATTGTTACTTTTGGTACCCAGCACAGCTTCATCAAAGGTGCCTTTAAACAACAAAGTTAGCAAGTACACATGTACATAAGACAACTGTAACTGGAATTACAGGGAGTTGCATTTCTCCTGTTTTGGTAAAGGCTAACAGCCTTCCTGCACCTTCATGCCCTGTGAAAAGCTAACATTAGCAGGTCTTGAACACAGACACCAAACTAATACCCTCCAGTGTTCCAAATGTGTGTGTTTTACTGGGATAAGCAACTGTTATGGAATCACTGAATCTCTAATTAAAAAAGCAACCATGTTACTGTAACATATTTGCTAGGTAATGAGTTACTTCCTAATGCTGGCCACAAGTAATGTACTGATGTCTCTTGTCTTTCCTCTCAGTGAGAATTCTGGTGGCCATGACCACAACCATGCAGAAGAGGTATGCAAGATTTTAATATATATTGTAGATATTATTTTGGTATTGCTGTTATGTTCCTTGTTGTTTATTATACTGATTACACTGATAATGTATGACACTCTCCTGCAGCACTCACCAATCGAAAATAAAGAAGACGACGAAAATAAGAGAACCTTCTTCCGTCAGTACTCTGACAAGGTGTGTCTTAAAGCAATAGCTTAACATTTTGGGAAATATGATTATATATTTTCTAGCTGAGAGTTAGATGAAAAGATCTATAACACTCTCAAAGGTGCAGTAGCACTCAACTGCAGTCTCCACCAGCGTTGACTAGATTCCAGAATGTTGTCATAGAAACATGCTTCTAACAACGTATATAAAATATGGCATGTTATTATTCCCCCTCGATATGAAGTTAACCATGAATGGTAACCATCATGAAAGCCAAATACAAGTCTTTCATTGTTTCCATTTCATTTCCAGTATGAAGAAGTGGATGCTGAGCTGCTAAAGACGATTCTAAATGACAGAATCCTGAAAGGTTTGGACTGTAGAAATCTACTTACAAAAATATTCAAACATAGTTATCTTTTGTGGCACTGCTGTGTTTCTGGGTTTGGCCAAATTGAGTGTCATTCTATTTTTTTTAA
Source organism: Seriola aureovittata (assembly GCF_021018895.1). Taxonomy (NCBI): domain Eukaryota; kingdom Metazoa; phylum Chordata; class Actinopteri; order Carangiformes; family Carangidae; genus Seriola; species Seriola aureovittata. The sequence continues at coordinate 19,208,463 of NC_079376.1, forward strand.
TTTTTGTTTAGGAGACTTGAAATCTGGAGGCTTCAGCATTGACGCCTGTCGCAGCATGGTTGCTCTGATGGATGTATCCTCTTAAGTGATATACGTTGTGAAGTAAAAAAAAGTTTATTTTCTCCCTTTTTCTCCGTCTCGGCAAATTAGCTTATGGTTGATTTAGTTACTGATATAAAACACATAAGTAGCGTATATCAGCGACATGCCGTCAGGGCAAGCAAGGCCATTGTCCCTGCAAGCTAGGTTGATAGGATGATACAGCTATATACTAGTGATAGACAGGTGTGTTTGTCAAGCTGCCCTTCACTCGGGTTAGGTAGTTGGGAGTGAAGCAGTTTTATTGAATCTACTTGCCAATCTTGTCCCTGCACGCCACTGGTTCACATGCCAAACCCTGCTTACCCTTTTGTTAATGTAACAGTCAAGAATAAATTTAAAGGTCAGTCCAAGACATGAAACAGCATGTGCTGATGTAAAACCTTAATGGTATGTTAAAGACATCTATCACTGGCAAACTGAATGGTGAGGAATTTCTGCGTCTGTGGAAGAAGGTTGCCACATACAAGGTAAAAGGAACCAAGTGAAAGATGAAACATGTTTCATAATAAAACATCAGATCAGAATGATTTTCCTGATCATGGTTTGTGTGTTCTTACTGTCTTGGGTTTCACATAACTAAATGTCTTCTCTTCACCCAGGACATTTTCTTCCGCACTGATGTTTCAAAGACAGGAACACTGTCACTGAGTGAGCTCAGGAATGCAATCATGGCCTCAGGTAGACAATGAACCAGATCTTTTCATCTGCTAAGGACATAACTAATTGAACCATCCTGGAAGTTATCCAGGTACCCCATAAATAGTACACACAAGCTGTGGATGAAATATAAGTTGTGTATTGCAACTCCTACATAAGTGAAGTATAATATAAATTTGTGGGATCATGCAATGGTTAGTAGAGTGGGAAAGAAGAAGAACAAAGTTCTGCCATGGAAATCTGTATTCATGTTTTAGACTTTTCTCAACTTTAGAGGGGAAATCTCTTTGGTGGAACTGCTACAACTCACAGCCACCTGAAATGTGATGAGAGGCCCCAAGTAAACTTTTTTGTAAGGGCTAAGAAGGTTAGGAACCTAGACTAAAATGAAAATGTGCATATTGTATTATGATATTCATAGATGCATTGAATCCTAATATTATCTCAACTAATACCTCAAGAAGAGGTTACATAAATGAAAACATTTAACAAGGAAGAAACAGCTGTGGCTGGTGGCCAGCAACCACACAAACCACAAAAAACATAATAGGTTCTATGTCTGAACAAGAACAGGCTGGGATGTCTCAACCAGGAAACATTTATTTCCCATGTGAACAACAAGTAGGGTTTCTACAAGTATACAAGGGTGGTGTATCACAGCAATGACAGTGTGTTAATTATTTTACCCATAGACTGCTTTTATGCATATGAAGGGTTTTAATCTTATGATAAAGAATGAAATGCATCACGTGTTATTGATGTATGCAAATTTTCCCTTGCCATGGAACACATGATTAAGCATGTAGCAGGAACTATCTTAATGTTATGTCCATGTTAATGTTTTCATAAAGTTTGGCATGAGTTTACTAACTCTACTCCAAACCTTTCAATTAAAAAATTGATGACTTGTCTGTCATCTGTATTTCGATTATGTAATGTCATCATCTGCTTTTGTTTATCACAAACTGATTTAAACAGATGAGGGACACAATGATGAACAATTTAGTACTTAAACAGAGCCAATTTGTATTTTGCATTATTATAATACATGCAAACATGGACAGTCAAAGCGCATTAAGCATCTTTCACAGCAGACATTTGGAATTGCTATAGCACAGGTGTTGGTTATAACATTAACAATGGCTGGCTCTGTTTTATTCAAGAGTCCCAGAGAGCTACGACAGCGTGACAGTGTAATGGCTTAGAGAAATAAAACAAAATCTGTAGGTGAATCAATGACAAAAACAATAGTTGCTAAAATAAGATGTTGCCTGAACTCTTTTTCCTAAATGTGTGTTGGTCAGGAAAGAGGATCAACGATGACATGCTGAATCTGATGGCTCTGCGCTATGGTGCCTCCTCTGGACACATAACACTGGAGAGCTTTATCACTCTAATCCTGCGCTTTGACTGTATGACCCGTAAGTAAATCTGCACTCTACTCTCTACTGTCATAGCAAACAACACTTAACTGAGATGTCTGTTTTATACTTCATTTTGTATTTTTGTGAGTGGTGCTCACAACAGTTTTTGCTCCTCCTTGGAGTGCAATACTAATTTCAAACATTTTAGAGTGTAAAACCTGCAGAATAACATGTTTCTATGACAGTAAATGCAAAAGCTATAAAGAATAGTCAACAGTTTGAATCTCTGCAACAGTCCGATAGTTAAAACAACTTTTCTCCACATTTAGGCAGGGTTATCTGCAAAAGAGACATAGTCACATCAGTGAAGGAAATCAAAAGCACTTAGGTAGAACAAGCAGTTAACTAATAGTGAAATGACTTTATGTTAAACATAGACCTAAACTAAGAGTGGATCTGGATAAAGAGGAGGGAGAAGAAGAGAGTGGATCTGCAGCTGTCGGCTTGATCATTTTGCTACATCAATGAGTAAAAAAAATGTTTGAGATGAAAAACACGTGGATCCAGACAATAGCTGTTACTCATTCATTCATTCATTCAGTTATTCCATGGACAGAACATGCAAACAATGTCTGTCCACTGATGCTTTCTCTAGCGCCACCATGAGACTCACGTTTATAATTTTCAATGAAGTGAAATTTCAGATTGTCCATTATTTTGGTTTATGACAAAATACCTGAATACTTGTCTCATCAGTGTCAGTTGTACTTTTGGGGCCGAGAGAAGGGGGAGGATACTGTAATTTCCTTATCCTGAATTTGTATTTTTCAGGTTTTTATTAATATGTGCATTAGTGGTGCACATTAGAGGTTCCATTAAGCTACTAAGGCTTAAAGTGTGGTACACGATTAAAATATTTATACCAATTTAACACTGACATTATTTTGACATACTGGTTCGCAGTTTTCTAGGTCAAGGGGAGATGCAACATTAATGATGCTGGGGACGGTTTTCTTTTTTTATAAAGTGAAACATAAGGATAAGTGTCCCTCACCACCCCAGTAATTTTTGTAAAGTCCCTTAACTTAGTGCCATTTGTGGAATTTTTGATAAGTATAGTGTGTTTGCAAGGTAAAGCTGCTCTGCTACTGGGTGTGCTATGGTAAAACTTACAGTGTGTCCATTGCATTCAGTTGACAGTACTTCTTTTCTTCACATGCAGTATAAAGCAACAGGCAAAGCTAAAGTAGTCATGCTGATGAAAATGATATGTGAACCAAGGATTTGTGTCTTTCTCAATAGAAATCTTCAGCCAGTTGTCTGACGGATTGAACATGACTCTTCGCGAATCTGAGGTAATAAAAGTTCTTTAGAGTTGTGAACATTTCTTGAAATTTGGTTTTAACCTTTCATAACCTGCACAGCTGTTACCTGGAAATATCTTATCGGCAATGTTGCAGATATCATTGCTCTACAGTTCCAGTTTTCTGTGATGAAATGATCATGGTTTTTGGTAGGCTGAAGCACATGAATAATCTATGTCTTTATTTACAGTGGCTGTACCTTTCGATGTACACTTAACCTGACAGAGAAGATGAGCTGCAGGATTCATTTGGAAGTGCAGCAACAGATGATGTGAAAAAATAAAAATAAAAATAAATAAAAATATGCTATTCTGCAATTTAGCTATTACATGGTTTGGAACTATAGTGCATTTACTTCATTCTAGTGCAAAATAGAGCGGACCAATGGGATAGACTCAAAGTGTAGCAGACATAGTATTGTCTCTCTGATTGGGTACTAAGTGGGTTACTATGTTTTCTGTTTTACTGTGAGATGGGAATAATATAATTTTTTTGCCATAGAATTGGGTACACAGCCTATATCACTGGTGCCCAGGGGATGAACCCTACTGACTTTGGTGATCCTCCAGATATGATGGTTTTCAGTATAATTTCTTGAACACTATTGGACTGGTTGCCATGGAGTTTGGTACAGACATTCACGCCTCCCTCAGGATGAGTAGTAATCCCTTTTGGGATCCCTTTACTTTTCATCTAGTGCCATCAGCAAGTAAAAATTTTACTCTGTCCAATATTTTCTCAGCTGCAGGTCATCTGCCAAATATCAAATATAAGTATGTAAGCATTAAAGGTGGACATGTAAGCATGCTGACATTGACATTTGTGGAGCCTCATTGTGCTAATAGTGTGGCTGTAGATTCTTAGTGTTGTTAAGCTTATTAGCCAGTCTCTCAGATGGGATATTTTACATTTGAAGCGGGTTCATACAATTTCTGTTTTAGGTGGGGATGGATTTTTTTAATCACTTTGTACTTAACAAAATAAAGACATTATCCAAACAGTTGGCGTAAATCAATATTTCTTTCATCCCTTATAAATGCCTTGCAGATATCTTGAAATGTGGCATTTTCCTTGTGAGATAGACTTATTTAACATGGCATACACACAAGTCATGGCATTAGAGATGAGTATATCCTTGTGATACAAGTTAGGGTTAAAACACAAACTTCTGAGAGAACATACTGCCTTTTCATCTGTATAATCTTATTTTGAGTCTAAACTTAGTAAGGAAGACAATGTTATGGATATTCAATATATACTCTTCTACTTTGAAGGGTATTCAAGAGAGAAGTGGTAAAATCAATAAAAATTATGAAGTGTTGAATTTCTTTATAATCTGCTCCAAGAGACAGAAACACAAGCATGAGATATTTATCAGTATGTATTTAATAATTTAAGGGATAGCAGAACAGTTTAAATTATAATAGATAATTGAGTAAATTTGAAGGAATTACTTTTTAAGCAGTTTAAATAATGATTGAACATTAATGTTAGTACTTACTTGCAAAAATCATGTAGAGTAAAATCCAGACCACCACTTAAAATATTAATAGATTTTTGATTCCAGTGATTGTTCAGTGACTTAGTTTTACAGTATGAACAGAAAGAATGAAGCATAAATGAAGCAGTTGCAATTAAGCATTTTCTTAAAGCGTGAATAAACAATATTGGCAATAACATTAATGAATCATACTCAAGATGTGAACATTACTGAAGAAATCATTGATTAATTACGGATTATTGATTTGGATGCTAAAGTAACACTTGTATTTAGGTTAGTTGTTGTATTTGCAGCACAGTTGTCAACAAAGCAGCCAGGAATATGGATGTTGAGTATTTTGCAAGCTCTGTTCCCCCACTTGTGGTTGAAGCTAGAAGAAGCCAAAAACATATAATTAGACTGGAATGACATTTATCACTGAAGCTAAATTGTATTATTTTCTTAAAAGCTCTTGTCATTATTCTCATGGTTGGAAAACAGATTAAACTTTATATTTGTAGCACCCTGTGTAAGATTAAAAAAATAAAATGCCAGTTTAAGGATTACCACATAATGTAAGTATAGACTGGGTAAAGTGATACTATAAAGTAAAAACAAGTTGTAGCTGCTCACTGTCTGTTGTTGTTACGGTAGTGGTCAGGGTTGCATCTGAGGCGCTTGTGTTTCCTGTGGATGAGATTGAATCTAGTTAGATGGTGCACTGTGATATGAGAAAATACCAGGCAGAGTTGCTTCATCTGGTATCAAATCACTTTGCTGCATATTATTCACTGACTGTGAATTCAAATGGTGAATTAACAAACACCCAATCTTTTGGTTTATTGGCGAGTTATGGTGGCCGTGCTAAATAAATGCAAGGTGTATAATAATGACATTGTCATGAAAACTCTGAAATGTTGACAAACACAAGCTGTGGTGCACTTGCGTCCTCTTGTGGCTGAACAAGCAAGGACACTAACACTCCTCAAACTGAGGTATTTACTGTTTGATGTGCTAGCGAGTGGGGCTGCAGGTCATTTTTATGCTATTTATTGATAAAGAGTCTATAAATATGTTTTTTCACCATGCTTTGTATTTGAAACAAACATCTGGCCCAACTTTATAGGGCATAGTGGAAAAATCTTTTTTTCTCCATAGTTTTAGGTGAATCAGCTGTACATCTGCCACATCTAATTTTCTTACTCGATATTATGTAAGTAGCTTTCTACTACTAGCAATACTGTGAAAGCACGAAGCCTACATTCACTTAATAAGAAATGCATATTTACCCTGTGTTGCTGTCACAGTGCTGGCTGATGCCGATACTGATGTAGTCGCATTTGTGTTGCTGGTGGAACTGGGTGATTCTGTTGTAGATGTTGATGTAGTCGCATTTGTGTTGCTGGTGGAACTGGGTGATGCTGTTGTAGATGTTGATGTAGTCGCATTTGTGTTGCTGGTGGAACTGGGTGATGCTGTTGTAGATGTTGATGTAGTAGCATTTGTGTTGCTGGTGGAACTGGGTGATGCTGTTGTAGATGTTGATGTAGTCGCATTTGTGTTGCTGGTGGAACTGGGTGATGCTGTTGTAGATGTTGATGTAGTCGCATTTGTGTTGCTAGTGGAGCTCGGTGATGCTGATGCTGTTGTAGATGCTGATGTAGTAGGATTTGTGTTGCTGGTGGAGCTGGGTGATGCCAATGCTGTTGTAGATGCTGATGTAGTAGCATTTGTGTTGCTGGGTGATGCTGTTGTAGATGCTGATGTAATAGCATTTGTGTTGCTGGTAAAGCTGGGTGGTGAAGTGGTCAGGTTGCTTCTGTTGGTGGTTAAGTTCAGACCCAGCCTGTCCAGGTCTGACTGCACCTGCCTGCTCACCCAGCTCTGAATCACGGGGGCGTTTTCAAACACCTTCAGATCTTGCAGTTGGCTACCCATGAGGCCTTGGACATCGGTCACAGTCAAGTCCTGTGCATTTCAAATGAAACAGTGATGAGAGTTGGTCTTAAGTCTTCAAACAGTGGACAATGAGCAACACCGGAAATGTCATAGATGTAAACAAGAGCTTATTCATGTCTTTTCTAAGAGAAACTTTTGGTGTCAAGCATTGATAATATTTTCAAAATCCAGTATTTAGAAATGGATATTACATGTAACCCCTGCAGCTGACAGCTCTGGGCCTTCTCTTCTCATACTGGGCCCAGAGGAAAAATACTCACAATGAAGAGCATCACACGTTTAGCAAGAAGACAAATTACAGAGACTCACAAACCTTATTTAGAGTTAATAGTATAAACCATCTCCTATCGCTTGTTGTAATTTCAAAGACCTCACTATAGAAGCCAAGATAAGTAAAAGTAAAAATAGTAAAGGTGCTAGATATAATGCTACAGCCATACAGTATAGAACCTTGTAAAACAACAAATTGCCATTTTTATTACACTTTTACTATAGTTATTCAGTTTTTATACAGATTAAACAATCAATATATAACGTGTTGACTAGTGATCTTTAGAGGTCATGGTGGGCAGATTTTGTTACCTTTGGAAAGAACCAGGCTAGCTCTTTCCCTCTGCTTCCAGTCTTAATGCCAAGCTATGCTAACTAGCTGCTGGCTGTAGCCTTATATTTAACTCCCAGCAAGAAAGTAAATGTGTATGTTGAACTATCAAATTAATTTTCAGATTCAGAAGTCTTATCTTTATTTACAATAAAACAAATAGACAGTATATGTCTATATATATGTCTGTAATCAACTCTTTAATAAGCATCCTTACAGCGATCACATTAGGGTCCAGGCTTCGGAAAGTGCCTACATCCATGTTAATGTTCTGAGTTGACAGTGCTTTTACATCTGACAGAGGGGCTCCACCTGTAAGGGCAGCAAAGAAAATAGGATATTTGAGATGAGTTTTATCAGAGAGACAGAGAAACAGCCAGAGACACATGCAGCATGCACTCTTACCTAGATAGGGCTTAATCAAATTGTAAAAGGTGGTGCGACTGGCACGCTGTGAGCTGAAGGAGGTGTTACTGATCTCATACAGGACTCTCTTCTGCTCAGACGAACATGACGCCACATTCAGAGGGTTTGAATTTCTGACAAGATGCAAGAAGAAAGTAACATAGAGTTAAGTCTAAGTCATCACTCACAGTGGCCAAGCTTAGGCATCTTTGAGCTACATGCTGACAACCCACCTGATACTGTCTGGGCTGATGGTCTTCAGTGTGCTGGTGTTTAATGAGCACAGGTTGGAGTCGATGCTGTTGAGCTCAATGCTGCCCAGGGTGTTCCCAGATGTATTCAGATACTTGGAGATGATTGCTTTGCTCTAGATAACATTAAAGAAAACACCTTGAGTGAGCAAATGTATACAGGTAGGAGGATCTAAATATAAGGCTGTGTAGTTTTGAGATCCCTTCACATTGTACCTTTGCTGCCTCCCATGATCCATCCTCAGCTTTCATGAGTGCTGCCAGGGTGTCAGCTGTTGTGATGCTCCACTTGGAGATGTCCTCAAGTGATGCCACACGCGACACTGAACCGAGCACTTGGACTACATCATCAGAAACACCGGATGGGAACGCCTGGAAGAATAGAGTGTGGAGTAACATATGCTAGTGTATTGAAATATATCCTCCTTCATGATTAGAAATATCCAAGTATATCAACATTACCACAATCACACTGCTAGTGTCACATGACATGATGACTGCTGTATAATGATAACTTCTTGAATTGTTTAGCGATGTCTAAAATCACAAAACATATTTTGATATATTCCTGTAACGCTCCTCATCAGGACATCTCTCAAAATCCCTTGATATTCCCATAAGTTTCATTAACCAGTGAGGTCTTTGTTTATGTCACAGTCCTATTTGAATATCTTTAATTTTTATACTCTTTTACACACATACACTTTTATCTAAAGTGCTATATGCCTCATACTAAGCAGCCAGTACCATTCCAGGCAACCCCATATTCCATACACGCAACTTACCTGGTTGAGTTTCCTCAGAATGATTTTCTGGAATTCATCATCATCCACTTTGTCACAAATGGAGTTGAGATTGTTCTTCAGAACAGGGATGTCTAGGCAGAGGTCAAATTGCGTCTGGTCGTAGCCAAAGGGGAAGGAAGTGACGCTGACTGTAACTTGGGTGATGTTGCCCACAGTGCAGCCTTTTGTGATAAATTAGGAGAAAGCCAATGAGACAAACCAGCAAATGAGTCACCACTTTTGTAAAATATCGTACAAGGGCTGCATTCTATGTTTAGAGTATAAGGCGATGTCTTCAAAGTGCTTGTTTTGTGTGAGACGTTACTTTACAAATGACGTAGACTAAAGATGAAATAACAAAATTCTTCTTTTTACAAGTGAAAAGTTGAGTTTATAAGCAATAAAACACACACTTGCTCAGTTCAATACTCAGAGATTTGAATGCTATTGTTAACAACTTCATATGGATATGGGGCCCAGTGTTCAGCAAAAGTTACATAGCTTTACTTTAACTGATTATTCAATTATCAACATGGCTGCAAATTAATTTCCTCTCAGTTGACTGACCTATTAATGGATTAATTGTTTCAGCTCAATTATCAGCAGCTGCTTCGTAAAACCGAACACTAAAAATGAACCTTTACCTGCTCCTCGTCTTGTCTTGAGGGCAGTGATCTCTTTAAACAACCCCTTGAGCTTCCTCTTCTCTGTCTTTGTTTTCCTCAGGCGGGGCATAAAGGTCCTAAGGAACCTTCTCTTTGTTCCCTGCAAGAAAAAACAAAACAAAAACTAACAATTAACACAAAGTGGAAAATGGATGATGTATCCCTTCTATAATAAAACTGTATCAATAACACCAAACTGTTAGTAGAGTACAACGTACAGTTGTAAACTGTCCCCAGATGTTTCTTGTGAAATATAGAGGAAGGATCCCAAGGTTCTCCAGTGTTCGCCGGTTCCACATTTTGACATTTCTGAAAAAAAAGGTGATTTTTATTCTTATAGTCTGGTTTGATACTTTGTGACCCTCTCATTTTGTGCACTTGTGAATATTTACAGTAGTAAGGCAGTGTGTGTGGGACTGGGTCAAAATAAACCACAATGTGTGTGTTCACGGTAATGACATTGAACAGTGTTGTGCTGTGATGTGTTTTAACTAGTTTTCATGCCACACTGGAGCTCAATGGCACTGAGTTAACTGTATCAGGTCTTGGCTACACAGAAAACAATAGGATAAATGATTGAAATGATGAATGATTTTGATCTTATAATGGAATTTGTTGACAATATGAGAAATGAAGAATAATGCCAGCCTCATCCTTAATGTAGTCTGAATGGCTCTTATTTTGATTTATTCCTGTACCCGTAAGGTGTTTTCCCAGACAGCAGCAGTGTCTCCATGGCAGCCACCTGGCTTCCAGAGAAGTCTTTGCAGGCTTTGAGTTTTTCCAGGATGAGAGGATCAGCGTTCTGGATGTAAGAGCTGTTCAGAGTACAGGCCATGTTCCCCAGGACCTCTACGTTGTCTCTGCTCAGATTCAAGCCCTTGATGCCCTACACGGTTGAAAATACAGTATCTTATTTAAAATAGTGCAACAGTGTGAAAACAATGTACCATTCATATCCATGATAATTCCTCTCCCAGACTAGTTTGCTCAGTTTTACATGTTTTGCAATAAATATCTTGAACTATTTCATGTGTACTGCTTGCATCTACACAAAACTGTATATGTGCATTTTTATATTTCTTGGTGTATGCCATTGCTCACTGATCCCATACAATGATGATTCAACATACATGTATACCCACCTCATAGAAGCTTTATTTTACATGAAAGAATCTTCTACTGCATTTAAAGTCTTTTTTTGTTGTGGTAAACCACAATTTTAATGGCACTCACCAAGCAGGTCCTGGCTTCATTAAGCAGCAGCGAGTCCTTGTTCAGAATGCTGGAGGCCACAGAGAATTCTGCAGCACCCACTGCGGAAATGTATGACCTGCAGTTGGCCCTCTTGACATCTTTGTTGCTGTAATAAATTGATATAAAATTGGGAAAATCAATTAACAAATGTATTCATTTTGAAGCCAGCGGCACCATAGAAGGTCAGTACAACAAAATGCTTGGAGAGAGACTTACTTTAAGTAGAGAAGCATGTCTGAGGGATAATCTGTGAAGTTCTGGGAGATGTCTCCATTGAGCAAGTTGTACATGCAAGTCAGCTGTAGAAAAAAATTTTTTTTTTATTATTGAAATCTATAACTCCAGTATTTTACATCTTACTTATCTTAATTATCAACGTCATATAAAAGAGCCATAATAATTTATTTTAATCAAGTTTAGTTTCACGTAGATTTCATTTGACTTCACCTGTGATTCCTTCAGCACCACCTTGGCCCTGCCTCTCCTCGGTCTGCAAGCACGGATCAGACGCTGGATCCTTGTTGGTGTCATTCTCTGCACTGACGTACATGTGAAGCCTTGCAGCACAGAAGGAGAAAGCCTGTGGGAGAGTATGGAAAAACCACAAACAAAGTTAATAGGTCCTGATAATTTTAGGAAGAAAACACAACAAATAAATAGTTATGGGACTTGTTCACTTACTGCTCAATGTCAAAGTTTGTTTTAGCCAGTGTCCCAAAGAACATGGAAGCCTAAAAGAAAAAGAAAAAAAACAGATCAAAAAAATCAAATCAGAACAATTCAATGACAGTTAAGACTTATTTGTTAACTAATCGTGTCAACCTACTTCAACCCTTTCCCCTGATTTTGTAAAGGGACCAGGCTAAGAGTCAGCTGGCTATGTGTTTTCAGCTGTTAAAGCTTACTTCATGCTACATTATACCTCATTTTACTCCTGCATAGCACACTGTAAATGTAACAGGGTTTTTATGGGAGATAAGTATCTCTGGGCCGGAATGATAATCCTAAAATAATGTCTTCTGATTTTAACGTGGAGTAACACCATGTGCTAAATGTGAAAAACACTGAATAAATTTAATCAAATCAAAATCATCTATAAGAGATTTCAGTCTGAATATATCAGCATCAAACTTCGAAAACCAAACTCCTGTGTGTAAAACCATATATTGACCTGATTTTGCGTCCATTTCTTTCCATTGATCACACTGATGTTCACAGTCTCCTCAGAAAACACCAGCAGGGATGGCGGGATCTCAGTTGCCATTGCATCAGGGACATTCAGCACCACTTTGTCTGGACTTGTGTCCACAGATATGATCTAGCAGGAAATGAAATGCATTTAAAATCAAGATAAGAGCAGAACTCAAAATACTTAGGAGTGAAAACATACAACACATTTTTTTTTTAAATTCACTTGCAAGGGTGTAGGATTAGATTCAGAAGTGTGTTGATGAAGTTCTGGGCTTTTTGGCTGTCATTTTCTTCATTTACACACATTTATAGGGACCTGGCATTTAACACGTTACAAGAAAATTGGTTATTGCAGCTTTTTAAAGTCTAACAGCTCATGTAATGCAAGTTATTAATGCACTAACTCTACTGAGAAGTACTTCACATCAGTTAGTTTAATAGTAAAAGGACTTTTAATGCTTTAATATGTTTTAACTGTATCTCTATAAAAAGTTAAAATGAATGACATAAAGCCTGCTGTAAAGTTTTCAGAACTGAAATACAGTTTTAGTCACCAGAAAATACTGCCCATTACTGCATTAGCATTGATTTATGTACAATTGTTGTGTATTTTTATTGTAATAATGAAATTACATATAGAAATAATGTAGGAATTTCTTTCAAAAACCATGGAGAGACAGGCAAAGTGAGCCCCGAGCAGTGTCTGCAGAGCTTGGGGGATTTAGAGACAAGAAAGAATCAGAGAATCATAACCGGACTGGACTGTATGTTGCGGTAGAATCAGAAGTTGAATGTACCTTTTCGACAAAGGTCTGTTGGACAACTGTTGGGGCTGTCAGCATGTTGGACACAAAGGTGGGGTTCTTGGAGATGCTGAGTAGCTCAGAAGCTGAAGTATTTTCTATTGACTTTGAAGGAACTCCAGTAACAAGTGTTCCAAGGGATTCCAGGGAGGATCCAGTGTTGAGCTATTTAGAACAATTGCATTTGTCAAAGCCATGGTCACTCAAGATGCAAAGTACTTCAGGGACATTTTACATTTAAAAAAACACACTCAAAGAAATACAGAAGAAAGGCACATGATTCAAAGCCTGTGTCTACCAATTTTCTTTGTTAATTGGACAGAAGAACCCTCACCTGGAAGCCTGCTGAACTAATGGTTTGGATGATTGTGGTGGATTGCTCTTGGCTCCAGGTGCTAACTGTGCTCAGGATGGATAAAGAGGAAACCATTACTGATGGGGGAACTGAAGTGATCTGGCTCTTGGTCAGGCCTGAGCTGGCACTGCCAAGAGTCGAAAATGTCTCTCCTGTGATGGTCTGAATGTTGGATGCCAGAGCAGCAGACACCTATAGAAAGAAATACACCAGTTAGAAAGAAAATCAGCCGAGGACATTTCACTGTTTTATAGTTTAGATGATATGCCAGAGAAAAATGTGAGGACATCATGTTCAGTATTTTTAAATCCCTATCAAAAAGAAACTAAATAGTGAGCAAAAAAGTAAACACGCATAAAGACTGTTTCAATAATTTTATACATTTCATGATCTTTTCATATCTAAAGTATTGTGTAGATTCTTGGCCACATATATAATGTAATTAAAATTTTGGACATGACACCAATAAGATCCCCCCGCTATAATGTTCTTCAGAAACACAGTGGGTTAAGTTTTGATCATTTAATTGATTTTGATAATATTAAAATGCACTTAAATGAGCCGGCTTCACAGGTGCACAGAGATATGGCGTGGCTGCATTTTTGGGGATGCCATGCCCTTATGTAAATACTCCTTTGTACAGACGTATTTGTCTGTCTATGTCTAATCCTATTCCAATTCAGAATCATGACACACTGGATCAGTCACTACAATACACAAGATGTAAGATAAGAGAGCTCTGGTCAAGTTGTCATTCCATTATAGTGATAACACACACATCTCATTCTTACTTACCTGAGGACTCTTTACAGTCTCCAAAACTACACACTCTGACCCTGTAAATCTGACTCAGCCGACCAAACTAATTCACAACTGTCAAAGGTTGTGCTTTATTTATAGAAAGACATTTTACAAAACTGGTACCTCTGGGTCCACTGTTCCATTGCAGAATTTCTTAATCTCATTCAAGATGAGTGTGGTATCAGCTTCATTCAAAGAAGAATATGCTAAACTTGGGACCTCAGAAGAACACAGGAAAAGGCCTGGAAGCCTACATGGAGAGGGATATATCTTTCAAACTCATGTAAATACCCATTTAAAGCATTGTAACAGAATGGTCAACATTCACCCAACTAAATTATATGTGTGATTTGAAATATTTTGTAAAATTAGTGGATACTGACTTCACAGGATTGAAGGTCGGGTTGAATGCAAATAGCTGTGAGATGTAATAGTCGGTGACATTTTCTGGGATAGCTGTGTTGTTAAAGAGCTCCAAGTTGGCTTGGTCCTCCAAGAACACTTGAGTCTTAGAAAATATAGAAACAAATAAGTCAGTAAATTACTTTTTAAAAATGTTGTTGGTTTTCTCCGTTTAGGTAAAAATAATTACACAGCAAAATGAAAATAAATTTAACAAAACTAGATGAAACAGCTTGGCAAAGTGGACTAAAATACATCTCGGTGTCAGTATAAAAACGCAGGTTAACATAATATTTTTGGAGAAGCTTAGCCTTAGCCACTAGCCTCTAATAGCACCCCTTATTGACATACTTCACTGGTGGAGATGAAGGTGGTAAGATCGTCCAGGGTGATGAATGTCACAAAGGTGCCGATGTAATTGACAAACCAGGAGGTTGAGTTTAGTTCTGCATCACTGGCATTGTAGCATTTGGCTCCAGACCCTATGGAAACAGGAATATAACCAAAATATTGTCAATGAATAACACAATGTCTTTATATGATGATTGGTAAAATAATAGAAGATCAGTGGTGCTGATAATGAAAGTATTAGTGTTTTCTGATGAAATGTTTGTTTTGTAAGTCTTATATATATATCTATATATAGATATATAAATATATATATATATAAATCTCTATATATATTTTTAGCAAGAGCTTGTTTAAAGTTTTTTTTAGCTGTGTGCACTCTGCCCATACAGAGAGAACTTTTTTCTAGGTAGTCAGTATTCGGTTGATAAAAATATGAATTTTGAAAACCTACAATACACATCCAGTATATAGACATTAAACATTTTCTCAAAAATGCATCCTACCAGTTCTCAAGTAGGTCCTGATGGTGGTGTATACATCAGCCTGTCCAAAGTCAGAGCTGTTGTATGTGAAGTTATTTCCCATTACAGAGACCCTAATTAAAAGGGAAACCACACAAATATTTGTATCATTTAATCTATCTGTAATAGTCAGTTTGTCACTGAGCTTTCTGACACTGTGCAAAAGAGGCTTACAGTTTCTGAAAGGCAAGACATGAAGCATTTTCCACTTCGGTGGAGCTGATGAGACTCTTGCTGAGGAATCTAAGGTAGTTCCTCAACCGTAGGTCGAACCAGGAGTTAACCTCCGATTTGCTGTTGCTGCTCAGGGCCGAAGACCAGACACAGGGGAGGGTCACAATCTTCACATTGTCTGGAACATCCTCCTAATGGCATACACATGGATTTATACATTTAATGAGAGACAGTAATCTAAACTGGGCGAATAGAAGCCAAGTTTTTTCTGTGTTTGTTGTAGAACTGTTTCCACTGTCAGTGGTCTATTCACCAGATTTCAGCTTACCATTATAAATGGATGCTAAGCTAAGTATCTGCCTGTACTTTCATTCATTACTAGTGACATGGCATGGTTTGGCTCAGTACAGGCCATGTTTCCTTCCTGCATTGTTGTTGGTTGTTTCTGTGTCATGGTTGTTCATTTTAGTTGTATGATATTTCCCTTGTATGAAGATGCTATCAGCATCTTAGCATATGGTCATCTGAGAGTAATCAATAATTGTATAAGTACATTTTAACATGTCACACAAGGATCTGTTAGCATTCAAGGGGAATTGCAACTTGCTTGCCTCTCAAAGGTTAGGTAGATGTAAATTCAGAATATTTCCTTTAAATTGGGATACTCTTTTTTTTATCTTTCTAAAGGTTAATCTATCTTTCTAACGGTTAATCTGAGGTATTCTGTTTGATCTTATCTCAGGCAGATAAGAATGAGCTAAGATTCAAGGGGAATTGCAACATGCTTCTACTTAACATAGGTTAGGTGCATTATGTCCCTTGAATCTGGATAATGTTAGTACCCTGTCACATATTTATCAGAGGGCAGCTAGGGTTCTGTTATCTGTCAACAGAAATTGTAAAATGCTTGTTGCATATTCTGGATAGCGAATCGGTGTTGCTCTGTTGTTCTGGGGGTTTTATGTGCTCTGTGATTATATTTATTAAGCAGGAAACAATAATTTTGTTTTGGGAGATAAGCTCTCTCATGGCTGTTTGGATTCACTAAGAGAAATACATATAGGCTTGGATAAGATTACAACATGCTACTAATGTCAACATTCACTAGTGCCAGTCATCAATAATAATGTATGTTATATGGCAATACTTAGACGAAGGACACACCGTTTCTAGGAAGGCAGGGGTGTTGTTGTAGTTGTTGAAGATGACACATATGTCAGAGTTGTTATCAATCACATTGGGTTGACTGAGGAACTGACGCAGCTCTGAAGTGCTGATGGTACTTAGGAGCTGAAGAAAAGAGGGGGGGGGGGTTAGTACTAGTACTTAGAGAGCACATCAGTAGGCATTTGGTCACAGCTCTATATATATATATATATATATACTTAATCCTATACTTAATCCTACTCTTGAAAACAACATCTGTGTTTCAACCTATGTCTCTATGTGTGAATTTTAAAAAAGGCTTAAAGTCATTTGATATCACCTCTGATTCACGTGTCTGTGGCAGAAGAGATGTGAGCATGGACAAATCTGGAAAGCCAAAGCTGAGGAAGGTGTTTCTCAGATAGATGAAGAAGCTTCCACCACTGTAACACTTGAGTGGCGTTGGACCTGTTATAAACATAAATTAAACCACTGTGTACCCTGATACAGAATAACATCTATTATTTTTGGACAGATATTGTCAGAGAAAAAATATGCTATTAATTTTACTGTGTAAAAAATAATAATCATATCAAATTTAATTTGTTGTTAATAAGCATTGTCATTAGTTTTCTAGGTAACCGTTTATCTGGAAGATTATCTGTAAGAGTTTCTCTTATACATACCTTGGAGGAAGAGGAGGGTGTTTTTATAGATCTCCTTTTGGGTGTTATTGCTGAGTGTCATGTGTAGTGTGTCCAGTAACATCAGCCTAAATTCAGATGAATATTAGTTAGGCGATGTTTTAAAAACTACGTTGCAATGATAATGACCACCACAACAGAAATACTTACATCTCTTGGCTGCTGTTACAACTCCTGTTCTTCCCAATGTCAAATAAAGGTGTCACCAGGCTGGGAGACAGATTGACCAGGAGAGGGCTCAGTCGAACCCTGAGCCACAGCAGGAACTCTGCGTCATTGACAGCTGGTGAGGACAGATTCCCTCTGTCAAATACTGCCTGGAGGAAGGCAGATTTCACCTCTTCTGTGTAGTTGGCCTGGTGGATCTATGGGATATTTACATAGTGTTCATTAGAGTATGAACATTGAAATTAAATTTCTTATATGAAAGTAAAAATATTATATTTAAATCATGTTGACATTTATGAATCAATTATCCCTTTATATAAAAGCCCCATAAGCTAAATGTGTTCCTTTGTTGCCTCCAACTGAAGATACTTCATCTCTGGGAAGGTGACTGACAGGTGAGCAGGCTAGATAGGTTACATCCCACAGATAATGTGTTCTGAAGAAACAAGACCACTCCATTCAGCAACCTTGACATTTGCAGGTTTAAAGCTGTTTTAATGCTACAGCAGCTGGCTAGCTAAAATGTTATCTTAAGTTATCCTTGAAAGTTACATTTTGTGTGTGCTAGCTTGTTCAACAAGCTAGAATACAAGACAAGATATGTGTCCATTGGAAAACTAAAATTTGCACTGTTGTATGCAGTTTGTGCTTTACTCATGTTACTGCTACAAAAATACATTTTAATAAACTGTATATGATGTGGACAAAATATTAATACCACCTCTCTAAAACAATTTAAAATAACCTTCACAAAGATATGATTTAGTGCACATTTGTTGAATTAGCCTGCATAGTTTTAGCTAGGTGTACCAATAAATTGGCATTTGAGTGTGTATGGTGTTGCAAAAATGTGCACTAGAATTCAAACTTTATTGACTTGTCTATCTAAAACTGTTTAAATTGCTACACACTAATCAAATTGCTATCTAACTTGGCCTTACATTCAAGCACACCTAGGACCTACTTGCCTATTTTTTGTGTGTTGCAAAAAATTGCTTTTTAATCTCATTTGGAAAAGTTACAATTTCATATTATGGCATCTTCCAAATTCAAATTATCCTGATGGCATACAATTGCATGTGGAAAAAAAAAACAATCCCAGCAATATTTTCTATATAAGGTATGAGTGTAAGCAGCAATGTGAGCATTATTTAGAAAAAATAAAGTTTTGGATTAGTAGATGTTTACCTGAATGGCTGGTGAGACTTTGTCAAAGAAAGCACCAAAATCAACAGGGTTGATGACTGTCATGACTTTTGTCACTTCTTGCATTGTCTGCAGCTGTGATGGAGCTGCTGCGAGCTCAGCCAGCTGACTAACAGTGAGAAGATCTGCAACCTCCACCTAAAAGGGATAAGCAACATTTCAGTAAGTGAACATCAACTGTGGAACTGTAACCTATTATGGTATGCAGTCGTATGCTTAGGTTCAGCACTGGACTTCGTTTGTGTTACCTGCCAAATGAATAAGTATGTGCCTGTCAATTTCACCCTTTAATCTAAAGGTTGCTATGAAGGGCTGATTGCAGTAATTGT
This sequence comes from Seriola aureovittata, assembly GCF_021018895.1. Lineage (NCBI taxonomy): Eukaryota > Metazoa > Chordata > Actinopteri > Carangiformes > Carangidae > Seriola > Seriola aureovittata. The sequence continues at coordinate 19,227,504 of NC_079376.1, forward strand.
TTCAGCTAACCTGCAGAGATATTTCTTGTTAATTAGACATATTGAATGTAGCTGTTATTATTTTGTCCTTTTCCTATTTTGTATTACAAACCACTCTGAATGCAGCAGAATTTCTGTTCACCCTTCTGATAAACACACATACATGCTCACAGATACTCATACATATTTGACTGAAATCCAACAGAAATTTGCATACTAGCAAAGATTTGGAGTTTCTGTTCTTTGAGGATTTGTTAGGCTCATATTAAGAGAAAGTGGTTTGTCAGTTTGGACTTGAGTGTACGTTGCTTGTATGCTTGTGCACTGCCAATTGCTTGCTGGTTAGTTGTTGTTATGATTGTTGCGTGCTTTGTCAGTGGGGTGTTTGAAGATTTTTCCCTGAAAGTTTTTGCATGCAATGGTTGGCTAATAGGCTAATGCTTAGTGAGAGGTATAACTTTACCAGTTTTTGTTGGCTTCAAATTTTAGATTGGGCTCTGGTTCTGGCTAGCAATGTTTGCTAGCTGTTGGGTCTTTTGCACACATTTTAGGTCATTTGTGTGATCAACATATAGCTCCATATAATTAAAACACGGACACCTGCTGGATATATTTGGAACTAAAAGGAACATACATTTATTGTTATTGTGTATATACACATATATATAGGACTAAAACTAAAAGGAAACACTTACTCCGTTGAAATTGCTCTTCAAGGTCACAAAATCCATGTAGGAAGCATGCACACGGAACCGACCAAAGTTGTCCTCAAGCCAACGTCTGTCATCATTTACAGATTCATCACAGGAGAAACCTAGGTATCAAAATACTCAATTTTTAAATTGAACATGCCATACCAAATATTGCAGTGCAGATTTATGCACAAGTAGCAAATGCATTATTTTGCCATCATGCCATCAAAGTTACCCGTGGAGGAATTTCTCCTAAGATAGTCCATTGCAAACGTGAAAACCTGTTGGGTTTGCCTCTCAGAGAGAAGAGTGAAAACACTGTTGCATCCCTTGACGCTGTGAAGACAATAGATATTTTTTCATTCACTGAAATGTGCAAGACAATATATCAGTTGTCTATCCTTTTTGAACTATTCTGATCAATATCACAGTAAGACATGATAGTTTTAACTCACATTTCCTGATAGGAGTCACAAGTGATATTTTCTGGAATAATTTCAAATGTGTTGGAGTCAATGCTTGGTAGGAACAGAGGTAGGTAGTCCTGGAACCATAACTTGAATCCCTCAGCATCTAGCATGGATAGTTTAGGGCCAAGTGCCAATAGTGTCAGATTTAGGAGGGTGTCACGGACTCTTGGCTCAATGGTTGTTAAGTTTTGCTAGAAAAAAAGGACATAAAATTTGTTAGATCACACTATTGATTTTAGTAAAAAAATTAACAAGGAAAATGTGATGGAGATATTCACCTCTGCGGCACCACTGACAAATTTGTCAAAGAAAGAGCTAAGTTCTTCCACACGTGATGATACAGTAAGTTCTGTGAACACAAGCCTCACAAGGGTTTCATTTGACAAGTTGTTTGGTTCGAGAAGCAGTTCAGCTTTTTGTCTTGAAGAAAGAGAGTCCAATACAGTCACCTAAGGCAAGGATATAAAACAAGAATGATATTTAACAAAAATTCAATTTGAACAAATTCTTTCTCAAATTACGTTCAAAAGACAATCATTACTTTTCGCATCCCTATGAACCCAAGAAGAGCCCTCTATTGGGGAAGTAAAGGCTTGACAATATATTTTCGCAGATTCACACAATTAATTAATGTATCCATGTATGCCCTGCAAAAAAGGAATGAGCCTTAATATATGTGTAATACTATTTATGAAGTATAGACCCTGGACAACCACGGTCTAGAAGCGATTTTCAACAGCTATACTTAGCACCTAAAATAGGAAGTAAAAGTATCATTTTGTATTCCTGTTCCAGTTTCCATGACATTTGTACAACTGGGTAGATTGGTCAAATCAGTCCCATAATGGATTAAAAAAGTGACAACAATTGAAACACAATTTAAATAAACAAGAAAACAAAAAATTGACACAGACAAAGGATATACAAACCGCTTTTATCTTTGACATGGAAAGAACGACCCCTGCGGGCAGACTTTCCAAGTTGACAATAGTGTGTTGCAGTTTTCAAGGGAGCTTGGTAGTGAAATGGATGACTTACCCCAGAGATGTTGAAGACTTTGAGGTCAGAGTATGTTGCATATGGGGAAAATGGACCCAAGTTTGTCTCAAGCCACTGGGCGTCACTCTGAATTCCCTGCCTACAAACTGAGGAGCATAGAGGTGGGCGTTAGCATGCGTACCATTTAGCGAGCATTGTTTTTCATTGATGCTCATGAAACAAGTCAAGTGCCAGTTTTCTTCTCTGTGCCGTTTCAGCATAAATTTCTTGCACAATTTCAAGCCCACACAAGCAACGTACGGCGCATTTGACTGCGTCAGCCCTACCTGGCTCGTTGATGATGCTGGCAGATTTTCTCAGGTAGCTTAGCAGAACATCTGTGATTCCTTGTCGTCTGTGCAACGGTATTGCAGGGAAAGCTTTGGCCATTCCACTCACACTGCAAAGGGTGAAAAGAAACATTTGTACACAGTCCCTCATTAGTATTTTCCTACTTTGGAGCAACGCAACTCGCTTGTTTTGTTTTTGAAATGCTACTCACACGACATGGTAGTTTGTGCAGTTTATATTTGAGGTTGCATTCTTGAGCATCACTGCACTGAAACTTGGGAGGAAATGAACCAGTTTCACATGGAACCAATCCAACCAGTCGTCTGTCTTGAAATGCGGGAACTGGGGACTGATGATGGCGAAGGTCCTGTTCATCACACGATCTCTCACAACAGCTTGGAAATCAGGGTCCTGTCAAATTACGACATGAGAGGATTGAAACACTACACAGCTAACATGTTGCAAGTACACACTACAGGACTGTAGAGGGGATGTCACAAAATATTTGACATGAATGAGTCCCCTAAAACTGTACTAGATGTTTAGATAGACATCTAAGTACTGCCTATACTGGGTTAAAAGCCCAGGATTGTCCATCTTCCCCCAGTGTTGAGAGTAGCCAACCTTTCCATTTGCTGCCAGCTGCGTCAGGAATTCATCCACGTTTTCCAGAGCATCGCCCTCCTCAAGACGCTCAAACACACGGTCGATTTGGTCTGTGTCATTCGAGGCCCCTGAGCTCAGTGTTAGCTGTGCCACCTGAGCAGGAGTGAGCACTGACAACGATTCGGCCTAGCAGAGGAAAAGCAATATGCAATCAGACAGCAGTAATTGAAAAACCACAGCCAAGACGTTTCGGTTTGAGAGGGAAAGAATTCTGCAATTGCAGTCGCCACTCACGCTGGAGAAATTGGGATTGAGGGCTTGCAAATCCTGCAGGGTTGCAAATCCAGAGAAGCCACCAAGGTTTGCCCGGAGCCACTCTTTACTACCTCCGGTGGACGAGACACAGCCAGGATCTGCAAAGAAGACAGAAACAAAGACATTGGCAGGGTACTACCACTGCATGCGACCAAGACTTTACCAAACTGAGCCATAGTGCCTGCCTTTACCTGATGAGTCATTTCTTGAAAGGAATGGTTTGATGAAATGAGTGAAGACAGCTTGCTGTCTTTCTCCGTCCATGGATGACCTTTGGCTGCTCAAAGTCTGGATGCTAAAATTCGAGAGAGCGCTTTTAATACATCTAGACAAGTAGAAAACTGCCGATGCCTCCACAATCTGGCTCACAGCGGAGCAATATGTCACACATTTACTTACACAGTCTGGTACGTATGGCAGCTGAAGTTCTTGGAGCTCAGGCAGAATAGGAAGTTGCGGGACGGAGAGGCCAAAAACGGGCCGATCTTTGTCTGGAACCAGTCCATGACAAAGTCATTACTCTGCAGCTCTGCCTGGCTGAAGTTGGCAATTCTCACCTCTCCAAGAGCCTCAAGAGCATGTGATAAGGATGGGCTGCTGTTGTTCGGGGCCTAGGATTGGAAAAGTAACTTTGGTCTTTACACAGAATTCACACAGGGAAACGCAGTCTTCGTGAAATTGTGGGATTGGATTTACCATGGCGGCGAATGCGTCAAGAGCCTTGTCTATTGCAGACGGAGCTCTTTGGAAGAGAAGCTTCCACACCTCTACCGGGTATGTCCTTTGGTTTTCCAGTGAGCATTTCATCAGTGTCACCAAGTTGCTCGGTGTAAGATGTGTAGCCTTGGAAAAAAAGCAGACAAGAAGTAAAGCAAAGACTGTCCGATCTTATGGAGATTTGTCTCAGGCTGCCGATGTAGCAAAAGCCAAATCTTTCTCTAGGATTCACAGCTACTCAAAAAAGAATCTTACCGACGAACAGGCATGCGCAGTGATGGTAAAATTGCACAGGGCTTCAGAGGAATTGCCAGTAGACAGTGTTTGTTCCAGTTGTGATCTGAGGAAAACAATGTCAGCTTAATTAGCCCATGTAAAAGAACTAGACCTATGCAAACTCAGCACCAGACAAAACTGTAATACACCCACCTATTGACTGCAGCACAGATGAGGTCCTCTGTGAAAAGACGATATTCAAGTATCAGACATTGTACCTTCAGAATGCCATTTTGTCATCGTAATTGGAGAGTCTGGTATTTTACACACTTACCATCAACCGGGGTCTCCTTGCACTGTAGACAAGCAAAGCATAACTGTTAGTCCAGTGGCAAAAGCCCCTTAACGTGGCCTCCTTAAAAAAGTTTGTGTGCCCAACTCGTGTCGTGCAACGTTTGATCAGATACTGTTTTTTTTTTAAAATCTATATAATACTCCCATAGAAATGTACTTACCGATAAGGAATCTGTGAATGCGCAACCTGTTTGAGAGAAAATTGAAATGAAGGCATGGCATCAATAAAGCTATCATCACAGCAGCTGTAATCGGCTTTTAAGAAAAAGTATGTCAACGTACGTGTGAATGTCTCCTTGAGTGACTCTGTGCTTGATCTCACACCCTGTGACATGTGCAATGGCAGGGACCTCAAACTTTGCTGAAGACCAGTGAGTCTAGAGGGAAGAAAACACAAATCATTGTGACTTGTCTGGAGCCACCGTTTGCCCTCATGCAAACCCAAAGTGTCTGACTTTGGACCAAAGAAATATCTCTTACATAGCTGCGTAGGATGCACAGCTGATGTTGCTGGGGATCACCACCAAGCTGCCAGGAGAGACGCTGGCCAACACAGTGGCCAAATTGACCTGGAACCACAGCTTAAAGTCTTCCGGCTCAAAGTCTTTAAGTTCAGGAGCAAGGGCTGTCAAGGTCAGGTTCAAGATGGTGTCTCGTACATCTGGATTTCTGATGAGGGTGATGTTTCTCTGGAAATGAAAGGATTCGTGTGTCAGTGCAACAGGACATTTTACCTTTCTTAAATCATTCAAGCCATGAAAGCAAGCTTGGTGAGCGTTTTGTACTACAGTGCGTGAGGAACATAATTAAGGCATCATCGACAGCAATTCATTCGTCAAACATATCAGAAATGTGTCACTTTGAGCCTAATCTTGGCCCTTTATTGGCTCCTGCAAACATTCCCTTAGCCAAGGACAAGTTTTACATCGCCTGTTTGTCAGGCTTCTTTGTTGGAAAATATGACAGTCTTAAAGTTATGCGTTCACCTGCTTGTTGATGTCTGTAAAAGCCTGGAAAAACTGATTGAGCTGCTGATCATCGCGGGACTCTGTCAAGCTTGTCAACACCTCCCTTACGATGGTTTCATTGTCCAAAGCACCGCTGTCTGGATCCAGGATCAGCTCAGCCTTCTGGTTTGGTGAGAGGGAGTCCACAGCTGCCACCTGTTGACACAGACAGAGGATATACAAACCGCTTTTCTCTTTGACATGGAAAGAACGACCCCTGCGGGCAGACTTTCCAAGTTGACAATAGTGTGTTGCAGTTTTCAAGGGAGCTTGGTAGTGAAATGGATGACTTACCCCAGAGATGTTGAAGACTTTGAGGTCAGAGTATGTTGCATATGGGGAAAATGGACCCAAGTTTGTCTCAAGCCACTGGGCGTCACTCTGAATTCCCTGCCTACAAACTGAGGAGCGTAGAGGTGGGCATTAGCATGCGTACCATTTAGGGAGCATTATTCTTCATTAATGCTCATGAAACAAGTGCCAGTTTTCTTCTCTGTGCCGTTTCAGCATAAATTTCTTGCACAATTTCAAGCCCACACAAGCAACGTACGGCGCATTTGACTGCGTCAGCCCTACCTGGCTCGTTGATGATGCTGGCAGATTTTCTCAGGTAGCTTAGCAGAACATCTGTGATTCCTTGTCGTCTGTGCAACGGTATTGCAGGGAAAGCTTTGGCCATTCCACTCACACTGCAAAGGGTGAAAAGAAACATTTGTACACAGTCCCTCATTAGTATTTTCCTAATTTGGAGCAACGCAACTCGCTTGTTTTGTTTTTGAAATGCTACTCACACGACATGGTAGTTTGTGCAGTTTATATTTGAGGTTGCATTCTTGAGCATCACTGCACTGAAACTTGGGAGGAAATGAACCAGTTTCACATGGAACCAATCCAACCAGTCGTCTGTCTTGAAATGCGGGAACTGGGGACTGATGATGGCGAAGGTCCTGTTCATCACACGATCTCTCACAACAGCTTGGAAATCAGGGTCCTGTCAAATTACGACATGAGAGGATTGAAACACTACACAGCTAACATGTTGCAAGTACACACTACAGGACTGTAGAGGGGATGTCACAAAATATTTGACATGAATGAGTCCCCTAAAACTGTTCTAGATGTTTAGATAGACATCTAAGTACTGCCTATACTGGGTTAAAAGCCCAGGATTGTCCATCTTCCCCCAGTGTTGAGAGTAGCCAACCTTTCCATTTGCTGCCAGCTGCGTCAGGAATTCATCCACGTTTTCCAGAGCATCGCCCTCCTCAAGACGCTCAAACGCACGGTCGATTTGGTCTGTGTCATTCGAGGCCCCTGAGCTCAGTGTTAGCTGTGCCACCTGAGCAGGAGTGAGCACTGACAACGATTCGGCCTAGCAGAGGAAATCAATATGCAATCAGACAGCAGTAATTGAAAAACCACAGCCAAGACGTTTCGGTTTGAGAGGGAAAGAATTCTACAATTGCAGTCGCCACTCACGCTGGAGAAGTTGGGATTGAGGGCTTGCAAATCCTGCAGGGTTGCAAATCCAGAGAAGCCACCAAGGTTTGCCCGGAGCCACTCTTTACTACCTCCGGTGGACGAGACACAGCCAGGATCTGCAAAGAAGACAGAAACAAAGACATTGGCAGGGTACTACCACTGCATGCGACCAAGACTTTACCAAACTGAGCCATAGTGCCTGCCTTTACCTGATGAGTCATTTCTTGAAAGGAATGGTTTGATGAAATGAGTGAAGACAGCTTGCTGTCTTTCTCCGTCCATGGATGACCTTTGGCTGCTCAAAGTCTGGATGCTAAAATTCGAGAGAGCGCTTTTAATACATCTAGACAAGTAGAAAACTGCCGATGCCTCCACAATCTGGCTCACAGCGGAGCAATATGTCACACATTTACTTACACAGTCTGGTACGTATGGCAGCTGAAGTTCTTGGAGCTCAGGCAGAATAGGAAGTTGCGGGACGGAGAGGCCAAAAACGGGCCGATCTTTGTCTGGAACCAGTCCATGACAAAGTCATTACTCTGCAGCTCTGCCTGGCTGAAGTTGGCAATTCTCACCTCTCCAAGAGCCTCAAGAGCATGTGATAAGGATGGGCTGCTGTTGTTGGGGGCCTAGGATTGGAAAAGTAACTTTGGTCTTTACACAGAATTCACACAGGGAAACGCAGTCTTCGTGAAATTGTGGGATTGGATTTACCATGGCGGCGAATGCGTCAAGAGCCTTGTCTATTGCAGACGGAGCTCTTTGGAAGAGAAGCTTCCACACCTCTACCGGGTATGTCCTTTGGTTTTCCAGTGAGCATTTCATCAGTGTCACCAAGTTGCTCGGTGTAAGATGTGTAGCCTTGGAAAAAAAGCAGACAAGAAGTAAAGCAAAGACTGTCCGATCTTATGGAGATTTGTCTCAGGCTGCCGATGTAGCAAAAGCCGAATCTTTCTCTAGGATTCACAGCTACTCAAAAAAGAATCTTACCGACGAACAGGCATGCGCAGTGATGGTAAAATTGCACAGGGCTTCAGAGGAATTGCCAGTAGACAGTGTTTGTTCCAGTTGTGATCTGAGGAAAACAATGTCAGCTTAATTAGCCCATGTAAAAGAACTAGACCTATGCAAACTCAGCACCAGACAAAACTGTAATACACCCACCTATTGACTGCAGCACAGATGAGGTCCTCTGTGAAAAGACGATATTCAAGTATCAGACATTGTACCTTCAGAATGCCATTTTGTCATCGTAATTGGAGAGTCTGGTATTTTACACACTTACCATCAACCGGGGTCTCCTTGCACTGTAGACAAGCAAAGCATAACTGTTAGTCCAGTGGCAAAAGCCCCTTAACGTGGCCTCCTTAAAAAAGTTTATGTGCCCAACTCGTGTCGTGCAACGTTTGATCAGATACTGTTTTTTTTTTTAAAATCTATATAATACTCCCATAGAAATGTACTTACCGATAAGGAATCTGTGAATGCGCAACCTGTTTGAGAGAAAATTGAAATGAAGGCATGGCATCAATAAAGCTATCATCACAGCAGCTGTAATCGGCTTTTAAGAAAAAGTATGTCAACGTACGTGTGAATGTCTCCTTGAGTGACTCTGTGCTTGATCTCACACCCTGTGACATGTGCAATGGCAGGGACCTCAAACTTTGCTGAAGACCAGTGAGTCTAGAGGGAAGAAAACACAAATCATTGTGACTTGTCTGGAGCCACCGTTTGCCCTCATGCAAACCCAAAGTGTCTGACTTTGGACCAAAGAAATATCTCTTACATAGCTGCGTAGGATGCACAGCTGATGTTGCTGGGGATCACCACCAAGCTGCCAGGAGAGACGCTGGCCAACACAGTGGCCAAATTGACCTGGAACCACAGCTTAAAGTCTTCCGGCTCAAAGTCTTTAAGTTCAGGAGCAAGGGCTGTCAAGGTCAGGTTCAAGATGGTGTCTCGTACATCTGGATTTCTGATGAGGGTGATGTTTCTCTGGAAATGAAAGGATTCGTGTGTCAGTGCAACAGGACATTTTACCTTTCTTAAATCATTCAAGCCATGAAAGCAAGCTTGGTGAGCGTTTTGTACTACAGTGCGTGAGGAACATAATTAAGGCATCATCGACAGCAATTCATTCGTCAAACATATCAGAAATGTGTCACTTTGAGCCTAATCTCGGCCCTTTATTGGCTCCTGCAAACATTCACTTAGCCAAGGACAAGTTTTACATCGCCTGTTTGTCAGGCTTCTTTGTTGGAAAATGTGACAGTCTTAAAGTTATGCGTTCACCTGCTTGTTGATGTCTGTAAAAGCCTGGAAAAACTGATTGAGCTGCTGATCATCGCGGGACTCTGTCAAGCTTGTCAACACCTCCCTTACGATGGTTTCATTGTCCAAAGCACCGCTGTCTGGATCCAGGATCAGCTCAGCCTTCTGGTTTGGTGAGAGTTGGCTCAAAACCTCATTCTGTGAGAATATGAAAGTAATTTGTTTTTGACTGATGCACCATAATTTCACAGACAAAAAAATATGAATGGTTGCCTGTCTTTAATGTGTCAGTTTTCATTTTGTTGAAATGAAAACTGACAATATCAGAAAATCGATAGAACAATATTTTACACACTGCAGAGAAATTGTTGTTAATTTTTCTCAGATCCTCAAGATCTGCAAAGACAGAAAATGTTCCAAAGTATCTCCGCAACCATTCTCCACTTCCATTGACATGTTTGGTGCATCCTGGTTCTGTGAATGTAGAAGAGTCACAAGTCAAATAGTGAAGCAAAAATGAAAAAAATTGTCAACAAGGTCAGTCTTTACCACCCTTTTTAGAATATGTTCATGAGTTTTCAATGCCTATGTACTTTTTTTTTCATCATTTTTCAGTTTTTGCCATTTTGCCTTCATGACACAAACAAATGTGCAAACAAAAGTGTTCCTTCCCTCCCTCCCAATTCCATAGTAAAGATAAACAGGAAGAATTAAGAGACCATTAAATACAAAATGTGTTGTGTGGGACTTCAGAGTTCAACAACAAAACCGACAAAAAAGTAGTTGCAAGTAGCAGTATTCAGATCCCTGTATGTTACATGTCACACATTGTCCTGATCAAATTAAACACAAAAATTCAATAAAAAATTATGTGTATAGAGTTCTACACCGTCTGGTTGTGTATGTTATTTTAATGTAAACATTTTTTCAGTTTTTTTTTCATATCAATTTTTATCATATTATATAGTATATAATTCATCATCTTGAACACATTTACCACATATCCTTTTCTTTTTACCTGGTAAGTTCTTTCTTGATAGGTAGAGCTGAATGAAGTGTGTATAGATCAGTTTCCTCTTCATCTTTTGAGAAGTCTCCAGTTCATCGTCCATAGCCCCAATCCTTGAAAATGCATTTTCGTTATTCTTTTTTTTTCTCTAAATAATGTAAATCAACTGCAAGCATGCCATGTATGGGAATGAACTGCCAATATAGAGGGAGTGAAAAAATTGCTGTTATCAGCCATAATTGTTGCTGCCCCTTAAAAACCTCTGATATTTTACTTTTTAATGGTCACACCATTATACCATCAACACCTGTTACAGTTACACTCATGAGCAAATTCCGTTTTTTTTTTTTTTTGCAGTAGGACCAAAACTGACAAAAAAAGGGCCCCATGTGAAAGTATGTGCATGTGTTTAGTAGCATGCTTATTGTTTTAGCTACAGTAACAACAGTTCAATTAATTTAATAATAGTTATACTGGATCTGCATGAATCAGTAAAATTGAATTGAATTCACTTACAATTCTTGGAAGGAACTGCAGCTGAAGTTCTGACTGCTCAGCTGTATCAGAAAGTTTTTGTCGACATGGGACAAAAGAGGAGCCATCTTTAGAGAGAACCACAGTCTGATGAATCTTGAGTCACTGTGGTTACCCAGACTTAGACTGTCCAAGACGCCAAATATATCCAGAACACTCACTCCAGACTCATTGGTACCCTGTTATAAAAAGTATAAATAAAGTTGCAATCAACCATTGATAAAATATACATTTATATATTTGCCATATCAATATTTTTTGAATGTTATTAAAAGCTACTGTAAACTAATACAAATTTCCAGCTAAAAAGGTGTTCAACAATAATGTAGCCCCACTTCAAACATAAAAGAATTGGAGTAGAACCTGCTATCACTCAACTGATTGATAAATATTTTAGTATAGCACTGTAAAGGGTTCTAACACTATCTCTAACCAAAGTTATCAGTATTTCCTGATGCTACTAAAAGGTTGTTTAAATACTGATATAAGGAAGTCTTATATGATAAGCCTATATTTCAATCATGAATAAGTGAGAAAAAAAATGTGTATTATATTTTTCCTTTACATATATTAATGTGGATATTTCCATCCAAATCACATTTTCCACTTATGAATGTGAGTATGTATCTGTTTACAAGTTGGGCCTTTGAACTTAAATAGGTAAACAAACAAAATGTTTAGCTTGCACAATCAATGTATAGCAAACATTCCCTGATGTTTGCTTTTTGGTATTCCCTGCCAAAGGAGTTAGAGTTGGAAAATCCATAAGAATTTTTTTTTTTTTTACCAGCTCAAAGAAGACTTTTAAAGTCGACTCCACAATCTGTCTGAGATTTTCCTCTAACTCCCTGGACTTGTCCTCTGGCAAGCTTCCATTCTTTCCTCTTCTACAAGATAGCTCCCTTGCTAGTGTGTCCACTGCAGTAGATATCTAGAGAGAACATAGACAGAATGAAAGATGAGTTGGCATGTGTTAACTTTGGCATCTGAACACAAGGGGGTGTCATTGATCAACATTGCTTGGTGGTGACTGAAAAGTTTCACAGATTATTGGGTTTATGAGATATTTTGAATTTATTATTAATGTGAACGTGGAAAGACTTACTCTTTGGCTGGCATCTTGTAGATTTACTGGTTGGCAAGTTTCCTTGGTTTTGCTTTTAGAACAAAATAAAAATTAAAGAAAAATTTATTCTTGAACATTAAACTAAATTATAATTGAAATTAAATTCCTGGTTGACATTGATGTGTGAATATGTTACATTAAATGTTAAACAACAAACTAACCCGTTTTCAGATGTCAGTGAATCTGGCCCTACAAATATCAAAATGATTACATAGAATTAACAGTCTCAGTACACCCAGATTACATAATCAATGTGGCAATTAACAATTGATTAAAATGAGTAAAGAAATGTTTCTCCTTACCTGAGGTCGTATTTGACTGAAATACAAAATATGAATAAAGTATTAAGAATATTTATTTACTATTTCGTATTAGTGAGACATAAAAAACTCATTATTACATTTAAAGCTGGAATAAAACCAAATAGACTTACAATTGCAGAGATTAATCTCGTCAGACATACTGAGAGAATGAAAGAAAAATACACATTTTTAATTTTAATATTCATCATGTGAACCAGCACAACAGTGGGACATCCTCGTCTGAATTTTGGTAGAGTGCAATGAAAAAGGGGCCGACTTACCAACCCCGAAAACTGAGAGAAGCAGAACTTGTGCTGAAGTTCTGGGGCCACCCATTGTGAGAATGGTGATTGGCTCACCTTTTCATTTGTTTACCGTATTTTATCTTCAGATTATTTAAATGGTAGTCTAGGGGAATAAGAGGAATACAAGGAGAAAGGAAAAATAATCATTGTCAGAATCGGCATCCCTTGGCATTTTTGCATGTTTGATGAGAAAGAAAATAAATGCAGTCCCATATATTTAATTTAAGGGTAGGTTTCAATACAAACACAACTCTAAGGCAAAGAAAGCATGCATCTCCTCATGCAATTTCAGCTTTTGTGTTATGTTAATTTGCTATTTTACATTTATAAGTTTTAATATTTACTTTTAGTTTAAAACAAAAATCTAACTAAAGCCAAATCTACACTATTAAAATTATTTCACTTATGAATTGCTTAGACAGAATTATTTTCTCTTGAACAATGACATTGCATTGAGTATGTCAGACAATAACGATAAACCATAAGAAGATGTACAACAAGTTGAGCTCACCTGTCCTCTCCTTAGCTCTGTCAGACAAAAGTGAGGCTTGTGATCAGATGTGAAGCAGGTACACTGGTTGGAGCACATAAAAAAAAACAAATACATACAAACAGAAATCACATTTAGTCACTGAAGGAGGAGTCTGATGTGCTGCGTGAGGTTAAGGTGCAGTCATACCTTAGTCACACCTTGTCTTTTATGATACTACCACTTGGGTGCAGATGTATATGCAGTTTTGTAATTCTACACATAGTGGTATTTACAAAACTTTTAGCAACCAAGCATGGATGCTGAAGTCTGTCCCCTTTCCAAGCTAGCCTCCATAGCATTTCCATAAGCCTTTCCATTAGTGCAAAAAAAAAAAAAAATGGAGCCTGCTCAAAGTATAAAGTAAAATAAAACCAAAGACCCATGTGAATGATTTGAAATGTACAAAGCATAGTACAAGGGTAAACCTTTTTTTTCATTTACCTCTATTTATATAGTCTACTGTCTACTGTCACTTTTGTATTGTTTTTATTTTTATATTTCATTTTTATTGTTGTTAATTAATTCTTAATATGTTTTTAATCTCAATTTGTGTAACTGTGTACGGTGTCCTTGAGTGCCAAGAAAGGCGCCTTTAAATAAAATGTATTATTATTATTATTATTATTATTATTTATTTTCTGCACACTGTTTAGGCAAATCTTACATTTGAACTTTTCTGCATAAGGGAATTAAACTTTGTCCATGAGCCAGCTTTGAGGTGATGTGCAGTACATGAATATTGAAGGCAAAACATTTGTTTATTCATTAATGATCATGCCATTCATGAATGTGTACGGTCGAGGCCAAATTCCAAATTAGACTGACTAGCTAATGAAGGTAACAGGGTCAGCAAATTCTCAAGTAGCCTCTTGTAAGAATTATGAGACTAGTTGGTGTACATCATTTTTATTATGATGACAATAGTTTTTTTAATTAATATATTCAAACAACAGGACAGATAAACAAGCTGTGTACATGTGCACATGTATAGTACTGCAACACTGATCATAAGATGTGAATAAGATCATTAAGATGATGAGCACAGATTAGAAGGTATGTACCTTAATGCTTTACAGTCTGTAAAATCCCACATTCAATCCCAGCACATAATTCAACCAGCACACGAGGGCGCTAATGTTTTTTTTACATATGATTAAACTGTCATTCAAAAAGAAGGCACACCCATTGTCTCTTAAGGAAATAATTCAAAAGTTCATAATAACCTGTCAAGTGAAAGGTAAGAACTGAATTCAGTGTCCCTTACCTTGCCCTCCCTTCATTGTGCCTCAGCTATTTCTTTAGTGATTCATACATTGAAATACAACTCACCGAATTATGTATTCTGCCTGCCGAACAGCTCTGAGGAATCCTACATACCATAAAAACAAATCTGCTCTCATTTGGCACAGTGGCAAAACCAGGGTGATGAGTTTCAGTGTCTTCCTTCACCTCCTGTGTGACTGCAGGGAATACCACTAGGCTCCGGACTAAGTTGTGAGCAGCAGCTCTCATGATCATGTTTATGACTGTATAATATGCTAACCACTAAGACGCTAGAAAATATTTAAAATTTCTTGGAAAATCTAAAAAAAATATAAGTGTTGAAAACAGTAGGCTTATTTATCATTGAATTACTGAGTTATGCGATTGAGAAATGTGTCAGAAGAAACAGATTTCCACTGTATCTGAGATGTATCTTTTTCAAGACAAAACACAAGACAGTAGCAAATGTCACACTTATTCAGCCCCATGCTACTGTTTATGTTATGTGTACATGTTAGAGCATATTTTATTTTAACACAGCTTTAAAACAGCATGCGAAGGCAATACCATGAAACTGGTACATGAAAAATAAAAGACGCAATCAACAGTGAATTCACATGTCAGCATTCCAACATGGCACCACCCTTTTGATGTACGTGTCATGTATTGGAAACACCCCAATACCTAACCTGCAGTCAGACGGCAACCGGTGAAACTGGAGCAAATTGCTAGTGTGTAGTGGCTAACTTTGTGAACATCAACATTAATGTTAGGGAATAATTGTCATTATGGCAAATAAAGTATGCTTACTAGACAAGTTGCAAGTCTGTGATATGACCTGCATCAACGTCAGATGTGCTCATCCACCAAGCACATCTCATCACATTACTTACTTTTCAAACACTGACATTGGATGTAAATTGTGAGGTACTGATTTATCCAATATGGATGTAATGTAAGTTATAATATACTGTAGTATTTTATGGTATATACTAGTTATTTTATGGAATAAGAGTTTTCATACAAAACATAACATAAAGCATTATTATGTATAAAAGTTTAAACCATCTGCAACATTAAAATGTTACGTACATGTCAGTGCGTCAACAATAATAAGCCAATAATTGTGAACGCAGTTGGCTAATTTTACTTCCAATTACATAATAATTAATGAATAAATTAATTATGTACCAACAGCTTCTTAGCCACGAAAAATGTAGATGTAGACATATTCTAAATAGGAGAACAGCTGTATCTACTTAGGAAAAGATGCTGTTTTCCCATGATGCTGTCTGATAAGAAGATATTGAAGTAATGAATACCAATAAATGCTAGCAATGAATAATACAACATACGGTAAAATAAACAAGCATATTTTGACGAAGTAAAACTGTAAACCAGATGCTATATTTTCCATAGCCAAAGATGGATATAAAACTGTATGTCATGAGGAGGGGCGTAAACATGGTTTCAAAAAAACAAGGCTGTAAGTGCTTAAAGAAATCAAGAGTATTAGAGAGTGATCACTGGAGCTAGGTAATGTCTCTCTTCATAAGTCTACTTTATGCAAATTATGGTGTGCGGTTGCATGGAGCATGGCACTCACGGTAGGACATTACGGAGGAAGCAGCTGGTTGAATTGTTTGGGAAGAACATGCAGCACTATGTATGGTGTAAAAAAGGGCACCACATACCAAGATGAAAGCATCCCGAAGGTGAAGGATGGAGGGAGTATCATGATTTGGGGCTTTGCTGCCTCATGGCCTGGACAGCTCACCATCATTGAGGGAAAAATAAATTCCCGAGCTCTTTATCAAGGTCTCTTACAAGATAATGTCAGGGTGTCTGTTCACCTGCTGAAGGTCAGTAGAAGTTGGGTGATGAAGCAGGACAATGAACCTAAACATCAAGTAAATCTACAACAGAATGACTTCAAACAGAAGATCCGTCTGCTGCATAGAGATGGTGTGGAATGACATCCTAAGAATATGGCTGAACCTCTTAACCTTGTGCAGGTTTGATCAGCAACTACTGGAATAGCAACTACTGGAATAGCATGTTTGAGGTTATTGGTGCCAAAGGAGGTTTAACCAGTTATTGTATCCAAGGGTTCACTTAGTTCTTTCATCAGCACTTTGATTGTTTAATGGGTGTGTCCAGTAAAGACCCAAAAGTTTTATAATTGTTTGTGTGATATTATTAAGGGAACTGTATTCGTCTACATTCGTGACCATGACTAAATCTTGGGCAAATCAGTTGCAGGTGGGATTTGTGCTCAGCCATCGGCTTTTTTCTTGTGATTTTTAATATGTTGTTCACAATCGCGTCTTAATTACAGTTCAAAGACAATATCTCCTGTAATCCTGGGGCTAAAATCAAATCGCTTGTCAATGTGTTGGCCCTGCAGTGGACTGTTCTGAGTGTTTCCCTGCTTTTGCCAGATGCTTGATGAGAGAGACTACCCCTGCAAAATGTGAATAAAGATGAGTAGAGAATTGATACAGCCCAAAATTCTAGACTCAAGATGAGTCATACAAATTTTCCAAACACAGACACCTTTCACACGCACATGTACAAACACATGCACTCAAACATAAATACATGACGCGGGAGGAGCCCACAAATGTTCTCACCCTTATCAGCATTCCTGTGCAGGGATGTCCACAATGCTGGCCATTTTCCCAAACCCAGGAATTTTCTTGACACGTCAAGAACAAAATGTGGTTCTTTGTTTCTTTCCTTGACCTCATAAAAAGGTAGGGTTCTTTCAGTGGCTGAGAAACTATCAGGGTTGAGTCTGCAACCAACACCAAGGTAGAACTAATATGATCAGACTAACTCAAACCAGGTTTAATGACTTGGTGTCATTGAGTTTAAAACACAAGCCTTTGACATTTGGCACACATATCAATTAAAGATAGACCAACAAATTATTATTTTAAGTCGTTTTTTTTTTTTTAATGGAACTTTCTGCTTTGTAAAACATAATCCTATAAGAACTGTAAAAAGAAATTCCATTCACCTTAATTGTATGAGCAATATATCATTTAAAGGATGGACTCTAAAATTTAATTTTACAACTTTCGATCGCAGCAAGTCCCATAGAAAATGAATGGGGCCAAACTACAAATGAGCTGCTCTGCCACCCACTTCCCTGCAACCTTCTACAAAACCAGCAAAATTCTAATAGAATTGGGTTTACATTATATGTGTCACCTGATTTATTTTAAAAAGGGTGTCCTCAAAGCTATTTCCCACTATTTCCTTTGGGTTCTGTAAAACATTGTTATATATTGTTACTTTTAACTTCTTTTCTTATCTGGCCATATTTTATTCATTCATTCATTTTCTACCGCTTATCCTCTAGTAGGGTCGCGGGGGGGCTGGAGCCTATCCCAGCATCTTTTTGGGCGAGAGGCAGGGTACGCCCTGGACAGGTCTCCAGTCCATCGCAGGGCAAACACATAGAGACAGACAACCATTCACACTCACAGCCACACCTATGGTCAATTTAGAGTATCCAATTAGCCTAGTCCCCATTTTGCATGTCTTTGGACTGTGGGAGGAAGCCGGAGTACCCGGAGAGAACCCACACTTGCACGGGGAGAACATGCAAACTCCACACAGAAAGATCCCACGGCCGAGCCGGGACTCAAACCCGGAACCTTCTTGCTGTGAGGCGACAGCGCTCCATATTTTATTATCTTTCCCAATTCATTTCTAATCTTGACTTCAAGCCCCCTTCAGAGCTTCATAGTGTTTTCACATGAGATTATGTATTGCTTCATCTTTTCCTCGTTTCCCTTTCTTCTCCTTCGGGAGCACATTGTAATTTCTGTTGTGAAAAGTAATTAAAGTTTTGTTGGAATCTTTTTCTGAGTTTTTATAGTAAAATTGTTGATGGTCTTCATAATTTTAACAGTATGAGGCCAACTGGTACCCTTTTATGTATTTGATCCATATAGAAATCTCCTCCTTAAAACTTCTGGTGAATGAAGAAACACATACAATACTTAATGGACTTTGTAGATACTGGTAATCTGGCTTTACACAATCTGGATATTATTAGTACCAGTGTTAGGCCACGGACAAACGACAGTATCCCTGTGTGAAAAAACGCAGCCATCTCACTGAGTGAAAATGGAACCACTCCGTTGGCTCAGCAGAAGTGCCAACGCAGGAGGCTCCAGCAAAACAATGTAGGTCAACCAGAAAAAAAGTTGGACAAGGTTGAACTTTTGCCACAATGCAAGGTGAAGTTATTCACCAAGGCAATGCATTTGTAATACAAATACATGTAGGGGCATATTCCTGATCGATTACTACAGCATTATACTGTGTTTTGACATCTGATAAGCACCAAACTAGACTTCCTGGATCATTTCATTTTCTCATGGTACCTTAAGCAACAAGCTGCCACCAATGCAGCCCGCTGCACTACTTTAATGCAGGGCTGTTATCTGTCTGAATTCGCTCTACGAGACATGATCCTTGTATTGTCATTCATGTTTAAACTATACAGCTTCCTGAAAAGCAAGATAAAGAGTCAGAGGGGGCAACTATAGAGTGAGCAAGCAAGAAAAATGAAACTTAACTGCACCTCAAATAAAGCTGTCATTTTTACACTTTTATCAATCCAATTTGCCTAATTGCCTAAGGTTTGAAAAAAAAATACTGAGTTTAGAGATCTTCAATGTCTCTTGTAACTTGAATAAGCATCCATCAAGTATACCCTCTAACAAGGGTCCTACTGTTGCCTATTGGTTAAGTGGCTCCGGGGAAAACTGCAGGGCTGACTGGTCAGTCAGTCATTTTTTCAACAACTTAGAGATTTCTTGTCTGGGTGTACTCAGCAGCAGATGGCATGTATGACTCATTCAAAAAAGGAAAGCCAGTTTATTGTTGTTGGAGTTCAACCATGATCTCATGTTGCTGCTACTTTGTTAGGACTACCTTTTCTGCACAATACAAACATATTGCAATACTTGTTCACATCCGAGTAATTTGCATGGGAAAATATGTTTTTTCATGTAAAGTGCTTATTCTTTTTTTTTTTAATTATTATTATTATTATGTTTATGCACTATAAGCACTTGGTTAAGGTTAGGGAGAGATTGTAGTTGAATACAGAAAAAAATTCAGTTACTGCAGACAAAATATGTTTATTTACACTTAACCAAAGTCTTTCCCTAATCTTTATCAAAGTGCTTCCATTGCTCAAATCTAAACACAGATGGGACTGTGGATGTGAACCCTGGTCTCTGACTTGACAGATGTGCACTTAATACAACTGCCATCCACCCTAACCACCTCTTGGTAACTCCACTGCTGTTAATGAATAAATCACTTCATTCATTCAATTGACAAAATAGTTTAGTGGTGTATGACCATAATTTCTAAGATACAGTACATGGTTGTGTAGTGATGTAATTTGGAAATGTTGCTGGAGTTTTTGGCATTTTGCCTTGTCAGTCTAGAGATAGATAGGAAACATGGAAAGAGAGAGGAGGATGACATGCAATAAAGGTCCTTGTCCAAAGGCGGGAAGCAGGATTTGAGGTTATTGAGGTAATTTCAGGTTTAACCTTCGGGTTTTCAGTCCTATGATGGTTCACTTCTTACTGGGGTAAATCACCATTGTAACTTATCCTGAACTCCTAACCTGCTGGGCAGGTTAACTTCAGAGCATCAGATCAAAGCCGGATTTCTGGAAAAGCTGAGTCATCATTCCCATAGAATTCTGATGGGAACAATAGAGTTTACAATTAAGTGGTGACAAAAGTGTGTTTTGTCAGAGTTGATGATGGTGTTGTTTGTGGTAGCATAGGCAAGATAAAGAAAATGGTGGTGTGAGGAGCAGTGATGGCTGGCATTAGGGGAGTGACTCTGGGACGCCAGTGATCACTGTCTAGCCTCCTGGAGGTGTTGTGGGACCAACTAGACGAAACACTGGTGAAAGGAGGTTCCCACCTGATGACCCCAAAGACATGTTAGTTATCACTGCTCATTAGTCTGTACAGCTAAATTAATAGTTATCATAGGACATGTTAAGCTTAGGGAGCTATTCACTGGGTCCATTTTCTGTAGCACAAGCTTTGTGTTTATCTTAAGTGAATACTAAAGAGCAGTAGATAGTTTTATAAATCAGTCAAATAGTTTGGCTATTCCAGACCTTGCATGTGTCCACTCTGGTTTTGTTTTCAAACAGAGCTTCAAACAAACAGGAGAGTTTATCTCACTAAATAAATATCATAACTATTATAGCTTAATTTTAATCGAACAAAGATTCTTTAATCCCGACAGGATTCCTGACAGTTGATACTTTTGCTCTTCTTCAATCACTGCAGCTCAGAATAACAGAGACTTTATGATGATGACAGGAAATAAAAACTAAACGATGTCTTTTTTGAGGAAAATTATCTACACTTAAATATTTTCCCATGAATATAAATGAGCATTTCAGTCAGATTAACCTCATCAGTCATCAACAACTTTTCCTTTCGTCAGTCTGACATTACTTTAACTTTTATTTTTATTTATTTATCTACATCGCATATTCATAATAATTTGTTTATCCTCACACGAGAGCAAAAAGAATCAGTAAGAAACACAATAATTGATTTACTTATTTATAGTATATCCTTAGACTGACTTTAATGTGATCATATTGTTTATTTCACCTTGTTGAACATCACTTTTTGATTTTGCCATAACCGAAATTACAGGCAGGTATCATGGTTTATTCTCATATGATATAAAGTACTTTATTCATTGTTCTGACAATGTTTATAATTAAAAACAAAAAAAGTTATCCTGGGTATGTTAAACTTGCTTTGTAATACAGGCCTCTGGAGTCCATCTGTGTATACTGTGGTTATGTGGTATGGGTCTGAGGTCCTCCTGCAGGTTGTTTTTCATTATTGTTGTTTTGTTTTCAGAAGCTAATGTCAGCGTTCCATCAACAAGAATATTGACATTCTGGATTCTTGGCAAAATCTGAGGCACTCAAGAGGGTGGTGATTTAAAAAGCCTTTATTTTCTCATGGCTTCATTACAACAATAAAAACATGCCTCTGTGTTTCAGCCATTAGGCCTTCTTCAGAGCAAGTATAAAATGGCCACCTTTGGGCTCTTCCATTTATAAAGGTAGCATTAGTCAAATGATCAGAATGGATAGAAAGGTTGTAACATGGTAGATCCAGGCAGTCCTATCTTCAGTCTGCAGGTGGACAAACAATCACATGGTCAGCATGAACAGGTGTAATCCATAATTCAATCAAAATCACAAAATCAACCATGTGAAACAGAGAGAACAAACAACAAATTGATATATATAGACATAACATCTTACAACATCTCAATATTTCAGTACACTCAAAGAAGGCATAAAATAGTTTTTAGATTCACTTTCTCAGAGGCCCAAAGAATCAGATTCCAAAAGCAACTTTTACAAAAAAAAGGAACAAAATCAAATTCCCCATTTAAACCTGGGAATCACATAGCTTTCAAAGTATATATCCAGAACGATTCTCTTTGTAAGAGCCATTTTAATCCGTCTCCACCCCTTATTGAACTTTCTATATGTTGTAAGCGAGACACCTTTA
The DNA here is from genome assembly GCF_021018895.1 of Seriola aureovittata. Classification (NCBI taxonomy): domain Eukaryota; kingdom Metazoa; phylum Chordata; class Actinopteri; order Carangiformes; family Carangidae; genus Seriola; species Seriola aureovittata. The sequence goes on from NC_079376.1 coordinate 19,249,617, forward strand.
GTGGGTTGCAACTACCATGGTTAGCCTCTTTGTAATGTAGAGCCAGTATTGGGGGTTAACCAGTCCTTATAGCACACACCCCACACTGAAGAGCAACAGAGGGACACTTTTTTCCCCACACCCAAGCAGCACTCCTTGCATTTTGTTTTTCGATTTAAGAATATTGACATGTTCAGAGCGGTGAAAGATGGACTGAAAAAACAATCTCAAATGAATTCTTGTAGGGAATTGCGTAATATAAAGATTGTGTGACACAAAGTGCTATGATTCACAGGTTAATGTGTATATTTCTGAATAATACCAAATCTTTTAAACAAGTTACAGGATATTGCCAGATATTACATTTCTTCAAGTTTAAAACATGTCTTAATCCATGGTTCCAAAAACAACAAAATCATGAAATATAAATAAAAAGAGCAAGGAAGACAATGTTTCCAAGTCTGGTCATAAAGCTATGAAGCATTTATAGGTCCACTTCAACAACTTAATGATCGTTCCCTGGGGGAGAGAAAAGAGTGTTATTTAAATCTCATATCATAGTTATGAAGCCAGTAGCAATCAAGCATGCCATACCATGAATATCTCTCACCTTAGCATGCATACTTTGATGTAACTAACAAATACTGACAGGTGCTGTTGCAGTGTTAACACCCAGCTTTCATGAGTACACTGATGAATACCTGGTGTTGTCCTCCATCTCTAAAGCATAGTGAGTTTCTTAACATACACACAGATTATATGATGCGATAGAGACTTTTCTACTGTCCCACTGCCGCTTCAAAGAAACAAAGGCAACAGTCCCCTATCTGATGACATTTTGTCGCTGGGTTCCACGCATTAAGATGTTTACTGTTGCTGATTTAGTAATGAGTTGTGTAACCCTGCAACTGGGGATTTAGTAACAGTAGAGCCACTTCCCAAATTAAATCTACTATGTTGTACGAAGTGAAATTGCCATTGTCATTACAGAAAACTGAGTGGAGTCATTCAAACATGACAGTGAATAATAAAATTGCAGAGTGGAGTGTGAGTCTGAAAGGGTATACTTTCTAATCTAATCTACTGTAATAAAATTAAGATATTCTTCATTTTAATTGACCCAATCTGAAAACACTTTGAATAAAGCAGTAGTTTGACATTTTGAAACGTATCCTTGTTTGTTTTGTTGCCAAGAGTTAGATGAGAAACTTGATACCACTGTAATCTGTCTGGTAAATATAACGCTATAGCCAGCGGCTTGTTAGTTTAGCACAAAGAAAGCAAAAAGTGCTGTACAACTAGGCTGGCTCTGTCCAAAAGTAAAAAAATCCACCTATCACCACTTACAAGGCTCACTAACTATATTTAGTTTAATAAATCTGTACAAGAAGTGTTGAAATGAAAAGTTAGTTCCACAAGTCTCTGCTATTTACTAGGACAGAACCCACAGCCAGGCTAGCCATTCCCCGTTTCCAGTCTTTGTAGCTAATCAGCATTAATTCAGATTAGACTAACTGATATTCATTTTTTGACTCTCCAAATCAGGTTGCATTTGTTATATGATTATGACTTCTTTGACTGACTTAGAATGACTTGGTATGCTGTAATCATGAGAAACCAGAATTATGTGAATTATGTGTTGTCATTGTTTTGAGAAAAAAAATACTGATCAGGAAAACAACAACAGGACATAAACTTGAAGCAATAAACAGTGTTTACTGTAAAAATTATCCAGTATCCAGGAACAGACTGCTACAACAAATCAGTTACATCAAAAGGAGCTATGTGTGCGTGCCTGGCTTAAGATCAGCACTGCTGGAACTGAGCAACCTACATTTCTCAGTGACATCATGCCAATCAATCGTTAATGACAATGCCACAAGAAAGGTGTACAGGCCTATCAAATAAAAATTTCTTATAATTAGAAGTTGCTTAGTCAACAAATGGAGATAGATGCAGGATAATAAAAAGAGAACAGCCTATTCACAGAAATGTAACCACTCCGTGATCAAATTTGAAAAAAAAACATTCCTTGCACTGCATCTTTCAATTAAGATTCAGGTCTCTCAAGGGGACTTTTATACTCGTTATAAACAGCTGCTTCAAAACCTGCTGTCCACATGAAAAATGGGTGGCATTGAAAGTGCATCTAACCTTGTGCTTTTTGATGCAGGTCGGATTAAAACTATGCAATTTGATATCCGCACAAATGGCCCTATTCACAATATATTACCTATTGGAACATTTCCTTTACACCATTAGTACCAGCAGATAGCAGTAAAGCACCAGCCAGAAAAGAGCACGGCATATACTGAATACTGTATGGTGTTCAGGCATATCTGTGGTGCTGAACCATCGCTTGGAGGATAATCTACAGTATATATATGAAGCAGGTCATACAAGGAGGATAGGCTATTAACCAGCTGACAGTGGAACCTCCCTTTCATGTGAAACTATTCAACATAGACAGTACGACATCACCATAACCAAATGCTATCAAACAAATACATGTAACTACAGTTCACATACCTGTACATTGTGGGGGTTGATCACTCCACCGATTTCCCTCACAAACTATTGCAGCGGCACCCTTTAATTTGAAACCATGGTAACAGGAGTACTGGGCAACCAGTTTGTCACATCTAGAGAACAATATGAAATCCCCGTTCTTTATCTTTGCTGGAGAGCCACAGCGCTTCAAGTCTGGAATTGAGTGATAAAAGTTTTTCATGTTAATGCGCAGGGGAATGATAAAATTCAAAGGAATGTATGATTTATGACAAGGACTAGCCCAAGTCTCCCAAGCCCACCTTCGCTCCTTTCTTCTTTCCAAGCTTCCAGATTCATCAGTGGTATATAATTGCAAGAGACATAATCAGATGGGTATTTCCCAAATCTAAAAGAATCATAGGGGACTTCTCTTAAGTCGGTGTTGTCACAGATGATCCGGGACAGAGAACCTTTTAAAAGCTCAGCCCTCTGTTGCTGGGTGAACATACCCTCAGCCTCCCACCAAAACCTGAAACATAAAAATGGTTGATCTACCATCTAAAATTAAACTTTTCAATAAATATGTTGAACCAAAGCCTTCACCCCCCCCCCCCCCCCCCCCCCCCAATTTTTTAAATAAACAAACATTAATATACCTATCTCCATTACGAAGCACATTCATCTGCTTTCCAATCAGGCACGAGAAGAGGGGACCCGTTCTTGAGCCTGGCAACAAATTTTCAACAAGTCCTCCAAGCCATACATCGATATTGTCAGGGTGTTTGTATACTTTATGTATCTTCTCAGCAACCTTGTTTCCCACAACCTCTTTGAGATCATCCAGTGTCTTAACACGCTTCAGTCCACAGAACGCTCTCCAATCATTGTATCCTGGAAAGTAATATCAGCACAATATAAATTAATAATGAACATATTTATTCACATTTTGCTTTCTTGTCAAGAGTTAGATGAGAAGCCTGACCACTCTCATGTCTGTAAGATAAACACAAAGCTAGAGCTAAGCTGTGGTTAGTTGGAAATAGAAGGAAACAAGGAGCTAGCTGTCCAAAAGTAAAAAAATAAAATAAAAAATCCACCTACCAGCAGCTAAGAAACTATGAACATGCTACATTTATCTCATACAAAAAAAAATAGAAAAAAAGAAAAGTGTTTCACGGGGGTTATGTTGCAGACTATTTTTTGCTACCACAGCGACTTCATTAAATATGGTTATAGGCTGCCAGGTTATTTATTTTTCTCCATCAGGAAAACAAAAAATAAAGAAAGATGTAAATGTTAATTTGTGACTATAAGAGGGGCTGGTAGGTGGATTTTGTTACCTTCGGACGGAGCCACAACAGCTGTTCCTCACCTGTTTCCTATTATTATGTAAAGAGCATAGGCTGTAAATAAAGATGGACGTAGCCTCTGTGACATCATCCACAGGTTTCTGAAGAGTGGTTTTGAAGCTCAGATTGGTCTGTTCCGCTGTCGCCGTCTTGCCACTCAAAGCAGCATGCACACACGCACGTACGTAGGTTAGAGCAATATTAATAGCTTTACGGAATCAGTAAAATGGTTTCCAGTAGTTCCACATAGGCACACATGTATGAATGATATGTCTATCAGCTCACTGTCAATTCAGTATCAGGGCTGTTTTTGTGAAAATGATATGAAGCTAATCCAAGTTTAGTTTAGTGCCTTATGACTTATAGGGTTGGTACTGCATTTTTCACTTCTCATTGTCATCACCATGAAGAACCAGTAAGCAGCAGCAAACTTCAGAAACAAGCTGCTAATAGGATTGGATGCTGTACTCAATGGCTGTTAACATCAAATTTGTCAAATGTATCAACACAAAGAGCTTAAAGAATGTTGACAAAGGGAGTGAAAGGAACTGGCTTTTAAGCTTTGAGGATTAAACAGGGTTGATTGTTGGTTGTCACTGTGATTTGGCAGGCTTAAGTGAACACTACTGAACACTGACTCACAGCCAAGGACTTACCTGGGAGAGCGTGATCTCGCCCTCTCTGCAGGTTCAGTGAAGCCAGGTCCATGTGCTGTTGTATATTAAGGACGACAAGCCTCTCCGTTGTCTCCTCTGACATCAGCATGTTTGGGCTAACAGCTATTGCTGCAGTTCCAATTATGCCTCTCAGGATTGGTTCAATTCCACCTAGACAAAAACAGCATTTTTTAAGTTAATCAGTCAACATAAAACAGTGGAATGCAATAATATTCTAAGTGCACATATCAAGAGTAAAAGATTTTCTGTTAATATTTAATTTCAAAGAATTTGGATATCAGTCCAGTCGGTCTCAAAATGTAAAATATCAAAAAATTTAACAAAAAAGACAACAGGATACAATGCATAAATATATATATATATATATATATATATATATATATATATATATATATATATATATATATATATATATATATATATATATATATATATATATATATATATAGATAGTAGTTTATGGGTACACTTTTCTCTGGATAGAGCTCTTTCTTTATGCTGGTTAGAAAACAGATTTGTGTATAAACTTGGATCGGCTGCTTCCACGGGGCTTTCTGGCGTCCAAACGGTTTCATTGGAGCAAATAGGATGAATGGACCGTTGGGGATGAATGTTCTGTTTATCATAACACATAGTTTCATAACTTGTGTTGCGTTAAAAATCACTGACCACTGTTTTACTGCAGTTCAAGGTATGAACTTAAGCCACTGGAGGTCAGCAAAAAGTGTTCAGTTGCCATATAAAGTAAACGTTTCTTAGTGTTCAGAATTATTATCATTCAGCTTTGTCTCTTCAAGGACAGATCGTGTTTACCTAGAATTTCCAAATCAGCATTTACCCTGGCCCTATAAACAGAGTTCATTTCAGCGTCTAATCTTCATAACCGGAGAGGCCAAGTCAGACCTGGATATAGGCGACTGGGTTGACATAATGACAGAATGCACCATTTCAGTTGATAACATGTGTCTCAGCATTTTAACATTACACTCTTTACATAATGTGTATACTGTGCTGATGGACTGAGCTGATGAATATTTTTGTTTGGATTTTTGTTTAGTCTATTTTCATCTTTATTTATTGCATTTCGTATCTGGTTATTTGTTTTCAATTCTCTTAAAAGGAAAAGCCAATTAAAACTAATATAACAAAAGAGATAGAGAATAGAAAAGCAGAATCATTGTGTGCATGTGCTAGCACCTTTAATCTGTCCTGCTCATAATCTCAAGGATATGTGACCTGAGTTTTGAAACCGATTGCACTGCATACACAACGAGGCTCACCCTTATAGCATTGTGCTACATCATGGAGTGTTTGCAGCATATTGTAGTATTTTGTAAATAGTGCTTCCAAGAACTTAATGGCGCTGTGACCTCTAATATGCACAGAAGTGAAATGCAGCTGACACAGACAGGATGAGGAGATGCTCCTCAAAGGCAATGGCTCTCTCAAAGATAAATGTGGATTGATCCGTGTGCGTTTAGATATTTGGCAGCTCCTTCATGTGTGATTGACTGTGGATTAGCAGAAGTGACTGTAGTAATGCAGAGGGACTGTGAAATGGTGAGGTGAAAGCTGAGCTTTGAAGATGAGAAAACTAGACTTCTCTATCCTTCACCTATGGTCACAAGCTTATGGCAGTGAAAAGAGCGGTCTCTACACTGTGGATTAGAGAGGTAATGATATCCTTATTTTTCAGCTACAGTAATTTGAAAAAAAAAAAAAAATAGTGGTATACAGTTGTCTAATGGGTTTATAAAAAACTAGAGGGGCAGACAGACCTCCGCCATGGCCGCCAGTGTCAAACAACATACACCAGACTTCAGAAAAAATAAAAATAAAACAAAATTCATGGTATATAATCTGGATGTGCGTCAGAATTGAATAGGTCCTTCCCCAGCCCATGCTCCATCTCTCTACCAAGTTTGGTGCAATTTATTTCCGTACTTTTTCTGTGGTCCTGCTCACAAATAAACAGCTTTGGCAAAGGTAATGATGCATATTGAAGTTTTAAAGCAGCTATTATGAACAGTTTATAAATGACAACATGAGAGCAATGATATAATGTCATATAGAGAATGATAATGATGGATCTTCAGCTACCCTCAGCTTTACATTGTCTAACAGTCTGGCCTCCAACTTTATTGTTTTGGTTCACTGAGTCTCATGGTGCCGTTTGAGGCAACAGCAGGCAGCTGTTTTCAGCAAAAAAAGCTCGAAACAAAAAAGAACCACTGTGTACAACCTGCTCAGCAACAAATAGTCGACAGAAACAGTTAGAGACTAGCTGGTGAACATAGTGGAGCATTTAGCAGCTAAACACCAAAGAGTAAATATTGGGTTTCTATTAGCCAGATGGACAAAAACTGACTCCAAATAAATGATCTTGTTGCTCTGTACCTTCTGGATGTGTACATAAGCAACCCTTTGCTAACAAGTTGACAACATCAACTTAAAAGGTCCATACCAATGGGCGAGATGGGCCTTTGTCATATATAACACCCCTCCCTCTCTGCCTTTGTTTCCTGTCTTGCTCTCATGCAAAGTCAACAGATCATCTAATACAATAGAAGGCATGTTGTTTGACATACTACTGAGCTTTACTAGTTTGGTTACCTATAAGTTCCCCGGAAGTAGATGTCTCTTTTCTACAGTAGCTACTCCAGCGGGATCATTTCTGCATTTTTTTTTCTGACTCAGTGACAAACATTTGAAATAATTTATATAAAATTTAAAGACCATCCAGACATGTTTTAAGACATAAAAATACCATACTTTGAATAATTTGAAAAATCAGGGGAGGAGGGGTTGTATTACCGTCTTAAAAATTCTCAAAATGTCATCTGCTCCTCATATTTTTCATTTTAAACAGTTGACTGCTGGACACTGGAGGTTTCAGGTCTCCACATTGCATATGTTAGTCGCATAGTGGACCATGACTGGCCTCCCAACTAGTTGCCATGTCACAAAATCCTGCTTGTACACCACTTAAAGTCTGATTTAAAGTGAGCACAAAGAAACTTTCTATTTCATGAGATGAATGTGAAAACGGCCTCCAAGTATCGAACTGCCCATACATCATTGTGCACAGTGAAGGTCAAACATCCAAGTGAAGCAACAATAACCAAAACACACATGCTGAAGGGGGGGATTTAAGTTTAGTCCAAGAGCTTTAGGGGGTTTGACCTGCTCGCCACGATATATGCTGCTTTGCTGCAGTCCGTGTTAACTGAATCTCCACCACAGATGTGGTGAGTGCATGACCCATAACTGCAGTGGTCACAATAACGAGAATAAGAGTCTGGTTGAAAAATATAAGGAGTAGTTAGCTGTAAGTACACATTTAAGAATGCATCTCCTGTATATGATAGATAACATAGTATCGTATACACAAGTAATAAATAAATAAATCATGTACTGATAATTAGTTGAAAAGGTTCCTACAGTGTAAAATGGATTATTACACCTTCTGTAATGAGTCTCCAGCCACTGGGAGGACATTAGGTCATGTACTTGGTCTGATATATTGCTGTAGGTTTTCATAGTCTATCAGACAAAGATATATCTATTTCGTGGTCTGAAATATGTGAATCAATAGAATTGTATGCAACTAATTGTTACACAGAGACAGACATCCAGCACTGAAGCTGACCTAAATAAAAAGGTAATTTTTTATTCCTTCCGCATTCCGTCTTTTTACGGTGCATTTAGTGCGCTTGCAGGATATGTTATTAGCTCCAATAGGCAGCTTCATAAGCGTGTACTGACCTTCTTTGACTATTCTCCACGGACTGAAGAAAGTGTTGTGTAGTCTCAAGTGGGTTAACTGCTCATGTTCCTGGAAGCTCTCGTTCAGTCTCCTGAGGATTGGAGAGATGGTAGCGTGGCCGAACCTGAACGCAGCGGTGGCAAACACGTTGGAGGCCGAGGGGTTTGTAGTTGGATCATAGCCCCCATAGGGTCCAATGTAATGTTCAAAAGACTCCGGGCCAATGATTTTTGGAACATAATCTCTCATGGTTATGATCTGGGGAAGAAAAAAAGAGAGAGGGGGATCACAAAGAATCAAAAGAATCTTCCACATAGTCATAAAAGAATATCTCAAATCTAAGGACAGTGTGCATCACTTGCAATTTAAAGCCACACATTGTACCTCATGGAGTTTGGATGATATCACTTGACAGATAACAACATATCCAGCTCCAAAATATAGTATCTTGTGAATGTGTATGCACGCAGCTTGGACATATGAATGCACATTTGTTCCCTTATGGGTCACTGCAGAGAATTTCTGTCCTCATCACTATTTATAAAGGCCTCAGTTCACCACCTGAATCTTAACACATGCAGTATCACACAAAGGCATATGCACACACAGATTCAAATACCCTACACCTTAATAGGACACATTTAAAGTCAGCTTAAGTTCCAAAACTAAGATCTAAAACCTGATAAATTCACCTTCTGTTGCTCTGAAGATAACTTTAAAGATATGAAATTGAGCTGCCTCTAATCTGGAGTAAAGACAGTCTGTTTAAGATGAACTTGTTAAGGCAAGAATGATTAGCTGAGATGACTCACTAAACAGCGAGAGTCTCAGACTTCCACCAATCATCCACAACAACAACCAACAGTTAAAAACAGTACCAATTGGAAACTGCAAAAACAATTCAAATGTAGTGCTCTATAATATGTGCTTGTTATGTATTAGTGATCTACAAGCAGAAGTCTGCACAAACTGAAACTGATGCAGAACATGTCAGCTGTGACAGGAGAACACAGCTTAGACTGACTTATGTTTAGGCAGCAGTGCTTCACATAGTTCTGGTCTCATATGAGTAGCAGTCACACCAGACTGCGATGTCAAGAGCAGCATTCATCCATGCAGTGGTGGAAAGTAACTGAGTACATTTACTCATAAAAAAAAAAAAAAAAACTATTGGGCACAGAGGGTCTAATGCAAAATACTATCCAGTTGCATTATTTTGGAAGTGAAGGATCCAGAGCTTTGGGGGCATGATATATACTATGCGCTTAAAGTTGAACTATCTCAGCCTCTGCCGCTTCAATTTAGATACTATTCTATTAAGTCCCTTGACTTAATAGAAGTCCAATACCAAAATACTTCCCCTTCTACTACAAGAAATTAGCAAATTATATTTTACAATGTCCACTTTTGCTTTATGTTGGATTTAACTCTATGACAGGTAAGCTCATAAATGCAGAGCTGTTCAGCAGTCAAGTCTTTTACTTAATGGACCACTTAAAAACTAAATACAACGTAATGATCTTGCCTGTCCACACTACATAGTAAAGGGGCAATATCATAGTCCTGTCTTAAAATGTATAAAACTTTGCTCAGTTAAGCTCAAATAAATCAGAATCTATTCACCTGATCACATTTCCCTCCACTTAGGTTCTCTGTCCTCCTGCATGTAATCATATTGTAGAAATCTCACTTGTTATCTTTGACAACAAGCTTAATTGTAACCATCATGTGAAATCTGTTGACCAGTGTTTTCTCCTCTCTTCATTATCCATGTCTTTATTACATCCTGGTTATATTACTGCAAATTGATGTATTCAACAGATGTAGACAGTTAAAGCTGACATACACAGTAGCATGTGCAAAAACAGGTACACATCCCCTGGCATCCACCTCATAGCACCAGACTTGAACACTTTTAACTTTAATGCTTCATTTCCTGGCTAATTGCACACTACCCTTGGCCTGGAAGTGGGTCTTTTTATTGGTTAGCAATTACTGCCCCAGCACATATTTTAATGCATTAAAAGTAATGCTTTTTCAGTGACTTGTCAAGAATAATGCAGTATGAAAACAGAATCCTACATTACATTCGCCCTGTGTGAGCTTGTTTGCTGGGAACACAGCTGCCTGAGGATTTAAATGGGGGGGGCTTGGTGAGGTGTTGGGATTCAACCATATGGACCGACAAACTCCAACAATGAGCTGAAAGCTGCAAAGGGCTGCAGAGTTGGGTGGGTTTTTTTTCCCCCCCTCTGCGGGATTGGATAATTAGTAAAGTTTTCACATCATAGGCAGTTTTCAATGCCAATATTAAGAATAATATACATTTGCAATATGCCTACTACATTATATTAGACATGTCTTAATCATCTCATAGCTTGTTATGTTTATCAAATATTAGTATATAGTGGAGAGTTTGTTATTGTAATGCTTTACATTACATGGAATGCCTGAACCGTCTCTCAGGCTTAAATTTAAATCTAAACTTGCAACCACAAGTGCTTCAGCTTTAAAACTCAGCTGCCACAGCTAGCAGTACAAAGTGTACTTTGTAATTGAAGACTGTTAATCAAGTAAAGCTGAATAGGTGAGAGAATTTGTAATGCCTAAACCATAACTTGGCAATTAGATTACACTAGTCTTTTAGTGGCAGTTTTCAAAAATCCAGTGAAGCTTAGTGGGTGACAACCATATGCAATAATTGAATCCTTGCTTGCAATAGAGCCATTTCACAGCAAACATTTTGGTGAGCTAGTTTCAGAGTCCTGGTAAGGTGCAGGCTGGCTCTCTGTCATGGCTCACTTGGATACTTGATCACAGCTTGATGGCAAACTCACTGGCAAAGGATCAAAGGAGCTCTAACAAATGAAATTATGCTTGTGGCTCAGTGATTCTAGTGAAGTGTTTTGCTTTCATTAATCTCTGTACAGCACTTAAAAGCCTATATCCAAGCCTGCCGATCTGTTATCTTTTGTCACAGGAAGTCATGTTGAGCCTGTGCTGATGTGTATAACTAGTGTGCTTATTGACTATTTGCCATTATATATGTAAAGTGGGGCTTGTCTGTAAGAATCATCTACTGGTCGTTGGGCAATAAAGTACAAACTTTTTGTCAAAGTCAACACTCTTCTCTTGAGAAACACAAACAGAGAGCTTTCTTTATTCTTCATCTCAACTTTGAGATTTTTTTTTCTATGAGAAAATAGATAAGGTTACAGTCTGCCGGTTTGCAGCCTGGTCAGACCAGATAGCCCCTCACTTTTCACTCCACTTCCAATACAAGGATTTTCCAAGTCAGTCATGGTTATAGCTACAGTATGTAAATCCCCTACAGTACCTGCCTTTTATGCTTATTTAAAAAGCCCCTCCACCTTAGACCCATCTCTTTTTAATATTGTAAATCTCTTTTCTCTGGTATTGTCCCCGAGTCACCTGAAAACAGCAGCTGTTAATCCATTGCTATAGTACAATTTCGGCCCCCACAAAAAATCTCAAAGATTACAGAATATTTTCCATCTGCTCAAAAAAAAAAAAAAAGATGTACAAACCTTTACAGCCTAGTACCAGAGTCACTGGTCCCCCACAGTAGAAGCAATGAATCATTTGCATTAAAACATGTTCTGTTCATTATATTTCATGAAGAATGCATCATCATTAATCATGTTTTCAGCCTGCAGGTAATGGAAATAGCTATCAACAATCAGTCCAATCAGTCATTGCTGCACAACCTGCCTGTCATCCATCATCACTACTAAGACAACTAAAAAAGTAAAAACAGCAACAAAGCCCTGCTGTGTACATAAAAACGTGCAGCTAATAGTCAAGACAGAGGAATCCATGTGTCTGCTAACTGGTATGAAGTTTGAGTGTTGTCTTTGCACAGAGACTGTTTATATGATGAAGGATTATCATGTGTCAGTCTTTGACAGTTTTGACTTGGCTGACGCCCGCCTTGTTATGAAGAGCGTTGTCATACGAGCACACAGAGATGCATCTAGGACTCGTGCTGAGCAAAGCTACATTAGAAGCATTGGGTTCAAACATAAGAATAAGAGGCCATTCAAAGAGGCCGATTTGAAACACAGAGGAAGTTGTTTGATTTATAAAAGACAAAAGAAAATAACTAAAAACCAAGGTTAATATCTAAGTGATATAAACCATTTTTTGATTCCCCTTAGCAAGAATCTGCAGGACAAGAATAAAATGTTGCATAGCTTGTTGGAAAACTCCACAATTCAAAACAGATTTTAAACCTGCAATTTTTTTGGCCACTTAGGTGCAGCAGAAACAAGCTGTAAACAACACTGACATACTATTACCATATAAATTAATACGGTGAAAGCGTTAGCATACAGTTGCCTGTTTATATATCCAACAGATATTGTATTGAGTAGCTAATATTACCTTTCATTCAGAGTTGTGCTTGTCCAAACATCCAATAATAAATCTCTTAGCTCTGCTTTTGGTCTCGACCAACTCCTGAGGGAAATATCTCTTCAGATACTAAATGCTACATCAGCTGAGGCCAACTGTTTCTGTCTGCTATACGGTGTAGTGTTGTAGGTTTTTAAAAGCTTTTTTCACTGAAAACAGCAGCCTGCTAGGCTGAAAACAACAACTGTCTCAGAGCTGTGAGAACATTAACAAAACATTACAGTTGCGGGACAGAGAACCAAAACAATGAGCTGAAAGATTGAAATGCTTCTTAGAGCTGAGGGGAACTACAGAGATAGGGTATTGTTCCCTTTGCATTTGTCACTGAGCAATATCTTTCACATATAATTCGTCATGTGACCAATTGTTAGTATGAAAAACAATGATTGTAGGTGATTTGAACACAGGCTTAGGGGAGTTGTTGCAAGCCAACTTTGACATCAGTTTCGGGAACTGCACCATCACCACTGAGGTGATTTGTAAAAGATTCTTCTGCTGAGACTTTTGCAATGACAGCAAAGCAGCGGATTCCACAGCTTGTTGACTCTTACAGTCATCAGACTGAGAACAGCAGCTGTCAGGGTCACACAAGTTCTGAATCAATTATACGAGAAGAAAGCTTCATACGGAAAAAGGTTTTCACTATTTAGCTTTATCTCGTCTTGTTTTACTTACATTTCAAATCATAAATGCTACTAAAAGAAGCAGCCATGTCAACTAACTAACCAGCATCTTTATCAGTGTTCACTATGAGTGAACTCTCCTTTAATATCCAGACAATGCATTTTAAATCTGTTAGCAAAGACATTACATGTTTTAAAATAACTGAGTCAAAGCTCATTCAAAGAGAGTAGTTGAGAAACAATGTCACCACAAGGCCCATTTTGCAGCTGTTCTGCTGCTGTCGATCATGTAATCTTCAACAGCAGATGGAGGTTGCACAGTTAGCATAGAATTGTTGCTGTTCAGATTTTCATTCAGGACTAGGTTGGCTTAAAAGCTGAGATTCATATCTGATATTTCATGGCATGGAAGATCATGTGATGTGATCAAAAGTTTTCAGAACTATTGCAAGGCCACTTGAAAAAGGTCCCAAATGCAGACATTTTAGTACGAAAAAATGTGGTTCACTGATTTAACAAAGCAAATGAATGCTTACAAGTAGATAAGGTACTCCGGGGTCAAAAGGCAACAAGGCAGTCCAAAACAGGCAAACAATCCAAACCCAAAATCCAGGAAATTGGTAAAGGTAATTATACAGGTAGTATGGGTAACACAGGGACTCAAGCCATGAACCATGCAGTAACTGAACATAATACTCTGGCATCTGATGAGGTGCAACACAAGGCTATAAATACTCAGGGAACTAATTAACTGATGAGACACAGGTGGAACAGAAAAATGGCGGGAAAACACAAAGACAGGAAGTAAAACCACAACAGGCACAAATGGACAGTAATTTCAAAATAAAACAGGAAACACTAAACAGTCCGGGCAGGGACAAGGAGGGGCCTATCATGACAATGGACTTTGTGGTGAGATTGTTTTTCAGCTGTTTTTCTTAACTGTTAGCTAAAGTTAAACTGTCAAACAGAAGCACTTACAAGATGCTTGAAAGTAACTGACACAAATTACTGACCCTTGTTCAGCAGGTGACTCGCCTTTATGAATTCAACAGATTTCAGCTGAGTGTAGTTTATAAATCAGGTTTTAAAATTCTAACTGAATTCATCTTGTTGATTTTGTAAAGCTCTACTGTATTTCTATCATTGCTATGCACAGTCAATAATAACTACAATAATTCTATTTTCATCTCTGCAAAGTCTCCAGTCAAGCCTTTTTTTTTCTCTGCATTGTGAAAACTGTTATGACCCTGAGTCATGATTTGCTTCACAACAGAAAGAATTAACAACTCATCAACAACCCTCCTCCTTACATACTTTATATAAGTTTGCCTTTCTTTAATAATATGTTATTGCAACTGACATCTGCAGATTATAAAATCTCCATACTCATAAAGGCTGAACTAGTTTGTCCCCCCCAGGACATAATTTGTGTTCCTCAATAGAAACTTTATAGCAATTAGACAGAATCGCTTTATTTACATCACACAGCTGTGTCTCTAGTGCAGTACATCCAGATTGTAGGATATAAATGAATCCACAACTTCTTCATGTGAATCACTCCGATTTCTGCTTGTCTTGACTTCGTACTAACCAGAGCATGACGTCCATTTGATTTCTTATCATTATCGTCTCTGTATCACAATTGGCACTTACACAATGAAAGTTGATCGTCTTGCCTATTTAATGAGGTTTTAATGGGGGATAATGTGTATGTTGGCACTCTATGTGGTAGGAAATAGTAGGTATGAGTTCTTCTAATCTATATAAATCCAACAAAATCTGTCCATGGTTAAACTCATTGCAGCACAGTGACTACAGTCTGTAGAAAAAACCTGCAATGTCAGTGGTGACAGTGGTTGCAGCAGGAAACCATGGAACTATTGCTACAGCTGGCTACAGAAATAAAACCATCTGATCTGATATGTCATCCCTATGAATATGACTACACAAGCAGGATATAAAACAAACAGAAGTGTTTTTTCTGTGATAATCTGAGGTGAATTTTTCTGGAAAGTCTGCAAGATCATGAATAAAAAAACATTCAGGGAACTCACCTGAAGCCCGAAGAACTGAATTACAATACACAAGCTGTTTTGCATAAAGAATTAGCTGACCAAATGCCACTTTTTAAAAATTTCTGCACTTAATTTGAGCCCTCAGTGGGGTTCTGACAAAGATGGATGAATTTTTGATGTTACAGATGTTAGCACTTTGCTCCAGCTGTACAAGATATAACATTTTTGGCACAGAGCACGAGACAGAGAAGTGGTTGCTACTCTGCATGGCAGAAAACAAGACTGGTTATTTCAAATTACCCAACAGTACAAACATTTCTAGCACTGCTCAATGAACTGTTAAATAGAGCTGAAACAAGTTGCTGATTGACAGAAAATTAATCAGCAATCAATTTTAATACTCAATTATTAATTAAAGTCATTTTAAAGACAAAATTGGTTCCAGCATTCTTAATGTGAATATTTAAGGTTAGATGAGCAGAAAAATATCACTCACCAGAAATGTAAGAACATCAATGTCTGGTTTGAGTTACATTATAGATCTTTTTAATTAACATTTAAAGTTGCTAGGAGGATGTTATTTATTTTTTTTAAATTTTGGACAGAGCCATGGTAATTCTTTCGCCCTGCTTCAGGCCTTTAAGCTAAGCTAAGCTAACCGTCTCCTGGCCTGGAGTTGTTTTTGTCTTCTCACCTAAATCTCAGCAAGAATGCAAATTAGTGTGACACCCAAAATGTCAATTTAGGCTCTGAGAAATTGACTTTTTTGTGGCATGTCAGCACAGTTTTCAGTCATTATAAACTGGTTTTAATTTTGGCATACTGAAAACAATTTTAGTTACTAGTCACATACCTGATGCAGAGCTCCAATAATCTTGCGGGTTTCTTGGTATATAATCTCTGGGCTCCAGTGATCGTTCATGCGTCTCAATGCCTCTGCAATTCGATTGTGTTCCCTAAGCCACAATGTATGCAAAGAAGTCAGGGGCAAACCCTCATTGGCCCGAGTGTCTCCAGCACTGAAACACTCCACTCTCTCCCCCTGCGGGTCCTGTAAGCACTTTGACGGCAGAGAGGCTACGAAAGGAAGGTAGGGTCTTCCTTTTGGATCCTTGAACTGTTTGTTGACAGAAAGTTTCCCGTTTAAGCCAGAGAGGTCACGGAGTAACCTCTCCATTTTTGGAGTGTGGCCATACACAACTGATGCATCCATGAACGATGTGATGGCGTTCATCTGTTGTCGCTGCAGAGCTTGTATGATATCTGAAGTGAAATTCAGATAGCAGACTGAGGTGGAGCGTTGGAAAGGCATGCAGCTTTGTGCAGCGGAGGACATATCACGGGTCTGTAGAGAAGATAAAATTATTTATAACAAGCTGCTTCAGTAGCATCTTCAACTACTTTTGAGGGATATATCAGATTTATCTGTTGTGATTGTGGAATTTAAAAGAATGGTTAGATGTGAGGTGAGAAGATTGACCACTCTATGTCTGACCTTTGCTTAGCATAAATATTGTGAAGCATGTCTGGCTCTGTCCAATGGTAACAGAACCCACTTACCCACAGCTCTAAATCCTCACCAATAAATGCGTTATATTTAATTTGTTTGATCCATACAAAAACTAAAGTGTAAAAGCAATTTGTGGTTTTAAGGAGAGTTCCTGTAGGTGTGTGAGTATTTCTTGGTTAAGAGTAGAACATTTCTGGAGTTTGCTTTGGTCGTGCAGGAAGTCAGTAAGTGCAGGAAATGAGTCTTTGTGCTAATCTAAGGTAAACAGTTGCTGGCTCCAACTTTATAATGAATGGACAGGTGTGAGGGTGGTATCAATGTTCACATCTAACTCAACAAGAAAGCAAGTAAGTATAATCCTTAAAATGTCACAGGACTGTGACAAGAGAGCAATCAAGACAAAGGTAAGCAAAATGTAGAAAGACTGTTGTGCTTTCAGTTTACCTTAATGGGAAAGCATGGATGCACATTTTCACATGTGCTCGAACAGTCCGTGAATGTCAAAAAAGGAGAAGGGCTGGTGCTCTGAGGAGTGAAGGTTATGTCATGGTCGATGTACTGCCCCCACTCCACCAGCATTTGAGAATAGAGGTCATCATTCCTTTTTGAAGAGCTCCTCATTATTTTCTTGCTGACGTCCCATGGCTGTTGACACAGTAGGATTTGTAATTTTTGGCAGACAGTGAGTACTACGTTTACAACTGCATTTTCCACACAACCATCTCTGCAGTGACTTGCCATTTATCAGTTAGAGTTTTTTTATTCTGGGGGAGGCCTTTTGTGTTCCAGTCAGGGGTTATGATGGATGATAGCTTTCTTGTTTGTGTGAGCTAGTTCATTCTTTAATTCATTAACTTATGTTATAAATAGATAAATGACTTAAACTCAACAAAAGGGGCTGTGATATGGCAGGTTTCTTTTTTTTATATCCTAATTTATCCAACAAAAAGGACTTTGGCAACTGATTATAAAATGAGAAATTCAATATATTAAGCATCCAAGATATGATTTACTTGAACCCTTTTTATAAGAAATGGAAAAGTTAAGATCAAAGATTATTAAATATCTAAAAGACTAGTAAATCACAGCTCTTATATGTGGAGGTAAACTGCAGGCTGGATACAACTGATGCATATTTCATGAGTTCTTCCACTAAAAGACCTCACTCTCACTGTGTAATGAGTGCATAAATTAAAACTGAAATTCAATGCAAATATCAGCGTAACAGTTTCATTTGCTGTTTGAGAGAAATAATGTTTATCCACATGACTGGAAACCAACTCCTTTCTACTGGAATAGTGTCTTTTTAAAGCACAGGCCATAACATTTAAACAGCAGCTGTAATCTATGTCATCTCACACACACTTCTGCTCTTCCTAAATTGCTGTGGACTTTATCTGCTGTAAAACAGGTTAGAAAAATAAATGGAATGCAACATTAACTCCGGTTTGCAGGGCTAGCTCGCTTCATTTCTAATTTCTCCACCAAGACCTTTGTGTCCGTCAGACCAGCATTTTGTAGATTACCAGGGGAAGTTGGAATCCATTATGGAGCCGTCCTTGGTTCCAACCCTTGGGTTCGCTCTCGCCGTCTTCGTATTCAGCTGGAAGCCATCTGACCAAGTGAGTGTTGGCTGCTCCCCAGAGAGGATTTTGCCTGACAAAAAAAGAATCATGAAGCATGTCCAAAAATGCTGTAATGCAAAACAGTATATGCCATCACTGAATGCAACAGCATTTGTTTCCCTCCAAATGAACTGCAACAGTTTGAGATAAAAATCAAATTAATATCAACTTCTTATGCTAGGCTCGCTGACAGGGATTTTCTAAATATTTTCTTACTCTCTATCACTGGCTGACACAATAGTGATTCTGTCAGGGTTTTGAGGTAAGTAGGGGTGGACCCAAATGTAGCCAACATATTGGGGACGGTGCAAGCAGGTTTATTCAACAAAAGAACTTCAAAAAACAGGCACAGGGACCACAGGTGATGACAGGCAACAAGAACAGAACAAGGACAAACCCGGAGATGAACAGGACGTGAACAGCTTGGAGACGAACCAGACAAGAACAGGAGACGTGGACTGATGAGGACAAACCCAGATATCAACAGATGAACCAACACAGACAAAGGGGAGCACAAAGACTATATAGACAAGGGAGGCAAGGGTGATTGAACACAGGTGAAACACATTAGGGCCAAGACAGTTTCCACCAAAACACACAGGCATTTGCTGTTGTAAATTTGTTGTATATAAATGTAACCTCTAGGACACAGGGCAGGGTAAAAGTAGCATAGGCACCAGTAAAATAATCAGGGAATTTCAACTGCCAATTTTAAAATGAAATCATTCATTAAAATAGAATGTTTATGTGACTTGATCTTTGTAATCAAAGGGCACATAAAAGTAGGGCACAATAAAATTTTTATTTAAAAAATCCAAGTTTTATTTTATCATTTTCAAGTTGGAAACTGCACC
This sequence comes from Seriola aureovittata, assembly GCF_021018895.1. Lineage (NCBI taxonomy): Eukaryota > Metazoa > Chordata > Actinopteri > Carangiformes > Carangidae > Seriola > Seriola aureovittata. Next base: position 19,268,942 of record NC_079376.1, read on the forward strand.
ATTGCTGCTCAAACTGAATTAAAGAGAAAACTCTTAAGTGTACACCAAAGTACCCCCATACTACGATGAAAATGAAACTGAATGTGAAATGGATTTCTGCTTTTCAAATTGGCAGAAATTGTGCAACCTAAGTTTTGAAATTTCAAAAGGGAAACTGGGTGTTTGCATTTTTAATTTGAGAGCAGCGTCGGGCTGTGGTGGCTGCGGCTTTTATCTCAACTCACTTATCAGAATATAATCATGTTCATTTATTCACTCAACATAGTTCCTGCCTGCATTATTGGTTCTTATACCATAATACATTTTCATGTAAAGCAATATGGTTCTGGTTCTTTGAATATCAATTGGGTTGAAGTCAGTGGGCTACCTGTTATTGCAGATGCCAGATATGGAGCGGTACTTTGGGTTGAGTTGGCAGCCGGCTGGATGTGTTGGAGGAGGACACTGACACAGCTCTGCGATCAGCTCCACGTCCTCCCATGACAACAACTCTATCGCAGAGACATAGGAGAGTTAAACAAGAGAAATTAAATGGAATTCAATCTTTCCGCACTGTACAAGCATATAAAATGTGAAAGTACACCCACTATCAAATGAGAAACAATAACTGTGAATATGCCTCTTTTGTCTTTTTAAATTTCCTTTATGAGGACTTTAGTTATTGCTCATATACATTTAAATTATCCTAACTCCTCTAACTCCATGGTGTCCAACTGTCTCTTAAGCTTTGTTGCACAGTGAGATCCTCCAGATTTAATGAAAGCAATTCTACCTGGAGTCGTGACATTCCTTTTGTATCTCTGTCTTGCTCTGCTCTTTAGGACTTTCAGAGTTGTTTGAAAAACCTCTGCAGCTTGGGCAATCTCCAGGGTCTCAGGCTCAGTTTGCCGACGGAATGCAAACATATGCGTGGAAGATGATGGTGCGCTCCGTCTGTGCACAGAAATTGACAGGTTTTTTCTTTCCTTTTTTCCTTTTTCATTTTGGAAGGTAGTTTTAGTTAAAACAGAGACGAGATGTTAAATGTTAATTCATTTGATAGTTTATTACCGTTGTCTAGAGTGGAGTAAGGCTTCATTTACAATTTGAAGGCTCTCTTGATATGACGAGATAAGCAGTTCTCTAACAGTTGTGGCTGGAAGATACACCGTACATCACAAAACAGCACAAAGATCACTTAAAATGGTATTACATGCTCTCAGTCTGTACCAAAATATAAACTGTATACTGCAAGTGGCAGAAAGTAACTAAAAGTTTTAAGTATTTACTAAACTTGAAGTAATTTTGAAGTACCTGTACTTCTAGTATTTTAGAAGTATTACAAGTATTTTAGTATTTCTACTTCTATTCTACATTTTAGAGAGAAATATTGTATATTAAATAATTAAACCAGAATACATTAAATACAGAATACATTAAACGAGTAGTTCACTCTTACATCTTACTTTGTGTCTTGATTTTTACTTAAACCTCTCAGATGGTTTCATTTAAAAAACTGTTTAAGGCTGAGGTGGAGAAGTAAAATTATCCAATATCATATCATATCATATCATATCATATCATATCATATCATATCACATCACATCATATCATATCATATAACATCATATCATATCACATCATATCATATCATATTATATCATATCATATCACATCATATCATATCATATCACATCATATTATATCATATCATATAACATCATGTTTGTGTATTTTTTTCTCCCACCAAATTAATCATCTCATGGCCCCTAATTTCTATCTGGGGTCCCTTAGGAGAGGGGCTTGATCCCCAGTTTGGGAACAACTGTATGAAACTACTTTGCTTTTGCTGTACATACAATAAAGTAAAATCCCACCATCCTTGCTAGTAAAATGCTACTCATGCATTATTGCATCAGTAATGAAAATGATATCATATATAATGTGTCACACACAGGGAACATTTTTCTGCATAACGAATACTTTAACTTTCATACTTGAAATACATTTTGGTACATTTTACATTTATACTTATGTACTTTTACTTACTTTTATTCAATAGGATCTGACTTTCTCTTCAACCACTGACTGCCTATCAAACCATATTGAATACAAGTGCTACATGTAGGATTTTAACTGTCAGTAAACACTTATTTATATGTATTACATCCTACACATATTTTGATGTATTTGAGGCATCACTACATCAATACACATAACCTAGAGTCAAGGATACCCTGGCCTTATATGCAGCATTTTCACCTTCATGTCAGTGTGTCAGCTTTGGTACCAAATCTGCTGAAATTGCATTTCAATACAAACCAGGAACAACATTCTTTTTTTCACAAGATATATAGAGAAAAAAAAAGTTCAAGGAGACACAAAAATGCTGATGACCCTGACATTTCCATGTGTTTATCTCCTTTCTCCAGGTCCACTACATATTTACCTCAGGAATGTGTAAACACTTAATTATGCTATAAAAGTAGTTATCTATTACATGCTCTGTCTTGCCACTCTATGATGTGACAGCACACAGTAAACTGCATTGCAATCAATCTCTCCAATCCACCAGCTATTATCATAGATTACACAATTTAGATGAAAGTAGATTTCAGCAGAAGCATTTATAAAAAAAATTGAAAAAAAAAAAAAAATACTCACAGTTGAAATGTTTGACTTCATCAGTTAAAAAAAATTGGAGAAAAGTGCAAACCAACATTGCCTGGAAAATCAAATTGAGAAAATAAGCCATTGTGGTGGGCAGTTTGTAGAAGAGTCAAAGATTTTCACAACGACAATGAAGAGTTATCCTACTGCCGTGTGCCCTGTTGAACCTGTCTTTATATATTCAGATAAAGCAGGGAGTCCATTACCAAGGTTAAATAAACCAGCCCTCACTGGGGTAACTCAGAGATTCAGTGTTTTTCCTGTCCTTGGTTGACTGATTTGAAAGAGTACTTTTTTTCCTCCCATTGTCATCCACTTGGATGTTTGGTCAGTTCTGAATCTCTGTAACAATCCCAGAGAAAACATGAGATAATACTGACGCAGTGCATTATTTGTCTTGCATATAGACTGATAGCTCATGCGGGTTTAATTCATCCACATATGCGCAATATAGGGATTTAAGTTTCAGCGAAACTGAGCTATATGTTGGCTGCCTAGCTGTCACATTTAGCACAGTCAATATATAACTCTGTATATGTAAAGTATAGACTATGGCTCGATGAGAAGTCACACCTGCTGTCATCAAATCCCTCTACCATACCCGTTTAATAATCACCATCAATTAAATTCATTAAAAAACTAACATGCAGTCAAATTATTGTAGCCCTTGATGAATACTGTAGTCCTTGCTTATACTGTCTTATATACACCTTACTGTAAAAATGACACTTATAACAGCATAATTACTTACTGTATAGAACTTGTTGCTGCCTTTTTTTATCAAACTCTACTTCATAGACATAATTGGTGAAATAAAAGGACACAGTATCAGCGGCAGTCAACGCAGTCTTTAATGGGTTCATAGTCCGGCTTGCTTCACTGTGCCTCCGTCCTCCCGAGCCTATTTTCAAAGTTTTCGATGCAGACTGTGTAGGGATTACTGACAGAGAGAAAGGCCACGGCAGCCGTCCTGAAACTTCTCCTCATCACAGATACTTCAGTTAGTGTTCAGGGTCCAATGCCACCAGTGGAGTCAACTGTGAGAGTCATGGCCCATTGATAGTTGAGCAGTGTACTTGAAATTCATGCTTGACATGGTGCTGATGCAACTTCATGATGCTCTGTGTGTGTGTGTGTGTGTGTGTGTGTGTGTGTGTGTGTGTGTGTGTGTGTGTGTGTGTGTGTGTGTGTGTGTGTGTGTGTGTGGCAGCAGCAGGCAGCAACCTCAGCAGTGGGCTAAAGATCATCTCAGTTGTGGCTCTCTGTGCTCTCTTGTTGTCACGGTGGCTGCTTTAGCTTCAACACAAAACTGTTTAAGCCAAAACCTCTCAACAAATGAATCCCTGAGTTTCTTGAGAATGAAGTGAGTGACATCCAAAGAAAAACTTGTGGTATATATCTGAATCTTTTGTCCTCACTCTGGCCAGCCATTATGAGCTACTTTGAATATGCTTAATTATCGTTATAATAGATATAATATCTGACAGCTGTACAATGCAGTGCAATCCAATACTATGGTAGTGCAATAAATTCTACCTTTCTCTAGTTTAGTAATGCTCAGTTTTTCACTGTCAGGAGGTGTTGAAGCCACTCTATGGTAATTGCTACCACTGCAGGCTGTTGTGTTGTTACTCAAATATCCCATTAAATATACATTAGTCAGTTCAGGTGACAGTTGTTTCTGACCGCTGCTGCTTTTTGCCAACACTTTTCCAATTTCCCAGTTGCATCAATTCAAAATAATGGCCCAGCAATAAGCAGCAAGTCTCCACCCTCTTTTTTTTTTTTTTACCTCTAAGTTGCCTAATAATGCCTTTGAAAAAATCATTTATAGAGGTTGACTGTCAAGGCTAAAACATTGGTATTCAGCTGACAAGGCCAAGGGTTACTGATGGTTAGTGAAATTATGTTTTTCATGCAGGTCTGTTTAGAGAAAACCGTCATCATAACACAGAATAAAATGAATGCATTTAATCTATAAGAAATGTCAGTTTATTTCTTATAAACAAAGAAATGTAATTTGTTAAATAACCCACTTTACATATTAAATATAAAAAAACTTACAATTATATCTGGAATGTCTTTATGTGTAGGATTATATCATATTATAGTCTGCCAGCTCAGCTGTGAAAAGTGATGTTTCACTAATCTAAAATAACATACACCTCAGAAAGGTAGTATTTTTGAATGGCAATCCAACCCTTGAGGAAAACGAAGGCACACTATGTAACACATGAGGGTATGACAGCTGTAGCATTTGCCAGACAAGGCCATAGCTATCACTGAGGACACCAAGGTCATGTACTCAGTATTGTTCTGGGGATTTTAACGGTTTAAAACAGTTTGAAGGAGAGTTTACATTCAACACTTTAAAGTAATTTCACATATTGGGTTCATTTCTAGTTTTAGATTTGACTTTTTTAGGCAGAAAAATTCAGTTACAATACAAAGATTTACACTGTGAAGATGGCTTTGAAAAAGCATACACAATCACGAGGAAAAAGTCACAGGAAATAAGTTTTAACAATTAAATGAAAATATAAAATATGGAAAAAAATATTACAGACTTCAGACTTCATTGGTTTAGAACACCAGACAAACTTTGATGCCACAAAACCATGTGTGACGTTGTTAACTCTGCAGGTATATCTGGTTCAATTTTTCTCCTGCTTCATGGAACATGAGGCATCCAAACACTCCATCTTAAAATTAGAAAACAATGAAGTCAAGTCAAAGGTAGTATCATGTCAACTTGAGCTCAGTGATACACAGTGATCACAGCTTCAGAGCTTTAAATAACCCCGTATCCTCTGTGACTCATAGGTGTAAAAGTCCAAGAGAAAACTAGAGTGGCACTCAGAGTACATACCTCTACCAAGGCCAAACAATCCCACACAAGTCTGTGAGACCCAGAATATTATCTGGATCTGCACCAAACTGTGCAAAGTCAGAGAGCCATACATTATTTCCTGAGAAATTGATGAAAATGTTGAAAAACGTCCTTTCAGTACATCTCGCAATGTATAGCTTGGTGCAAATTGTTTCTGGAACCATAACCTCTTTGGTGGAGGTACAGTGATTACTTTGGCCATTTACAGCTGAGGAGACAGGGAGTGCCCAAGGCTGGCCAAGCCCAGTGTAATGGAAAGGGCAGGTACCTCTAATGAAAACGGAAAACTATTGTCCTGTTGTTATTTAATTAAACAACATACCAGGTCCAGGTGTACTGCAGATTCTTATTACATTGTGGTTGCCACACTAACTGCTATCAACACCACCAAAACAATGTAGAACCAGTTGTGTTGATAGGAAAGTCTGAGGTGAGTAATGTAACAGGTATGGCCAAAAGTGATCCACTTGTACAATCAATCCTTTGATCCTTCATAATAATGTATGACCTCCAGGCTCAAGTTTTTATTGCTGCTATTATTATTACTATTACTCCATATCCGGGCATTGCTGCAATTTGAGAGTGATAATTCTGCAATCTCTGAACTGCTTCTCACTGAACGCTCACTGAACATTTTTAGTCTTATTCCCATCCTCACACTCTGCTCACTTTATAGTTTGTCTTTATTCATATATTTATTTACTATTTTTCATGGTGTCTTATTGTGTGCTTTCTTCTTAATTTTACCTGAATCGTGTAGAACATGTTCTGAATGACAATAAAACATCCTTGATCTTGTCCCTACCCTTTATGTGCGCCACAGACAAAGAAACAGCACTGACAATGTTGAATGTAACTCATCTCTCTCTTAAGTATTACTAATATAACACAATGTGTTACAAGGCACTGGATTTTAAATGAGTATTTGATTCGGTCTCTTGTTGACATTTGAGCCAGTGTTTTTTTCCAGTGTTTATTGCTGGTGGCCATTTCTGCCCAATATGCAAATATACAGGAACATTTATGCATGCAGGGTAAAAATCACCACCAGAAAATCAGGGCTCAACCTCCTGCAGCAATGCCTCCGGCTTGGCCGGCTGCCAATCAGACACAAACTGTCATCATTCACCAGTGGGAAGCCAGTGAGGGATCATGCCCTTCATGGTGCACTAGCAACACATATGTTGTATTAGCCTGCTTGTGTGGAGTAGAGTCCTTCTCTAGTTGAACCGGTTGAGAGCATGTGCATCCAAGACTTCCACTGGCCAAGCCAGCCGACTTCCTGTTGGCTCCCCACACAAATAAATTGGAATAACATAATGAAATCCTTTCACAGCCCAGCCCATTCCTTGGGGCTTCGGTTTACTCTGGGTTATGTATTGTTTCTGCTGGTTGCTTGGCAACCTGACGTGACTCCAGAAAGTTATTTTACTCATCTAAGAAATAGTCCAGTACATAAATATTCCCTTAGAATAAACTTCTATTTACTTAAATATCATTTGCTAAATCTCATGATATCATGTGGATGACAGAACCAATTAGCTGAATTAGTGCTATGCTGCAGCCTTGCTCATTTATACCAAATTACAGAAGATCCGGCAAAATCAGACAGACAATCTTTTGCACACATAACCCTTTCAGAAAATAAAGTCATCTTATATTTTGCCCCCCTCGCCTAATGTCAGCTGGGATTGGCCCCAGCCCCCCCCCCCCCCCCCCCGTGACCCTCAGAGAGGATAAGCAGTATAGCAAATGGATGGATAGCCGAACAGGCTACTAAGATAAAGCTGAGCAGAAGATAAGCAGTTTAGTGCCCGCGCTAGCAGATACTAAAGTTATATCCACTGCCACCCCTCCACTTTCAAAGTTGACATACAAACCCACAGGGAGCTGTGACATGCCTCGTGTAATAGGCAGTTGTGCTTTATGAGCAGTTTATTGAAAACACAGCAAATATGAATATTAACAATGAAACCATTACATAAAGAAACTCAAGACATAGTTTTTTCATTGTTTTAGAATGGGAGCTGATAAAAGTGGGTCTTTAAGAATATGTTGAGGCTGAAATGCAACATTACAGTGAAATATCCCCATTAGCCAGAGAGACTCAGGCTTTTTGGCTTTATTAGATACAAAAGATGGGCACAATAGCAGAAACATCATACAATTTAACCTAGGCCAATGAAATATCCCTACAGTAAATCCTGCCTGTGTGAAGCTTCTTATGTTTCATTTTCAGTTGGAAGCATATCTGAGGGGTGTTGATTCAGTTCAGTATTTGGAGGCTTACTGGACTGTATCATATTGTAAGATGTTAGTGCTATCTATCTCGCCCTCCTCATAGACATGACAAAAGAAAACTAAGTAAACCAGAGAAGCTGGGAACAGGGAAAGGTTACCTTTTAATTACTGCAGTGCTCAACTGTGAACTTAAATGAAACAGAGTCTGTGGCAAATGTGAATTCTTCCCATGATAGTACACCAGCATCAGATTCATACAGGTAGTTAAAATACTTCCTCATTAGCTCAAAATTCCTCGTCGATATTCTGCTTAACACAGTGGCAGTTTCTATATTTGGCAATCTGTGTCATATCGTCAAACTCATGGCAGTAACTCACCCTATGGTTGCACAGGTGCTACCTTTCAAAGTGCCGGATTAGACAAGTAACCTGCTCTCAGGATGAATGCTTATAACGTAATGAAAGGAAAAAACGAAATAAATGGAAGAACTGTGAATCTGTTTAGACTGTTTTTTTTTCCCCACTTTGTCAAAATTTAAATAACATCATCCTCCCACCATTATTTCCAACATTATCTACATCTACTATCTTTTACAAATATTTTTTTTTTTCAGTAGTTCATACAAAAATAGCAAGAACAAGATATACATATCAATTGGCTCTGTGCATAAAATACCGCTGATTTGCCTCAGGTGCACATGACGATGAGGACGTGTCTTCTTAACTGTTCATGTAATTTCCGGGGAAGCTTTGACTGCACATAAAGAGAGGGTCCATGGAGGCCACTTTAGCAGCAATAAAAGAATGTATGCAGTGGAGAACGGCTGTCAGATTAGCAAACTCTAGTTCCTGTGGTGGGGGAAGTCAAAGAGAGAGAGACAAGTCAGTCATTGTAAGATGTTCATATTAAATATACAACATTTTTAAACGCATGATCTTTTTGAAAAAATTATTTTGGTCTTGGTGACAAGGTGCTTGTTAGGAAAATTTCCCCACTAGCTCTTCAATCGATGTGAGTAATAAATAAAATAAAATAAATCAATAAAATAGTGAGTAATAATGAAATGCAAAATAACCCAACTAAAATTCAAAATGAATAACTTTAATTTTGGAAACTAAAATAATTGTATTACCTTCATTTCTATTTGCTTGCTTTCAGCGTTCTTGAAAAGGAGTTTTACCCTGGTTTTCCCATCATCAGAGGAGCCTTTAAGTTGAGAGAATTTATATCGCCACAGTATGGTCTACAGGGGAAGGGATTATAAAACACAGCAGCATGGGGATTTCAGTAATGAGCACATTTAAATACCATGTCTTCCTACAGAGAGACCTGCACGATCAAGAACTGACATTTTAATGTGCAACAGTGCTTTGAGGAAACGTATAATTCTTAACAAAAGAACATTAATACTTTGGAACTGAGCGCTGTACCATTCTATGGACATAAATTTACCCACTGCAGGGCTGACTCAACACTTAGCAATGCTGCCAAAATAATCTCACAATGTACCTTTCGTAACAATAGCAAACCATCTGGAGAGTCCATTGTGCAAAACTAATGACATTTGAAAGGCTATCTTTATATTTTGTTGGGGAAAAAGACATTTATGAGTTATTTGAAATATATTTGCAAATACGATCGAAACCTAAGTAAATGAGAATAAGCACATGGTGTATAAACACAGGAAATAAAGATGGCAAACTTCAGTCTCAAGAGCAAGGCGAGAGCAGCACAGGAGTCAGGATGTCAACGACAATTGTGAACTCGGTAATACTTTACCTTTGAAGTGCCTTCTGAGCAGGTGAAGCCCAATCCAAAATCTATGGTGAAGCACAGTACATTCCCCTGGCTGCTGCACATGTAGCTTTTGGACTGTTGAGAGAGAATTGACACCCGTGATTTTGTTGCTTTGCATATCTTTGTAATGACATACTGTGCAAATAGTACATTTCTCTGTATGGGCATCCATGACCACAGCAATACATAAAGACCACAGCAACACGTTACATTATAACTTGTAAGCATGGCCGCACCATATGTTTTCCCCCACATTTCTTGACAGTAAATGCAGCCAACCATTACCAGGAGATGAATAAATGATTCCCTTAGTATTCTTCACACATCTCACTGATACCATCTTCTTTAAGATCACATAAACCCCCATTTTCTCCCAGCAATATTTGACATGTCATAGCAGAAAAAGCACAGGTGTTACTACTGTAATTAACGATGAAGTGTTAATTAGCAATGTCAGTGAGTTCACAATAGAAGAACCGAGAGCTGGCACACTTGGGGGGAATGCAGCCATTATTACTGTTATTAGCTACACCTGTGTTTGACCGGTCAAAATGTTCATTGTAAGAAAGGATATATATTTCAGCCTGATGTGACCAGTCAGGGCTAACTCATAAAATGATACTTCATGTAACTGAAGTCTAAATTCCTAGGAACACCAGTATTACAAACTGTGAGATCAACTAATTTTTAAAGAAATCAACCTTGGTGAACTTGCAGGCAAATTTGCACAATTGCTAGCAGGTGATTTAAACAGTGTTGACCTCAGAAGGAAGCTGGTGAGTCCAAAATGGACGAAGCCACAAGTTCTCCAGCAAAGAAACTAAGTATATTATGTGAACTTATTTTACTTGCAATGGCCAAGCTACAGTGACATGCATTTAGCAAGTTGACCTACCAAGCTGGGTCAGAGGGCTTGTTGACAGCTAGCTTGTTAGTTGAGCCAAATTCTTATGTCCGTGTGGAATTTTATTTTCCCAAAGAAAATGAGGAGCTAAGAAAATGAAAACACAAACTGTCCAAAATGAACAATGCATTCTTTACTTCCTATGTATCTGGTCTTGGCCGCATCGAATACATGAGAGCGGGCAATACATGGACTCTGTAGCAGCTACTTCACAAGGTGCCAAGCTACTAAATGCTAACGGACAGACACGTTTTATATAATGTAGAGCATCCCGTCACAAACTTGGTTGACACCCTCCCCTGGATGTGTACCAACACCACTGGATTAGCCGCAGAAGCTCCCAAATCACCCTTCCCTAACGACCTTTCTTACTGCCATAGCACCGGCGCTAGACCGAGCACATCAACTCCAACCAGGACTTGGCCTGACAGGGTCTGGCACAGAGGCAAATCCAGAAAGAAATCAAATAAGAGAGCAACAAACTGACTCTGAGATCCTGAAAATAGACTATCCCCTGCTACTGGAGAAACTGTCAATCAAAACATGTATTCATCTCAGGCCCCATTCCAACTTTCGGGAAAGGAATCGAATCTTTTAGCAGACTCCTGGCAGAATGAATACATGGCTGACATTGGCGTGCCTCACTCATGGGATAAAGGTTATTGACAATTTCAGTATCTTTTGGAACTGTTAGGACCACTTTCAACCAGATGGGATTCATCCAAACATCACTAGATCCAGACTTCTCGGTGCCAATCTGGGTCACGCTCTTGGGTTGCCTTGCTGTGTGGATAAGCGCGAAGGACACCGTACACGCACAGACAGCCAGTATCTCTCCCCTTTCACCTGAACCTCTGCTCCACATCCCAAAAGGCATTCAGAGGATGTGTCTGTCCCAACCGACCCCCCTTCTCTTGCCTCCACCACCGTCAGCAATCAAAGAGTTAGTTAAAGCTGCCAAACTGAAGCTCAATCAAACTGATGAACTATTAAACAGCAATAACCACAGACATCGTCCCTCAGGTGTCTACCAGAGACGACACAGACTTCATGCTGCTTCCTTAAACATTGCAGTGATATTTAACAGCCGTTGGCATGATCAAACACATCGTAGTAATCACAGACCATCTGCTATCCGTCTCGGTAATCTTAAATCTGTGTGTGTGTTCAGCCACAACCAGTCTCCTTTCCTGTCACAGAATTCTGAGAGCTGAAATTAGCTTTTTAATGTCAGATCCTCGGCTAACAAAACCTTTATGGTTAATGATCTGATAACTGAAAATAATTTGTATTGTCTGTTTTTAGCTGAGACCTGACTGAACAGCACTACTAGTGTAGCCATAATGAAAGATAAAGTCTTGTCCTCCAAACTATCATTTTTATCAGTCAGACAAAATAAGAAAGGAGGGAGGGTTGAAGCCATTTTCTAAACACAGTTTGTGTGTAATGACATTGAGCTGGGTGAATTCATGCCATTTGAATATCCTCTAATCTTTATTATCAGTGATCATCATTACATTATATGGCCGCCATGATATTCATCACTATTTCTACAGGAATTCTCAGAGCTGATCTCACTTGGTATTCACTGATATGATAGATTAATCCTGAATGGAGTATTCATATTAATAAACAGAACAGAGAAACAGAAAGCTGTGGAGCATGAGAATTCACTGGACAGCTTTGGATTCACCCAACATGTAAATGAAGACAGGCATCAGCATAGTCAGACTTTAGACTTAGTAATAATTACAGGGTTAAACACAGATAATGTTTCAGTATTTGAATTACCTGTTTCTGACCATCACTGTGTGGTTTTTGATTCCAACATAACCTTAACAAAGACTACAAGTAAAATAATTTTTCGTTCAAAAGTGATTCCTAAATGATGAGGCAGAAGAAAAGTTCTCTAATATTATGAGATGAATTGAGCCACAGAGTTGTGACTGCTCATGACATGGTTGATCATTTCAACAATACCTCGTCATCTGCTTTAAATACTGCTGCTTTTTGAAAGTGGGTGTTTGGCAGTGCGTCAAGTAATGTCCTGAAGATTCTTCAAACTGACATCAAAACAGCTGTTGTAAAACTCAACCCAACCCTGATGGTAATGCACTGACCAGCTGATTTGCAACCTTTCATTCATCAGTAAGATACTTGAAAAGATACATCTTCAGTGCAAATAAACTCTTTTCTTAAACAAAACAATATCCTGAAAGAAATTTCTTACTAAAATAATCAGCGACCTCAGACTACATCTGATGAAAAAATAAGGTCTCAGTTCTTGTCCTCTTAGACCTAAGCACAGTGTTTGATACAATTAACCATGATATCCTTATCTATCATCTTAAAAAGTTAGTTGGTTTTTACATCAAAGGGAGAACGTTTTTTGTCATTCTTGGGAATGATGTTTCCGAGAAACATGACATCTGCACTGGGGTTGCACAAGGGAGCTGCCTTGGTCCAGTATCATTCTCATAATATACTGTATGTTAACACTTGGTGATGTGACATCATCAGAGAGCACAATGCATGTTTCCATAGTTAGCAGTTGACACACAACTACGTTTCTGCTGCACTGAATAATGCTGTGGCTATAACCTCCATTACTACCTGTCTTTTGGCAATAAATACATGGACTAGCAATAATTTCTATATAACACTTCTATATAATAAGTTAAATGGAGAGAAAACTGAAATCCTACCAGTTGGCCTCCAAACCAAAAGAGAAATGCTGATTAATAATCTGGAGAAATTTACTCCCTGGATCTGTTATTATCTTAGATTCAGATCTAAGCTTCAAGTCCCACATCAAATAGGTGTTGAAATCATAATTTTTCACCTTAGAATCATAGCCAAAGAATGACCATTTATAGACAAATAAAAAAAGATGCTGAAAAACTGAAATTCATCCCTGTATTTCAAGTCAACTCAATTACTGTGATGCACTTTTTACTGGCCAAAAAAAAAACTTAGAGCGACTGAGAGACTTTAACTCCTTCAAAACTCTGCAGCTCCGCTATTAACAACTTTAGCTGCTCTGCACTGACTTCCTGTTACATTTTGAATAGATTTTAGACTCCTTCTCCTTATATACAAAGCCCTCAATGGGCTAGGACCAAGCTTCATTGCTTACCCCCCTTTTAACTATTTGCCTTCAAGAACACTGCGATCACCTGCTGTTGGTTTATTGGAGGTTCTCAGCAACAGTGGTAAGAAAATGGGGGATGTAGCTTTTGTCTATTACAGTACTAAAGCTATGGAACACACTTCTATAGATATCAGCGAAGTTGGCTTGCTAAATATTTTTAAAGGAAAGCGAAAAACTTATCTCTTCACTCTAGCCTTTAACTATCTATGACTTCCTGATCCAGGCCTTAAATTCTTTTTTGCACTTTGTTTTGCCCTTACACGCCGCTGCATTTCTTTTAAAATGTTGTATTTTACTTGATTTTATGCATTGTAAGTATTCTATTTTTAACTTTATTTTTTTTAAATTTTATTACTATAATTATTCAATGTGTTTTATTTTTCATATTCTTTTACATCAATAATGGCATTCCTGTTTTTTATGTTCATTTTATGTCTATTTTAATGTGGTGCATTTAATTTAATCTTTACTTTTATCACTTTGCTCATACCCTACATTTTACATGTGGAGAGCTCTTGTTAAAGTGCTAGTCTGACACGTTAGGTCTGGAGGATCTGATAAGAAGAGCAAATCTGATTTTCTTAGTTTATTATTTTTGTCCTGCATGAGCTATTGGGAAAAAGAAGCATCCTGTGCAGCTTCCTGATAATGTCAAGACACATGACAGAGGAAATCCATTTTGGAAGCCATAAATCTTTAACATTCATGTTGCTGCTGCAAAACAAACAAGCATATGTCTCAAGTCTTTTCACCGGTCTTTTAAAAGAACTGATGAGCAAGCGTTCTGCTCTTTGATGAACTACATCCTCTGAAGGCCTTTCTTGCCATATGACTTCATTTTTCTGTTGTGTTGTCCATTCACCGGTAATGCCAATATAAGGAGTATTTTCAGATTTTCTGTTTGTTTTATTTTCCTTTTATATCCACTTGTTTTTTTTCACTTGAGAACACTGTGGGGACATGGTGATTTTAATTATGGAGTGCAGCGTGCAGTGAATATGGCATGTGACCGTACAGTCCTTTTACTTATGCTCAAGACGCCTTTCTTAAGTGATGTTGTGAATTCGGCTGTGACGCAGATTAAAAAAAACAGTGGCAGGTCGGCTTCTAAGTTCTCGCTGTCACCACATTTAAGACTGTTGTGACATGGTGAGCAGTGGCTACACTTTACTAATTGGAAGGGATTTTTTTCTGTGGTAAAAGCAACATTTAATACAACATGAAACATTTTTTAAAGAAAATCTCCTTAGCCAAGTCAGACAGATTTAACGGCATATGTGAGGGATTTAATAAAACAGAGGACAGGTGTGAGAAAAACACTTACCAAAGTGTATAGCTGCACTTAAAAAATTAGAGAAGATGACGAGAAGGTTAGAATCTTGGATGTGAAAGCTACAGTTATATCCTTTGAAATTAGGAGCAAATCTAATATAATACCAACAAAGTAATTTAACAAGCTCATAGGCAATATTTCCCTGACCTCTTCTGGTTAAAACTTCCCAGTACCTTGCACCTCTGATAACACCTTTTGGGTGCGGTTCTGCATGTCAAGTCAAAGGTGTGCTCTGTCACATGTAACCGCACCCAACCATGATTTAAAAGTGGATATTCAACTTCACATTGCCCTCAAAGGTTCAGATGGCCTATTGTTGTCTAAAGGCACAACCTGTCCTGTTTAAAACTAAACAGGTTGGGCTGGTGTGAATTTAGCTTCATCCAGTGTGATGCTGTTTATCAAATGCTTGCGGGTTGAAAGTTACAACACAACAATTAAAGTCCTTATCATTTCCATTTTTTGAATTGCTGTAATTTGTGTTTAGTGCTAATTATAAAATATCACCATGCACGCATGCTACACTTAGATAGTGAATATTGTAAATATAATTGCTAATCATCAGCATGTTGACATTGTCACAGTGCACATGTTAGCATGCTAATAATCGTATTTAGCTCAAAGCATCGCTTTGCCTCATGGCGTATTCACATTCGATGGAAAAACAAAATTCTGACACACTTTCTGCATTGGTTGGTGCAGTATTTACTACTCTGTAACACTCATTGCTAGCAGGAGATCACTGAAACTGTGCTGCATCTGCTTGTTGATATTTTGCTTGGTGAATATTCTTTTTGTCTCGTCTGCATATGAGGCCAGTTTGTTACTGTACAAGTCTGGAAACTCAGAGACACACAGTGTTTCACCCATCTTTCAGTACAAACAGTAAT
Organism: Seriola aureovittata; assembly: GCF_021018895.1. Taxonomy (NCBI): domain Eukaryota; kingdom Metazoa; phylum Chordata; class Actinopteri; order Carangiformes; family Carangidae; genus Seriola; species Seriola aureovittata. The sequence goes on from NC_079376.1 coordinate 19,284,798, forward strand.
CAACAGTGATTGGCTGTGCCCATAAACATCAGTGCAGCTGTGGTCAAATTTGAATTTCATGCCGAGCCATCGCAGTGCACCTCATATACAATGGTGAGGTGTGAGCAAAAGCTGTTTTTCCCTGATAATGTCAATATGCCTTCAGTCTTGTTTAAATATCTTCGAGAACCTGTTGCAATGAAATATAATCCATTATATTGTACCGTTACATTTTAAAAAAATGCAGCTGAAATCCCTCAAGTTATTGAAGAAAAAGTGTTTAAAAGGTGTAATTGATGCAAAGTGCCTGAAACCAGGACCAAACATCCTCATTTAATTGCAATCGTAACAGCAACGGAGGCAATTTAGACACATAGTATGACTGCCCCAAGGTGCGCCATCTATAGGCCAAAAAAAGTAACAGCTTCTGCAGTTCTGATCTGTACCAGCTGCAGCAACAGATCATATATAGCTCAGAATGCCCTCTGTTCAGCAGGTCTGGTTACACTGAGGATAAAGAAAAAGACTAAAAGAACTAGCACTATGAGCTGAATAAGTTGTGTCTTCAGTACTGAATATTAGGACTTTGAACTTAGGTGTTATTTAAGGAGAATATCACAAACTCACATAGCATGTTTATTTGGTGTTAAAGTCAGTAGGACACCCCGAAAGTGAAATATGATACAACTTGATGTCTTGCTGGGAGCTAAAAGACCTAATCAATGCCATGTTGGGTTTCATCATCTCAAAAGAAGAAAAAAAAAATGCAGAGAGAAATGCAACCTGGACGATTTTGTCCGTTATACCCCCTACGTCTACCCCATCAGCAATGTTTATGTAACGCACGCATCCAGGCAGTTTGCAGGCTACGTCGGACTCTGCTGGGCGCTACTCAGAAACCACAGGAAGCTGGCCTAATTGGCTGGAGAACACAGGCAAATTGAGATCCTTCATCACTTTCATTGGTTTCCCAAAGGATAGTGTCCCACATTTGCATCATTAAAGACTGAAAAAATGCTACATTATCATTCATCCTGTTTGCTTTTATTTTGATATTGGGGAAAACTGCCCATGCAGCCCTGACTTCAAACTCCAGAATCACTTAGAGAATGCTCTCATTAAATATCCACTTCACAGTTTTTATTGTAGGTGTTGGTCTATCTTGAATGTTATCTGTATTTATATGTGTAGATCATTCAGTCCAGAAGATTACACAGTTTGAGATATGTGTCAGACTAGATTTCCAACTGTCCTTAACGTCACTTGCAACTCGACAGTTGACACTGATGTCCCTTCCAAAGTGGATCCAGCCCAGTTAGCCGGTTAAGAGCTAACTGTGTGGCTGCAGCATCAAACACCCCTGCAAATTATCATTCCCCTTTGAAGCTAATGTTGCCTGGTGCGGCAGAGGAGTTCTGCACTAGGACTTGATATTGTTACAGTGAAAAGAAAAAGTGTAACATGTTCATTGTTCATTTACCCCGCAGCTGATTTTTGCTTTTGTGCAAACATTAACATTGGCCTACCTAAACACAGATGAACAGCCTGGACTCTATTACTGAGTTGCTGCCTTTAGTTCAGGAGGTGATCCTTCACAGGATTTTTATCTTAGTGAGAGCTCCTGTACCTCTTTATTGTCCTATTGTACTGGTTATATCTATCATATAGCACAAGGTGCATATAGGAGACAAAACCTGAACAATCTAAGTAGTTGAATTTCTTAATAATGCTGCTAAATTAAATACTTAATCTTAATATGGTACTACTGAATATGATACAATTAACCAACAAATCATTGGTCTTTAACATCTTCATTATTCTCAAGCCTATTATTTCCATTACTTTATAGAAACTCGAATAGTGTCTGAAAGTCAATCTACTGTGTGTTCACCAATAACCCCGACTTAGCACATGCTTCTTCTTTGTACAAATTCTTTGAAATGTTTTTTTAAAAAATGGGTTTTTGATTTCAGAGAGAGAAGGACAAAGCAGAGTCCTCATTTCTAGCCAGCAACTGTCAATTTTGCTGGCTGAAATTACTCCTGTTTATCAGTTGTAGCTAGCTAGCTATAACGTTAGCTCCATTAGTTGGTTTAAAACTACATCTATACTATTATGTTTCTAGCTGACTTGTATTAGAACGAGGACATACAGAATGTTGATAAAAGACTGAGACTGTATGTCCCAGGCCTTTCATAGCTCATTTAAAAAATAAAAATAAATAAAAAAGTGTAACAGAACCCTTCTGAAAGCATGGTCATCTCTTGAATACGTAATTGCTTGGAGGCTCTTTGTTAACAACAATGTTTATAATAGCTGTCACCATCTCACATCATTTCTGTATATTTTAACTGGTTAATTACTTTCATTGTGACAAAGTTCTGCACTGACTCTGAGGCAAGTAAAAACATAATATAACAAACAGACAATCAACACAGTGGGCTGCTCAATCTCTTTCTTTGAATGCTTTCAAAGTGTGTGGAAAAATATAGATTCTGAATATAAAAAATTGGTTCAAGGCCTCTAATGGTTGTGCTGTCTGCTGAGTGAAATCATGTGACGTAATTTATTCAAACATTTAGTGCATATGGAGTTATTAACAAGGCTTTGTGAAATGTCTTACTCATTAAATCTGAATTTAAAGCCATTTAAAGCCAGTCTGTGCTCCTTCTTTGCTTCGTTTTTTTCCATGCACAGTGTTAAGGGAAATTACAGTGTATGCTGCTTGGATAGTGCAATGCTCACAGAGCCTTGCATGAGGGAATTACAATGTGCTCTGATTTTTCTTTCTGTAACTGTTAAGTGAACACATGGATTAAATATTTTGTTCAGGGATTGTTACAATGACAGTGTGCTACCACAGCATGTTGGTGGTCACAGTGGAGTGTTTGAAGTCATCATTGTCCTCAGTCACCCCAGTCATGCACATGTACACACACTTTAATGATAATATTGATAATGTTGATTTTGAACAGATCCTCATGCTCCTCAAATACTGAAGGCATGAAGCCAATACATTTAGTCCCATTATTATCCTTTCTCTGTGAGTTTTTACAGTAGGTTTAGGGTGTTTACATTTATTGGGATTACACTGGATCATCCTTAACCTTGTTAGGGATTGTCTCATCCAATGTACTGAAGACAGGTCCTGATGCTTCGCTTTGAAACGCTTAAGGATGCAGCTTTATGTGCTGTTCAGAGATGGGGATGAAGCCTCTCTTATCTTATTTTGAAATACATCAGTATAAATCCCACCTTTATACGGCTTGTCCAACGCCAGTTTCAGACCATCATGCAAGAACAAATCGCTCGCTCAAGACCATGCATAGAAGGAGGAGCAGTACATAACCAGGATGATATGGACTACATTACAATGTACATGTAAATAATGACAATATTTTTCTGTCATGTCACCCACCCTCACAGTTATTTTCTGCCATACTTGAAATCTAGTAGTCTAGAGTAGAGGTTCATCCCTATGGGAATTTAGAGAAGCACAAAATTAGTGCACATGCTCCTATGGCTCATGCAGCTGCCCTAGAGAACGCAGTCGTTCTTTCCATTGGAAATAATGGTCTTGCTCTGTGCAATGTCGAACATGCATCTATGTTGTGAGAGCCCTTTAAGTTTTCGCGTGTGGCATCTGTCTTCGCCTCATTATGCCGAGCATGAATAGTCTTAAGGTGATTTGGGGGAAAACACCCACTATGGTTGATCAGAGATGTAGTGAGTGTAGTCACAAGAGGATGTAATGAGATCATTTCAAACTCAGGAGCAAACTGTGGAGGTTTTTTCACCACTGATAGCAACACGGAGCAATGTTTTTACAAGAGGCTACCTGTTTTGTTTGTATCATGCACCAGTGGTGTGCGGTGGCTTTTACAGATAGCCAAGCAGAGCCGAACAAGCAAATCTCTCTTAAATTCAAGGCCTGTCCTCATGATTCTGTGCTTTCCTATGCTGAAAGTCTCTCCTGCTGCTTTCAGCCTGGACATCTTCACCTCCCTGCACTCGTTCCTGGCTGAAAAAGTATTGGATTATTCCTTTGAACTGACAAAAATCATTTCTATGGTAATCTTTAAAATATTTACCATTAACTGACAATGACACACTCCAGTGACAAGGCAGAATCCTGCATTTACCTGTCTCACTGTTGTTACCCTTTCCTGGCTCATATCGTGCGGACTGTAGTTGGAAAGCAGAGGGAAGATTTGGGAATTTTGGTCGTGAGGAGCTGTAGCATTTATTAAATAGCCTAAAGTGCACATACATTGCACTGATACATTCACAGCTATATGTGCTTTTCTCCTCTCCCCTTGACAAGCCCCAGCCTTTGTCAATGGCACATGTTCACACCCACGGGTTTCACAGTATACCTCTGATCGATAGCAGTAACAAGTAAAGAAGCGTAGCAACGCACAAACAAAGGCAGTGAAGAAGAAGATTGCCAGCAATCAGATCTAACAGATCTAAACAATAGGCCTACACAGAATACTTTTTTTTCTTTCTTTATCTTTCTTTTATGAAGAAAGACCTCATAGACACACACATTGTGTTTTGGCAAGTAACACTGAATGTAAACTTCGTAGGTGGTTAACTTCCCCACCACTGATTAAGAGTGCCATAAGCTGCTTCTCTAGTCTTTCCAGTGGGAAGCATCCAGTAATGTCCGCCACACTGCACGTGACACAGAGGGCTAGTCTTCCTTCAATTTTAACAATGTACTTATTTATTTATTTTGATCATTATTTCTTATTTATTTTGTAGTTAATATTGTACATGCTAGTGGCTTTCTCATTCTAAAAGGGGACCACTCCGATCAATAACAAATGCATCATGGGATACAGATGGTCCAATCAAACGTTTTTAAAAGAAACAGCGGAAATCTCAAACAGCACAGAAATCAGTAACTTCATCTGCATGTGTTTAGTTTCACTTGTGCACTAATGAAAATGTCATGTTGTGGTATATAAAACATACATATCCCCGCTGCTTTTAATCCTTGGGACTTAGAATGAGCAGAATTAACTGGAGAACATAATTGAGTGTGGTGAAATTACGACTCTAAACTCTGAGTGACCACATGAGCCGTGCGAACATAAAGGGATTATACATGGTCCCTAAGACTTTCACATTGATGGTTTTAGCTAAAGAGCCAGTGTCCCATGCCAGAGTCAGCCATTCTGCTTGCTGGTGTAATACCCACATATACTATCCTTAAGGACAACTGGTGAAATAGGAAGCCATTTAATTATATCTGGTTCCCATGTTGACCCGGAAAGGATTTCAGTCTGCTAGTGATTCAAATATCATCTGACAGGTGCTCTGCTTTGTAATATTTATAAATGTCCCTACTTAAGGGTCCTGAGCACCAAAGCCCTCCGGCTTGGTAACATTTTTAGCCTTTATCTTTGGTTGGCTGCACTTGAGGGGTGAAAGGGTGGGAATGGGGTAAAATTATAAGAGACACCGCTGGCCATTTCATGAAGAGTCTGACCTGACATATGGCATACTTTCTTAATTCCTGAATACGCTGTGAGATTACGGCTCTGTGGAGGCTTTAAAAGCTCAATGAGAAAGTGATGATACTACGGACACAGATATAAGACCCATGAATGATTACAGTACTAGTGCTTTAAGCAAGGAACCCCATATCTGTGCTTATAATTAACTTTACTTATCGTAGGAGACTCTTGTTTCAAAAAGTTACAGTCCAGCTCTTTTCATCTTTGTCTCACTTTATTAAAACTGGTTAGATGGAAGAAGAAATAAGGATACACTCAAGCAGTGCTGGTGAAGGCCAAACAGAGGTGTGTGTTGAGTTTTGCGTCATTCAGACTTTGAAAATACTTTGCCCTCATCTGACAATTCTGCTTCAAACTATTCAGTTCTGCATTTAATGTGACACAGGTATGTAACTATGTATGAACACTTCATGTTATAGTGTTTTTCCTTGACGCCATTTCATTCAGCTTTCTCTACTGAAAATGAATAACTGGCCATGCTACATCTTATCTTTCTGTGGTGCAAGGAATGTTTTAAGAATTGTTCAGCAGTTCCCATGAAAATCTTTTTCTATAACATTTGCCATAGAGTTTTCAGGTTCTGCGGAAGACCTGCTGGAGACACACAATGCTCAATATTGGATTTATATAATTTAATACTTTATCATTTTAATAATTAATTTAATTCAATAGTGCGGATAATATCAAATGTGTAACAGGCTGAAAGGAGAAAAAGAAAAGAGTTTTTTTTCTGCATTTTTCATTGATCGTGTTCTAAACGTATTAATCAGCCTTTCTGTTCCGCCAGACGCTGCAAACTTTATGCTCACAGTGAACAAATCAATTAATCCGTCACACGATGGAGCTCACACAGTGTGTAAGCACAGTATATTATATATACATACATACAATGGGGTGCAAAAGGCTAACCCTAAAATTAACCATCACAAAAGAATGTCTGACCCTTTCCGGAACCCAATTCTAACCCTAACCCCAAAAACCCAGTGGGGTCCAGCATTTTGGTCCTCATGAAGCTGTCAGATGCCACAAGTACAGTCAAGTACTGCACTGGGGCTTTAGTGTTTTCCCCCACTCCTAAGTCGCTTTGGATAAAAGTGTTTGCCAAATGAGTAAACGTCAAACAAGACCGTTCTCACAATGTCAGTTATGAGAGCACAGTGAAGTCTTTTCACATCCCTCATCCTTAGTTACGTCACTGTCAGTTTTCTGCTGTGTCCAGTTGGAAAAATTAGACGAGCAAACAGACCAGCAAAATTGCTGCCAAAAAACTGAAGCAGATATTTTGCGCTCATCTTGGTCACTATAGATAATGTTATTGTGACTTAATATTTAATACATCGTCCTGTCATCTTCGCTGGATTTCCTGTTGTGTTTACACTTGTGTTAACATACCTCCTCCATTAATAATGTCTAGTGAGTCACAATAGAGATTTAAACAAAACAAACAAACAAAAAAACACATATTCTACTTGTTATTACCACTAGAAGTATTACCCAGCTGAATTCATCCAGTAAAGAAGCATCAAAATGTTTGAACAATCTAACTCATGGCAGTAAAAATAGTAAATAACAACATTTTGCACACGGGTAGCAAGCAATCATAAACTGTATGCATCCATATTGAACAGCAGGGAAAAGTATTGTGTTTTTTGGACCCAGCTGGCCCTGCATGTGCCTGTGTGTGTGTGTGTGTGTGTGTGCACTGGACAGTAAATTGAAGCATAGAGAGGTAAGTAATAAAAATTTAAACACAGATGGAACACAAAGATGGCAAAAAAAAAAATAAATAAAAAATAAGGCCTGGACTCATCCTCTAAATTTTCCAATGGATGTTCAGGTTGGAGCATCTTGACAGACGTGAGACAGCAGCTACAAGAGAACTGCTTAACAATGCACTCTCCATAAGAGCTGATCGCCTTTATACTTGACACATATTTGCTTAAGAGCCAATTTAATGGCTCATTGAGGTGAAGACTAATTCTTTAGGTTACTCACACTAAATGCATTTAAAGTAACAATAACATTTATGGAAAACAGAGTGGTGCCCAAATTCCAATTTTGAATTCAATTAATTTCTTAATGAGAGAAATAAAAAAAATAAAAAAAACAGCCCAGGACCCATACTGTGTCAACAGAAAACACTTTTCATCACGCCATCACTGTTGAAGCATTAAATGAATGGACAGCAGTGATTAAAAAACAAATGTGACCAATTCATCAAATTTAATATCGAAGTCTTTTACTTGCAGTGCCGCTGACTGAAGTGAGACTGAATCATCAGCATTTCAGCGACATGGGAAGGTGTCTTGCTGTAATCAACAGGCTACACTTTAATAACTGGGTCTTAATTACTGTCCATAAGTACAGTGGAGCTCTCCAGTCAGAACAAAGCAACCTGCATGGAGCCTCAGTGCTTTAAGATCAAACGTAGTGGATTTCATTAAAGTCTCCCCTCACTTGATGTTGAAAGCAGATTACTGTATCCCTTGCTTTTTTTTTTCAGAAATATCATAATTACAATACCCCATACATTTGTATAAAAATATAACTTTTTGTATTGACACATTAACTATTTCAGGAGGGCAGGTTATATTGACCAAAACTAGACCAAACTCCTATATAAGCAGCTTATGTTTGAATGTAATTCATTCCCTCAAGGAAAAAAAAGTGTTCAATTTTAAAACTCTCTTTTAAAACTCTCTCTCTCTCTTTAAAACAAATCTTTAGAGAAGTACGGAAGCCGGGAAAGGCCATATAATTATCCCGTTATCTTGAGATAACAGAGCTTTGTTACGGCGAGATCACAGAATAATTGTAATATTGTAAAACAAAGTTCTGTTCGGATAAAAAAAATTTTATTCCGCTATGCCGAGATAACTGAACAATTATCCCATTATCTTGAGAAAACGAAGCTCTGTTCGATTAAAAATATGAATATTTGAGTTCTGAATATTAAAGTATGACATATTTTCTCTGACATTGTCTGTATCTTGTGTTGTGTGTAATGTATGTAGTGTTATACTGTATGTATATAATGAATTTCATGTCACTCATTTAAGTTAATGTTTATATGAGCGTAGCTACCGTGTACTGTATTGTCATGTTAATTGAATGGACGTGACACAACAACAGAAACACTTACAGTCTCAACTTAATGCAATTCTATACAATAGCTCTGGCATAAATAGCTTATAATGTTAAGTGTTGAGACTTTGCAACACTTTGTATTCTGCAGAACCCACATTGTTGCTGACATCTACGGCTGTTGATGCCACTTATCTTCCTTCTGGCTTCAAGAAACCAAACTAAAAGCACACAATGCGCCGTGGTCTTAATTTCAACATCAAATGCTTCATGCTGCCCTTTGAGGTTGGGGAAAAGGTGTTGTGTGAGAGGCTTTGAGAACTCCTTTAATCCAAGCAGCATTCAGAAAATGTCAGGCTCTTTAGTAACAGAGGAAAAAAAATAAATAAAAAAAAAATTGTCATATGTGGAAATACTCACTCGTATTCGCTGCACCTCCAAGAAGACAGCTCTTTGGAAGGACTTCTCCCAGATAGCGAGGTCTGTGGCCAGCTCTACCCCGAAGGTGTGGCTCTGGCCGTGGCCGACCAGAATGCTGAAGCACAGAGACTCATTGTCCTGCTGCTCAGGTGAATGCTCCAGCCCTAAGTAGAGCCTCGCCTGGAGCCAGCAGTCCTCCGCCATCCACAGCTGTAACACAAAACCTTCATTATTACATGTTAAGGAAAAGGTTTTGCTGTCTCTTCACCTTTTAATGCTAAATTTAGTCTGTGGGAGGAAAAGTAAATGACTTGATTCTCAGTTTAAATGAAAACCTTTCAACATATCTTGGCTTGTGGATCTGAAATATCACCCCAGGTCAAGAGAGCCTTGCTTAGTTGGCTCCCTGACACACAATACTGTCTGCTAAGAAAGAATAAAATCAGCCATCTATACTGAGATGAGGACTGCAGTGATCAAACTTTGAACAGCCCTGATGCACATCACAGCACCCTGCTCTTAACATACCTTGTGAACCTTGAAAAGAACCTCATAGAGGTTATACGTTGTTTCAGCTTGTCCCCAGTCAGCGGCACTGATCTGAGAAATAAACATCAAAGAGAGTGAGATGAAGAGGCAGCATTTCAAGACGAAAAGCAAGTTAAAGTAAGGCAGGTAGCTTAGTTGTGCAAATGCACGGATGACTGCCACTGTCAGGGAACAAAATGGATTTATCCTGTTGCACTGTGCACAGGTACAAAATAAACACTAAGACTAAGGTATCCCAGTGGTGTAACAAGTACAGAAATACACAGATCCACAGTGCAGATGCAACTGTAGTAACACAACATTAAGGACGTGCACAGAAGAGAAGCTCGAGGAAATAAATCTGAGGAACCCTATCACATATTTAGAACATATATATTTTTCAACTTCAGAGAGCCAACTTCCAGGTTTCTGTTCCAGAAGTAATAAAAGATGATTCAAACTCGCATTGGCCTTTGTAATAAGTTTAGAAAGAATTCATCCCTGTAACTTGATCTTAACAGTCAAGTTTCCATTCACATTTTGTGCAAATTTTAATCAAAATTCCAGAAAGTTATTGACGTTTATGTTACATGCATCATGTATGTCTCTTTTTTTTTTTTTTTGCATAAGTCTGTTTCTATCATACTTTTCTTTTTTTTCTTTTGTCAATACACCAACTCTTCCACCTAAGCAAAGTTTAAAAAATGTTTTTCACTATTTTTCCACTCAGGTTTTTTAATGTGCAAACTGAAAATGTCCATTAAAACAGCTGGATTGAGATGCAGTATGTCATGCAGTTCATTCAGTCTGTCTAGGCAGGGATGGTAATTTTATTAAAAACTATGTAATATCATTGTTTATTTAAAGCTTCCGCTGTCAGCAGCCTTTAACGAACACTGCTATTAGCCCCGGGCCCCTGCAGATTTAGCCAGCAGAACAGAAGATGATGTCACAGCAGCAAAAACACAGGCAGAAATAAACAAATTACTGAGGGCTGTATTACATTTACAGTATCAAGGTCCTGGGATCGTGCATGATGGCTCACTTTACACTGTCATGGCTTATTTGATTAAAACAGAGCCGTCGTTCATGTTTTTATTATTAAAAAACAAGTCGAGCAGCTGGAGCTCGTACCAACCCTTCCCTGTTTTTGGATAACAGATTAGATGTTGCCATGTGCTGCCATGCTGGTACATTTTCATGAGAGCTGAAGTTCTTTTTAATGCTAACTAAAAATTTTGCTGACAAAATTATTGCTGCTTTACTTTGCTACGATCAAAAAGGTTCAACTTCTAATAGAAGTGCTGTAGTCGATACTTGTAGAATACAACTGGGAACATGTTTCACATTTTCACAAAAGCCAATGAAACGAGCTGCAGAGGCGGCTTTTTCTGTCTGTAGCTTGTGTATATGAAAAGATACTGCTGCACATGTAGTGGCTTAATCAAACGGCAACAACTGAAAGTCTTTCATATGAATCAAGAAGACCAGAGTCTATATTAACTCTGTAGTAATATTTTTATAGTAAAAATCTGAACACCATAAACTTAGATTTGAGTGATTTGGCTGGATTTAGCCAGTTGTTATCATTCATTAAGTGATGACACCACATACATGCAGAAGTGGCTGATTACAGTTGGGTTCACATTGACATTAACATCAAACACTATCTAAAAACAAACATGTTTTGACAGTAATAAGAAAACCAGAGTGTTTTAGTTCTTTGTCTCTGAGCTAGCCAACACAGAGATTCTGTGATATTATTTATTAGCAAAACCATGATAGGGTTTTCATGTCTAGACTTCCGCCCTGATGTTATCTCCACATCTTGTAGGGTCATAAAAACAAACATAGATTCAATTATGCTCTTTATTTTCTCTTACATTACACAAATCCCATGAAAAGACCAAAAGGTACGATGAGTTACTCCTAACAGCATATGATGCCAAGACAATGATATAACTTATAAAATATAAAATATAACTTTCCAAAAACAAAACAAACAAAATAAACCCAAAAACACATCACTGAATCACACAATCATTCATTCATTAGCATGAACACACAGGTTGTACATTGTCCTGATGCTGCACAATACACACTAATGTGCCAAATGTGTATTAATCCACAGCTCAAAGTAGTCCCCCTAACAAACACTGCTATATCCTTCTGTTTAAGTAACGTTGGCTAAAAACTACAGTGCCCAGAAGTTCCGGGAAAAAACTGCCTTTTTTAAAAATTAAAACACATATTCATGAATGCATTATTGCTTTGGATCTTTTAATAAGATTTGTTGACAATAAAAAAATATAGAATATCATCAGCAGTATGCTTTATGTATTTGTGGAATAAAGTAATATGGGTCTTTAAGGGGTGACCACAGTTTACTATAGTAACCCTTAGTAAAAACAAGGGCAGGGTTGTAGATCGGGGTCACATTACTCATCCTGACTCTTTCACACCACTAGCATTACTCTGGTGTAAAGGAACTATTAGATTAGTGCTTCAAATATCCCTAGGTCAAATGAATTGCTATGAAAACAAGTGAGCAACATGTTACACTGAGCAGTGAGCACATTTTTACATGCCCCGCACAAAGACAGAGACCAACATGGGGCTTCTCAGTAGATTTTGTTTTTGCAGGGTGTTTCACTAAAGCACATGTATTAATGCTAGCCTAATGCAATCCAGGACATACCATATTAAAACCCTCTTCCTCAGGATTATTGGCTACAGCAATATTTCAACAAAAGCCAGAGGGCAGGTCTGGCATTTCACAACCCACCAGCTCCATCCAGTAATTCTAATGACTCCCCTATACATCCATTACGTTTCAAGCAATCTGTTAAAATCATGGATGAGGATGTCTCTCACTAACACCTCATCGACTTGATTGGTCGGACCGAATTGATCAAGGAAAATAATGATTTTAATTTCTGAAACTGTTCTGCATTCAGGGAAGGTTTACTGCAGGTCTCACCTGCTCCCAGGCTACAGTTATTTTCTTTTTTGTTAAAGCACCACAAAAGAAAATTATTCTTTTTTTTTTCGTTCACTTCAACTTCAGACAGACCTTCGACTGTGCATTAGAAAAACTCTTGCATTCTTTGCCTGTGGCATGTTCCGTGTAAAGGAAACATCCGTGACATTTCCTGCAGCATTTAGACAACTTTTGGACCATATATGGTTCATTAAAGAGCATTCCCTCGTGTTAATGGGTGTAAGCAAATTACTTGCCACTGTGGTTACATTACCAATCTTTGCGAACAAAATGACCTTTTAAATGCAACAAGAGTTTGGAAACTTTTGCAACAGAACCACTGGCAACTGAGATCCCTAGAGAAAATACAGACATCACCCACCATGCTGTTAAAAAATCTCCCACAGAGATAGTTCTCTCTTTGCTGTGGCGATATGCAGAGCAGAACGAAAGACAGTCCAACCCCACACAGGCCTGTTTGATGGTATCAACAAGCCCAGTTTGAGAGTCTCAGATTAAACAAGGCCAGACTCTTGTCCCTGCCATGGAAACAAACAGCTGGAGTGACCATCTCTAATCTTACACACAACATCGATGCAGAGAGGGAATTGCCAATATGTGCCATACAGACAGCCGTGTAATATGCTACAGAAAGGGGGTCCTCTACGGGGGGCCGTGCTGGACGGAGACTGTAGCAGACTGGAGGAGATGGAACCACAGATTAAATGCACTGGTCTCCAGCAGGCACGTAATCCGCGGTGACCTACATTACGCATAGATACGCGACTTGAATGAAACATCCGAATTATCCTGGTCAGATGAAGCACTTCATTTCCACCAAATGAAATGAGAGTGTCAGTGGCATGGCAAAGGGCAGGGCTGGCAGAATCCTCCAGAGGCAACTGGTTGAGAAACAGCGAGCCGACCCTCTTAGCTCTATGTCGCTTTGTTCATGAAGAAAGGCTGAGGCTCATATTAAAAGGCAGCAGTTTGCTTATTTGCTTTTCATGCCGAGAGTGAAAGAAAAAGATTGATAGCACTCTCGTGTCTGTATGGTAAATATGAAGCTATAGACAGCAGCTGGTTAGCTTAGCTTAAAATACAGACAAAAATTGAAGTATAACAATGGCAGGTCATTAGAGGTCATGTGCTGGACCATATCTTGGCTGGGTGCAGCGTCCTCCTGGGTGACTTCCTTTTATTATGCTAAGCTAGTAGTTTCCCCTGTTCCCAGTCTTAATGCTATAGATATTCTAAGCAAAGCTACGCTAACCGCAGTAGCTTCATATTAACGATATAAACATCAGTGGTATCAATCTTCTCTGAAGTATATTTCGCAAATTGTTGAATTATTATTTACTTGAATGACACTTTGTGAAAGGTCCTCAAAATGTTACAGTTTACACAACCTCACAAGGTGTGACAGGAAACACTTGGGTGTTAAGAAAAAGGCCACAAAGTCTACAAACACAGGTTGAAGTTTGTCCTCACTGTGCAGCTTCAGAACATGATTGAAAACCTGTCACAGCCGGTTAAATTTATAAGAGAAAAAACACAAACGCCAGCGTCTTCTTGGGAATCTCCTAAAAAGAGAAGGTGAGCCACAATAGGTTGTCAAACAGAGTTAACGGGTGATGAAAGCTCTCCAACAGTACGGACGACACGCCGAGACAGAGTGAGCAACTCATAAATGTGCATACCACCCCACCTTGGCCAGAGAGTAACTGCGATTAACCTGCTGAAACTCTTGCCAAATGAAGGAAGAAGATTAAAAGATTCACATTTTGGGCAACGGTGGTTTTTATACTAATGGGAGAACAGAGCTTATGTCATATCGCAAACAAGCGGCGCACAAAAGGAAAAATCCTGTTCGCCTCTCCTGGCAGTCAGGACGGGGACATTTTACGTTCCCAGTGGACAATACAAATTTTGAGGGCAGTGAATATATACATTTAACAAAACCTAAATGTATCTTACATGTGTTGAAACCATTTAATAAGGACTAGAATATCATCAAGGGCATTAATAGCTGTCACTATGGCCACCTTGATGAGCTGCTGATGCTGATGAGCTGTTTGACACAGGCACACACACTGCACACACCATCGGCTGCCATACAAGGTGCTGGCCTGAACTTCTGGAGCAATTTGTTGTTCAGTGTCTTGCCCAAAGACACTTGAACACATGGGCTGGGGATCAAACTGCCAACTGTGATTGGAGAACGACATGCTCTCCCTGGGCCACAGTGTGGCTGTAAATTTCTAACTCCATAATGCGCTTTATACTGTAGTTAAAATGGAAGATAATGTTACATTAAGAAAGTTTTTCACTTTCAATCTCTGACTCAATGAAGGTGTGCATAACACTTGGTAAGAATTAGCAGGTAACAGGAAGATTTTCAATTAATCAAACACTGGATCAGTTAATTTTACTGTTTAATTAATGAATTTCAAGCATATTAGGAGTCCCAAAGTCCTAAATGCCACTTGATTGCAAATGCATTAGCAGCCGTACATGCAAATAAAATGAAAATAACCATTTTGCAGTAAGTAATACATTGCTTGTTTCAGTGCCACCTAACACACAGCCATGGCAACAACAAATATAAATTCATCAGCAGTTACTGCACGCCTGTCTTCTCTTATTCAATTATAACTGAAGCATACAGTATTTTGCAGATGCTGCCAACTGGTTTCAAAAACAGAAAACAATGGAAAGCACAGCGGGGGGCAATCGCAGGTCAGCAGCAGCAGAAAATCATCACGTTTCTTAAACTCAAAAACAAATGAAATAATAATAAAAAAAAAAAAAAAGCCCAGAACATATTTCTACGTTGAGCCAAATCAAGAGAACTAATGAATTATTTGTACCTGAGTGTAAGTCATGTGGGCCGGTGTGATATGCTTCAGATTTTGGACAAAACCATTTCAAATGAGCTTAAAATTAAATCACACTGTGTCTTTTGAGGTGAAAGGTGAACAACACAGGAAAGACGGGAAAAGACTGATTACCGGGGGACTTCTGAAGATATAAAAATATGGTCCTCTCAGTGCCAGGAACTTGAACGCTGCGGTTCGTCCTGCAGTGCTGCCCTCGGAGCTTTCACATGCCCAGCCCATGTGAACAATCTGCACAGATGTAGAGGATTGACATGTAGACAATTTCACCATTTGATTAGATAAAAAAAAAAAAAAAAGGGGGGAAAATACACACAGTAAAAATCTGTTCTCTGCTCAATAGGACACAGCACAATCTGCACTGTCAAAACAAATGAATTAAACAAGAACTACAGTGATGCAGCTTTTAAATTTAAAAAGACTCCCCTCTGTACAGTAGTACTGCAGTCTGCAGCTGCACTGCAACAATTTACCTTTGCTCCACACCAAATTGACTTGGGATGTTTCTCTGCTCCTCTTTAAACAGCATATCTGCACTGTATGTACTACTGCTTCATGTGCTTCACTCCCCCCTGAATCTTCCCGTCTTCACTCCTTCCCGAAAATACCATCTCACTTGTGATTTTGCTGTTTTGCTTAAAGTGATGAACTGTATGACACAATTAAGCCTGTGGATGCTTCACTGATGAAGACGTGTTTACTGGCTTGAATAATTGTATTTATTTGGCACTCTGCCCCATAGATTCAGAGCTGCTACAAGAGCTGCACTTGTATGCAGAGGGCAAACATTTCCTGCAGAGAAGGGTTTGCCTGAGCAGGGATCTCCACTAACTAGACATCTGGGGAGACAAATGGAAGGCATCAATGTGTAAGACCATGATATTGTACCAGCTAGCGTCTACTGAAGACCTCAACATCTTCACTTGACAAACATCTATCCAGGTCAGGACAGGTCATCAAGAGCTGAACCACTTTCTTAGGGATATAATACTGACCTAGATGAGTGCTCCATCTATATACCAACCATATCCTCTCCTTACTCTTAGAGTAAAGAAGCACACACTGTTTCATGTTTGCAGCTCTACTATCACTGCATCAGTTATAACTGTCAGCGGTGATGTGATGTGACTGTTTGTGACAATAATCAGTCTGGTTCCAAAAAGATGTGCTGGGCTGGTATGATGCATCAGGCCTGTGTCGGCATACCTGATCATCTGACGCGCAGTATTTGTTGATGATCTTTATCTAAGAGAAAAATAAAAGCAAAACAACAATCAGTGACATATATGACTACAAAAAGCTGTGAAATTTATTATCACATAATGGTAGTTTGGCTCATCATTTAATTGTTTTCTCAGATTTCTCAGATAAGATTTCACAACTGAGACCACTGATGTTAATGATAAAGTGCAACAAACGGCATCGTTGAATTTATCCACACAGTAACTGCCATTACGTTCCCTCACTTATAATGTAGAGCTTAATATTATATACATGTAATATATAATAGATGACACTGTATGTATATAAATTTAAAGGCTTTAAATTCAGAGCAAGCCAAAAAAAAAAAAGCTTGGGAGATGGCTTGCAATGTCCTGTCAGATTCAAGCCAAGATGTCACTCATAAAAATGTAATGTGCTCTAGACAGTTCAGCCATCAGGATGTGCTAGCTAGCGATGAAGCAGAAATCAACAGTGTGGAGGATGTTGTACAGTGCTTTACGATACAGGACCATTAAACGTAATCTAAAAAGAAATATACAGTTAAAATTCTCAATAATACATTTTATCTTCTCTAATGGGAGCCTTGTTGGTAATTTAACCAATCTTGTTCCATCAAAAGTATATATAAAGGCCTAAAATAGGGGTATGACACACCCACTGAGGAACATATCTCAAATGCTGTTTCAAAATGCACTTTTCTTTTGAAGGAAACATTATCACTCAGCCAGAAAAATGCTGCTAACCAGTGCCAAACATTTTCATGTTGAATGCACCCCTGGTGTGTCAGCATATCACACTCAGCATGGTAGTTGCTCTTGTTTGTCTCACCCCAGTTACAAACAGAAGGTACACTGTCACCTGAAATCCCTATATTATTATTAGACTCTAACAAGCTGCCCAATTCTTTCTGTTTTAGCGCCTCTAAAAGAACATCAAACAAACAACATCAAATAATCCTCGCCCGCCCGAGCCAGATGACACATCCACATGAAAAACACATGAGGGACCCCAAGGGTGTCGGAGTCTATTTAAAGGTTGTAGGTCATTAAAACAAAAGTTCCGCTCTCTCCAAAGCAAGCACACAATTACATCCTGATTGGCCATTTAGCAATCACACACCCCACGTCCGTAATTAGGTGATGCAGGCATGAATTAATCACTTTTTTTTTTTTTAAAGTGCAGCTGCGCAATCCACAAGCACGGGTATACAGTACGTCTTCATCCTTAACCAAAAATGCATCGCATCATCAGTGTGATAATCAAAGTGAAATAGGAGGAAATGAGAGAGAGACAAGTGCACATGCCGAATGACTACTTAGCAGTCATTAATTAGCTATGGGAGAGCCTCTTTTTTTGTTAGAGAGGGAGAGGTGCCACTATGATTCAATGAGTGCTCGTCAGGAACGGTCCATTAAAACCATGCTGCACTGTAGTCTGTGTGCGAGTGGAGAAACATAACAAAAGTGGGCAAAACTCATCAAAATTCATTACATGTTGCAATGTTTTCTCTACTCAGTGGATAATAAAAGCTGAAATGTTGAGACTCCTTAAAGTAATATTCTGCCCATTTATATCTGTTAAATTAGCTGCATTCATTTCATTAGATGATATGACTAAGTAAAAATTAAAACCTTGAATATCTGACAAAAATCTATTGCACTTGATGATGTTATGCCAAGAAACATGCTTACATGTCATACGAGTTCACTCAAGGCTTCACATATTTAACATGATCACAAACAGCCGACAATCACTGGTTTTCTTTTCCACTTCAGTTTCAATAAAGACTCGCAGGAAGATCCAACCAAAGCCTTGAATGTCTAGAGATGGACTTACGTTCTCCTGTGTCAAGTCATTGATATTTGTAGATATTGCTTGGAGCCAGTCTGTGCTTTCTGCTGCAGTGCAAAATTGAAGAATATTGGTGCTGACTCCATCCAAGGCGAAGACTTCAAAACAGTTGGACCTGGAGGAACGCAGAGGTCAGATATTAGAAGTATTACAGACGACTGAAGGAAAAGTCGGAGCGCCCCGTTCCTTCTGCCATACTTCAGCTATAGGGCTTACATTGCATTACTTCATTATATATAGTAGAGCTTCTTTCATGAGCCTGATGGTCTAGTGACACCTAATTATAAAAATATCTCCATAGCAGATGCTCTGCAGAGGCAAATCATGAGTCCTTAACTATTCTGAGCAATGCTGGTAATATTTGTGACAATATTTTTCTAATCACATTTTTTTTTGTGGTGAGGTTACAACTCTTTTTAGAATTAAATTAAATGACTACAAGATAAAAGGCAGAGCCAAGCTAATAGCTCTCATTAAAGAGGAGACATGAATAGAAGTCCTGAGTGTTTCATAATGTGAGAGTGCACATGACTATAAGTTGTAGTTGAAGTAAAAAGTTGAAAAGAATAGTTTGATATTTTGGAAAATACACTTTGGAAGAGAGTTAGACGGATAGTTCCCATGCTAACACCAGGTTAGCTTAGCTTAGCATAAGCACTGGAAACAGGCAAACAGCTGGAGAAAACGTCTAAAGGTTGCTCACGAATTAACATGTTATATCTCATTTGTTTAATTCATGCCAGAATCAAAATGTAAAAATGACAATTTAACCTTTTACAGGGAGTTATGTGCTGATCTATTTCTTGGCCGGGAGCTGTAACTTTCTTTGGAGGGAGCCAGGCTAGCTGCTTTCCACTTGTTTCCAGGCTTTATGCTAATCTAAGCTAACAGTATGCTGTACCTTTATATTTATGGCATCAATGTTCAAGACTGTCCTCCTGTAAGAAACAAGCTAGGTACTGTAACGACAAAAGGTGGTTTGTGCAGCAGGTTCTTATGACCCAATGTTACATTTTGTTGTTAGGCGACATCTAGTGGTCGTACTAATTATGACAGGAGCAAACGGAAAAGATGAGGTTGTGGTGGATGGATGGGTCAGAAAAACACAGGAATATGATACAGGAGTGAGGTGTTCGATTCCCATGTGAATTCAGCAGTTTATATTGTAACCATGACAACAAAGATCATCTAATGTTGAGGAAGTACTTTTAACCCAAATCATGATCTTTTCTTAAACCTAACCAAATAGTTATGGTATGCCGCTGTCGGTACATTCTGTGTGTTTATTATTGTAACCATGACAACCGAGGTCCGGTACACCTGACGTCGTAGGGGTACTATTTCAGGAGACACTCCTATGGGTCGTACCACCTGTAGTGTTGTTCAAGTTGAAGGACTTAAGGAAAGTAGTTGGAAGAAAGTAAATATATTTATAAGTCTTCCTTTAGCAGCGAAACTCATTACACTGCATTTCAAGGAAGGCCTCTAAAAAATAAAGCAGTGATGAAATATCATTTTTGAAATATTCTGATATATATGAGGTATATATATATAATTTAAACTGACTATTTCTTAAAAAAAATTTTTTAAAAAAGCCAAACACAACTGTAAAGAGCCCTCTGCATGACATCCCCGAAGTGGCTAAGACATGTCAAAATAATACACCTTACAGATTACACTGAGAAAATTACCCTTCACAAAACATTTACAGGGAGAAATGAGGATTTTATTTTTTTAACAGCACAAAGTTATTTAGTATTTTGGCATCTTTTGGGTACATCATCCCCTCAGAGCGCCTTGAGGTTAAACACACTGCTTTGCTAACACAATTACATTTCTCTGTTGATGGGGTGTTGATGTGGTCACCAAAGAGAGATCACACTCATCAGCAAAATGTGATAACTTCTGACATTTAATTCCACTGCATTCTCACGCTGCTGACACGTCTATCCTCGGAGACAGTTGTCACGAAAACATGGAAGCAGTTTTTGTGTGATGGTTAAGTAGTTCCCAAATTTCTAAAGGCTTGAACACAAACGCTGCATGAGAAGCGAGGGAGAGGTTATGGCGGTACGTGAGGTGAAGCCTGATAAACACAAGAGAAACAAAAGGAAGGTGTCAAATGCACGGTATGAAGAGAGAAATCTTCTAAGACAGCTCCTTAAGCCAAACAGTTCTCCCCAACTCATACACACAGCAGTTCCTCGAGGTTAGATGTTACGAAGTCAGCATTCCTAACAAATCCTCTGGTGAGCATGACTTCTGCAATAAGCTTGTTAAAATCTTATGTTCCGCTGCCTGTGTACTGACCCAGTGACTCTCCAGTGGTGATTTTCACTGAACTTAAATGTTTCTTTTTTTTTTTTTTTTATTTAACAAGAGTACAAATTCTTTCTGTGTCAGTGTGCTTGACTCAAATTAGCTTCATTCTATGATTTGTACAAATGCTTTGTCTTGCAAGCCCAGTAATCCCAAAATATCTCTTCTGTTACTGCAGGGAAAAAGTGAGCATCTGATGACGCAGAGTCTACAGTATATCAGTTAGATTCCTTTCAATTTATGCAGAACCTTTGAGACTGTGCAGTAATGGGGGGGAAATGCGAGAGGGGATGAA
Organism: Seriola aureovittata; assembly: GCF_021018895.1. NCBI lineage: Eukaryota > Metazoa > Chordata > Actinopteri > Carangiformes > Carangidae > Seriola > Seriola aureovittata. The sequence goes on from NC_079376.1 coordinate 19,305,900, forward strand.
AGTGCAATGAATGAAGAGCTCCAAACCAAGAGATTAATCAAAGGAACGGACAGCTGGCGGATCAATGTCAGGAGAACACAACCCTGTCAGGAGGAGCTGCTAAAGCCCGTCCACCTCCACTGAGCAGGACAGAAATCCTCACAGAGAGATCGGATCTAGGGAGCGTGATTCTTTCATACATCTGCTCCATTCCCAACGGCACAAATTATTGTGCCCTGCCTGCTGACTAGGCAGTAATAAATCCACTGAGACAAAGCAGAGACATAGCACCCAGTCAACACACAGACACATGTATGGTGGAGAGGGGAAAGTGTTTTTGAGAGGACTCCAGCTGTTACTGATGGTACGAGTGGCAACAAGGAGGAAAATGTCCCCCAATTAGTGAGTGAAATAGGCTGGATTTGAGGCATTTCGTCTTCAGCATAATTAATGAGAGAAACATGTTTGCTTTTGATTTTCTACCAAGACATGCAAAGATGTAAGTTTCACTTTGAATCCAACAGGCTGATCAAACCAGTAACACACAGATGAAACACAGAATTAGATCATCAAGTATAATATGATCCCTGTCATTAAAATTATAATCCTTAAGATGTCACAAAATCAAACCGAATTTCTGATACTGCTTATGTTTGGTATTTTTTCTGTGTTAGCCTTTCAATATATTTTACATTATTTCTCTATATAGTGGTTATCATTGTTAGTGGCAGAGCCCGCTATTCCTCTGATGTATTCAGCCTACCTCTCTGCACACGAGACATTTACAGGAAAATAAGGCATGCACATAATTCAGTGAAATTTTATCTGATGATAACAGCCTAACTGTTTCCTGTTCACTCGCCTTGAGCTGTATTAAGTCTCTGAGAAAGGAAACCGAACACCTTGCTGCTTCACATTTCCATGTGGCTTTTATTGTGAAGCCGCTGCAGGAAAACCAGAAAAACAGGACTGCACTATAAACCGATACACCTCTTGCTTCTCTTGACTAAGTAGCTGCTCAAGGAGAGTTTGTCCAAGACTGAAATCTTTTTTTTAAGTTAGTTTGTTTTTTATTAGATAGTGACAGTGGAGACAGACAGGAAGTGAAGGGAGAGAGCAGGTGAATGACATGCATCACTTGGTCCTGCTGAACAAGAGTCGGACCAGGGACTCGCTGCTCAGGGCATTTCAGCCCATGCAGCATGTATCCTATCCATTCAGCCATCAGGTCACCCCAACACTGAAGTCTTGAAGTGATAGTTCAAGCTATTTGACGTGGGGTTGTGTGAGGTACTTATCTATAGTCAGTGTATTACCTCCAGTAGATTGGAATCAGCATGCTGCCGGTTTAGAGAAGCACAGGCCGGGTGATGTGCTCCTGTGGGCGGGGTCAGCAGAAAAACGTGTTTTAGCAACTTTAAAAAAATACGCACAGAAAAAAAAACAAAAATCATTTCAAGTTTACACATTATTTGGAATACTTTCACCGCTTTATCTAGCTGCCAAACAGCCCTTTCCTTTGGAACTGCACTGTATTACTCCACAGATCAGCTGTTTGAGTCAGACAGAGCTAAGTGTAGGTGTGCACTGGTCCGAATCTACTGCAGGTAATACACTTACTAGCCTACAGGTAAGTACCTCACACAACCCCGCGTCAAATAACTATCACTTTATGCATTAAAACTTTAAAGTACTTTATATATAACTGATGGCTAACACTGTATTCTATATGCAAATGACTGCTTGTTTTTCAATAAGAAACCAACCAGTAACTCTGAATGTGGCAGGTAAAGCCCCGTTAATTTGCAAAGTACCTTCCATTTTAAATATATCTGTTTTGACAGGTTAAACAAAAGGCTGAGAAAACCTCACTGAGTAGCTACTCTGACACCTTAGTGTAGCCAATAAAATGTGTACAAAGGAAAGAAATAAGGCCTGCTCTCTGCTTCTTCACTGTCAGCTATCCATGTGGCCTTGTTTTCAGACTGGGACAAACACAAGAACAATTCCCCAATTCCCGTCATGGAGTGGATTTAAATTGGGCAATCGAGAGGAAAACTATGAGAAAATATTTCTGTCACCCCAACTTGGAGTATATGTACTAGCAAGGATCGCCAGAACATTGTATAACCTTCCAGATACAACAACAACAACAACAACAACAACAACAACACAAGAGTCCACATCAACATTAGATGAGAACATGCGAGTCAACAACACCAACCCTTCAACACTAACGGGAGCTCCTCCTGCTGGAACGAGGAGTACTGGCCGCCCTCAACACCTTCAACAAGGAACAGATTAATAGGTGCTTATATGTGGATTCATAGGTGTGCTTCCTGTATGCTGTATGTCAGTACCCTGGTAACTGATGATTTAACCTTTTGACATTCCGGCAATCCACAAAAACACATAAAATACATAACAAATACACACAAAGCTGCTCTAACCTATCCAAACCCAGACCCAAATGTGAGCTGTACTTACTTATATTGCACCTGTAACAAAACTTCAGATGATGATGTTTAATGTCAACACCAGTTTGTTGTCCTTTATAATGCTGATTGGAAATGGTTGGGACCTCAATTTAGAGATTCACTCCAGACATGTTTTAAACCAAATACTATAGTTGGAGTAATCATTTGAGTCTGGTCTGGCTTTTTATTTTATTTTTTTATTTATTTATTTTTTTACAAAAAGAAGGTTTCCACATCACACTTGTGTTAGTTAGACTGGAACACGATTTCCTCCAAACTAGCTGCGATGTCACAAAACCCTGCGTGAAGGTACACCACTTAAAGGTGAGCACAGAGAATCTTTCCCTCCTTCAGCAGATGACTGTAAAAAAATAAATAAATAAATAAATAAAAACAGCCTTCCAGTTTCAAACTCCACACGTATTCTGCACGGTGAAGCTCAGACATCACAGTAACAGTAAGGAAAACACATCTCTCAGTTTTTCAGGGAGACTTGAAGTTGAGATCCAGGTGATAGATTCAAGCAGGAGCATAAAAAGTTTGTGAAAAATTAATTTTCTTCAAGGTTTCTTATAATCCAATTTGAGAAAAACTATTTTATAATATTAGGTAATATTGGGTATACCATTCTGATTTCACTGCCTAATAAATGATCTAAATAATAATAGATAATAATCCTAATTACTGCCATTATCAAAGATCCAGCATGTATGCTACTGGCTAACTTGATGATTGATGTTTAAGTGTAACTACGGGTTACATTTCAGCAGCCTTGGGAAAATTTTAGGTTTCATATTTGATAAAAATCATACCAACTTGGGTTTTGCTGAACTAGAGCTGCTGTGCAGTAACTGACCACCAGCTTCAAGCTCTGTGTATTCATCATACAAATCATTCTTTATACAAGTTTCTTATCTCTGGCAGCTGCCCAATGAGGTGTCCAATAAACAAATTTAATAAACATTTTTAATTAAGTGTAGAGGAGATTCATTGATTATATGTACCTGATTTTTTTTGATTTATGCAACCAGAGACACCTTAAATACAGACTTCTGTTTTGACTACAGCATGAGTGCAAGAAATGATGGCAGACTTCAGGTGAATAATTTCCAATTTGAATGAAAAGCAATTAGAAAAAAGGTTTCATTAAAGTCATTTTTTTGCAAAAACAGCACCTCAAAGGCATTAAGAACATAGACACAAGCACTTGCCAAACTGCAACTTTCAGTATTAATATGCTTTAAATCCAAACTATTATGGTACAGTTGGATTAAGACCAGATTAAATGTGCTAATTTTGCAAAGAGACTCTCTTCTTGTCAGACTTGTTGACAATTGTGCAATCAGGGTGTGTCATTAGTTTGCTACACACAAATACAACTGACAGGAAAAGACTGACAAAAAAATACAAAAGCATTCCTAATCCAACTAAATGGTTGACACAGATGGTAAATGCTGGCGTGGTGGAATACCTGGAGGTGATCCACACTTGTGTATCAGCTTTGTGTCAGCTAATGCTCAGATAATCTGGTTTTTATTTACACAAGAAATCAGACAAGAAAAGTGTCAGTCTGGAGGAGGATTTTCAACCTGAAAGCAACCTGAAAGTTGTTCTTATTAATGGCTTATAAAGGATTAGTAAAGGATTTATTAACCATTAATTACTTCTTATAAACCCTTACTAAATTGTGCCTCATTAGAAAGCAGTACCCTGATTTCTAGATCAAATAAAACCAGATTAACTGGGTATTATCACTCGACTCGCTCCATTTGCTAAAGAAATAAAATCCACATCCAATTTGTAATTAAAAGGTATGAATAATACTTTGGCCATTTGTGTTTACAGATCAGACCTTACTGACATGCTATGGCTATTATGATAATTTTAGGAGCTTTAATGCATATTTCATGATTTTATAAAAGCACATTTCATCAATTGTTATTAACCTGCGTTCTGGGAAAGGCAGTTACAAAAGAAAAACTTGAATTTTCAGTTTTATTCAAAGGCACATCAACCCTGAGTTGCCGTTTTTAATTAATGAAGCCATTGTGCATTGTAAATTAGAAATTAAATATTTTTAGTCACAGATCATAACCAAAATAGATTTAATACAGAAAAGTGTTATTGTAAATTATCTGACCTAACAAACGTTTTTATAACCATATTGCTTTGAGATCAAGTCAGAGATTCTCATCTGTTTACCCCTGTTACCATATGCATTGATCCGCTCTGTATTTGTGCATTCTGATAAACCCATGTCAGCCATGTTTTGCAGAGTAAACTCTGATATTGATGTGCTCTCTGCCTGCAGGGCTCCTTATTGACTGAAACCTGCTATTCCTGATTCAGCACTGGGTTATTATGTTTAGTGTGACTAAGCTCCAAATCTCCTCAATATATTTCTTCAATATTTCACCCACATTTAGCAGTCATTAAACTGGTGATTGGACTAAACATCTGACAGAATTTATATTGCAGGATTGTTGCTTCGTCTAAATAAAGCCATGAAAAGCATTTCTTTACAGTATGTGAACATTCAGCAGACTGTGGAGAGGTGAGGTGCAGTGATACATTAGTAGACAAATAAGTATATTTACTTCTGTTCTGTTAAAGATACATATTTCATTTCTACTTCATATTGCAATATTTCATTTTATGATTATTCAACAATATGCAGGATTGTTATGAAGCTATATGCAATTGTATTATAGATTGAGATTTTGTGATATAATCTCATTCTAATTTACTCTAAATTTATTACACTTAAAAAAAAAATACAGTTATATGATTTTTGACACTGTGAAATTGGGCTTTTCCTCATTCATTTAAACCAGTCAGTGATTCTTTCACATGTTAGTGTTTTAATGAGTGAATGACTCAGAGCAGAGAGCCAGTGTTTAATTTAGGACTAAGGAGAAGATAGACACATTTAATTGCACCTTCTGCTGTGACTCATGAATATGTCAAACATTTAAATAAATCTTTTCATACATATATATATATATACTGTATATATACCATGCAATAGCCATGCTGACCTATTGAGTCAATGTATTTAAAAAAAAAAAAAAAAAACTATATTTAATTGCATTATTATATTACATACAGTGGAAATTCCCACAGTATTGTATCATATTCATTGGTGGAGGAAGTATTCAAATAATTTACTTAAGTAAAAGTAGCAATTCATTCAATACAAATACACCATTACGCTGAATGGCATTTGACAGTGTTATATTATCATATTATTGGATCATTATTATTGATTAAGCAGTTTTTTTAATGCTGTCATTGGGTGTCAGTCTTTAATGATGCATCATATTTTAGAATCTGATAACATTTTGTTGGATGTAAAACATTAGAGTGTAAAGTAACTAGTCACTGTCAAATCAGTGTTGTAGAAAAATAAAGTAGCATAATGAAAACATTAAAGTAAAGTACAAGTACGCCAAAATCAAAAGTTAACTGATATAAACCTCGGCTGCTGTTTGAAAAGTTAAATACACAAGTCATAGATATAATTATGTCTTCTTCTGAGCAATAACATTTGCAGCTTTAAGTGCTGAACAAAATGGTGATGATGGCAAATGTTATTATAAATTACTACCATTCTCTCTTGTATTCTACTGACTAACTTGGTGATTGGAAAAAAGAAAAGTTTTAGGTTTCATATTTGAAACTCAAGTGTTGCCAAACTAGAGCTGCTGTGCTGTAACTGACCACCACCTTCAACCTCTGTGGATTCATCATCCCAATAATTAGAGCATCTTTAAACAACTTTCTTATCTCTGGCAGCTGCCCAGGGCATAAAATTTGATGCTACCCAATAAAGTATCCAATAAACAAGTTTTATAAACATTTTTAATTAACTTTATAGAGCAGATTACCATTATTTATTGATCATTATGTACCTGCGTTTTCTTAATTATGCAACCAGACACGCCCTAATGAGTAAGAAACTTCTGCTTCGACTAGAGCATGAGTGCAAGAAATGATAAGGAGAACAGAGCTAATGTGAAGAGTTTCCAATTTGAATTAAAGGCAATAAGAAAAGATTAAGTTTCATTGAGGTTCCTGTTGCAAAAACAGCGACTAAAAGATATTTAGAGCGTAGGCACAAACTCTTAAACACATCGTACCAAACTTTAACTTTAAGTATAAATCCAAAATATCATTATAAAGTTGGATAAAGACAAGATTATAAATATATCATAAATATATATAATATATTAAGAATCTTAAGTTAAGGTTGTTTTTTTTTTACGATAGACTTGATAACAATTCTGCAATCAGCGTGCGTCATTATTGTGCTACACTCAAATAAGACTGACAGGAAACTTACAGAAACACTCCTAATCCAACATAATGGCTGATAGAAATGGTTGATGGCGTGGTGATGAATAATTGGATGTGATTCAGACCTGAGTATTAGCATGCTGTGAGTCAGTTATGACTGCCAAATGTTAGACAGTTAAACAATACACCTGTAGAAAATACTGACTGAAAAAAGAAAAATAATTGCGAAGCCACTGTACACATGAAAATCAATACAAAAAGGACAAGGCATAATAATCAAATGCATTTAAACTTCGACCAGTGTTCTCACAGTCACACCTTCTGAGCCACAGCCTCACAGCTGCGGTGACCTTTTAAGCCGTTTATGCCTGTGCATAGATATTGGCATTAACATCCTACCGCCTTAATGAAAAGTGCTTGCTAAGCCAACAACTGTGCTCAGTGAACTGTGCACCTTAGAGGTGAATTATATCATGCTGGATTACCCTTACCTTAATTTATCTGTGCCAGCTTTGTATCTGGAGACTCTGGCCATCAACAAGGGCAGGGAGACGGCATCCAGCCAGCGCTTCTCATACTTTGGTTCATTAGCTGAGGGCGAAGGGGGTGATGGAGCCTGCATGGAATACATGAACAATGCAATGAGCTTCCTGCTTCCCTCGCCAAGTTCTCTGGATCCTTGAGGATGTGGTCTCGATGCAACTGTTGCACCATTTACATGCACAAAGAATTCCTCTCTTGACCTGGGTTAATCATCTGTACAGTAGGTAAACATCAAAATGAATGTCTTCTGACACCGACATCTGACACTGAGAATTCCTTCAAGGAAAACACCTACACCTTTAACCATCACTGCCTAATTCAAGTCCTGACCTGCTACGCTATACACTCCGGTCTGGTCACTGCAGGCCTGTCTCCAAATGGTTTCCAAATACATCACAAAATGCAGAACTTTTTTTTCCCCATGTGACCAATTATCAAATATTAAATGTAATCAAGTAATTTAAAATCTTATTTTACTCTGCATTGAAACATAAAGGCCAAGTTCACATTCACAATCTCAGCAGGGGTCACTAGAGGAGACACAGCAAGGCAGTGACAGATAAACTATGTTTTCAATTCCAGTGTTTTTAGTTACTTACTCCAGATGTGAGTTAGCTCTGGATTAAAATAAAAACTTTTTTTTTTTTTAATTTACCATTTTTTCCACTCACTTCAGTCATTGTGAATAGGTTACTTCATATACTATATTCTACTGTAGATGACAAAATAAGAAATAAGAAAAATAAATCACCAACTGATAAACAATGAATCGTTTAGGTCATTAAGCAAAAATACCAAAACATTTTTACATTATGACACACACATTTTACGACTTTGGTTTTACTGACACAATTACAGCAACTGTATTTGTTGACAATGATGCTGTCTTATTATTCCAATCTTCCACACAAACACACACACACACGAATACAGACTATCTGCAGACGCTACAATTTACAGATGTTCACTGAGCGCCTGACATGCAGGCAATGAGTAGACACTAGCTACAGCACACATCATCAGGGGCCACACTTGAGTTTCGGGGGAACCAGCAGTGCACTGTATAGTGTTTTTATGGGAGGTTTAAGGGAATTTATAGATGCCATTGTAATATGTGCCAATATGAGGGCCCATCACTGGGCCCTATTCCCCTTGGGGACCCCCAACATCTCCTGACGGTGCACCTCTGTTCAGAATATCTTTGGAGATAAATGCAAATGAACCAATTCTGTGACCAGAATATTTTGATGAGATATCCAAGGTCACTGATAAAGAGAGAGAAAAAAAAAACAAAACTTGCATAATAATGAAATAACACAAAACACAAAAAGCACCCCAGAATATTTGGTTGCAGAACCTTTGGCAACAATGACAGTCTGTTAACTGTTTCATGCAGCCATGCAGAAGCCTCTTACAGCTGTCTGCAGGTAGTTTATGCCACTCTTCCAACACTGTGTTCAAGCTCTTTCAGCTCTCTCTAAAAGGTTACCAATGGCATTTATGTGAGGACTCATTGCTGGCCAGTTTAAAAAAGTCCTTCTTTTCCTTTTCAACCATTCTTTTGTGCTGCTGGATGTGAGCTTTGGATCGTTGTCCTACTGAAAGACTCACCTCAAACCTAGTTTTGTGATACTGGTTAACACATTTCATGTTTTACTGTACGTAGGGTGTTCCTTTTCCTTTGGGGCTCTTGAAAGTTTTTCCCATCTCCACACAGGACCATTGGAGCTCAGCCAGAGTGACCATCAGTTCCTTGGTCACCTCTCTTATCAAGACCCTTGCCCCCTGATTGTTCAGCTTGGCCAGGCGGCCAGCTTTAGGAAGAGTTCCGGTTGTTCTAAACTTCTTCCATTTAATAATGGAGGCCACTGTGCTCATAGGAACCTTCTAAATCATGTCCAATCAGTTGAATTTACCACAGGTGGACTCGTCACAGTGTAGAAACATGAAGGGAAATGGGAGGCACCTCGGCTAAATTTCAAGTGTCATAGCAAAGGGTCTGATCACTTATGTCAATGTGATGAATGTGTGAAAATTCAGTTTTCCATTTTGAATACATTTGCAAAAAGTTTCTAAAATTCTTTTTTTTCCACTTTGTCACTCTGTGATGGCGTATTGAGTCATTGATGGGATTTTTTTTTTTAGCATAAGGCAGCAACATAACAAAATGTGAAGAAAAAAAATGAATGGGTCTGAACACTTTCTGAATGCATCGTATCTTCATTGCATACAGATAGGTCCACAAGTAAACAACAGTAGGCTACATTTCGACTCTTCACACACACACACACACACACACACACACACACACAAAAGTGGATCCAGAGAAAATGGAGCCAAAGTGGATAAAAACAGACCGACAAGAAGATGCCTCTTGACATTCATTAATGACAGAATGAAACTGGCGCTGATACAATCTCAGCTGTGAGTGTTTTTGAGTTATAAAGTCAAATTTGGGGAAAAACACACTGTTTAAATTGATGGATTATATTCATGTTGGCAGCAGTGAGTCTCTTTTTAATGGATTTTTGCAAACAGTGAAACTGCAGTACAAGCGTCTGACTGAGGCAAATACACAGGTGCATTTAGGCTTTTCTTTGGCAGTAATGAGCATTAGGAAAAGCTCAAATTGCAGCTTAAAGATGCCTGGCTTATAGCAATAATAAAGGTGTTAATGTGGCATGGACATTGGGTTATGGGTACTTTCTGCTGGTGGCAATACATTTGACAGGAAGTGAGACTTCATTTTACTTTAGAGTGCACTTCACAGCAATTTGCCATCGGTATAATGGTCAGCTCTTCTTTCTTTGTATTAGAATCTGTTCAGAATAGGGATGGGTGGGGAAAGTTTGCAATAGCTAGATGTCTATATGCTTGTAAACACATTCAGATGCCTCTGTGCTGAGGTTTTCTTTTTGACAAAGGCCTGCAGGTGTTGTATAACTGAAATAAACTTATGGGTGATTGCTTTATAATAATGAGGACATACAGTGGCAAGTGAACCCTTTGGAATTATCTCCATTTATGTATTAATATGTCAGATCTTCATCCAAGTTACAATAATAACAAATACAATCTATTTTAACTAGTACCACAAAAGCCATTGTATATTTCTTATTCATTTTGAAAACATTATTCATACATTCACAGTGTAGGCTGGTAAAAGCAAGTGAACCCCTCAGCTACTTACATCAACCAAACCTAACTAGACTCAGGCGTTATCAAACCTGGGTTGTTGTTTTTTTTAAGTTTTTCAGGTAGCTTATAGGATAATGTCAGGCTAGCTGTCTGCAAGTTAAAGCTCAGTAGCAGCTGGGTGATGCAGCAGGACAATGACCCTAAACATCAAAGTGAATCTACTACAGCATGACTTCAAACAAAGAAAATCCAGCTGTTGGAGAGGCCCAGTGAGAGCCCAGACCTTAATCTACTAGAGATGCTGTGGACTGACCTGAAGGGAGCCGCTCACACCAGATATCCTAAGAATACAGCTGAGCTGAAGCAGTTCTTTAAAGAAGAACTGTCCAGAATTCCTCCTGAGCAATGTGCAGATCTGATCAGCAGCTACCGGAAGTGCTTGTTTGAGGTTATTGGTGCCGACCAGTTATTAAATCAAAGGATTCACTTACTTTTTTCACCAGCTACGTGAATATTTAATGGCTGTGTTCAATAAAGACACAAAAGATTATAATTGTTTGAGTGATAGTGTTTGTCTATACTTGTACAATACTCAGATCACATTTTATGAGCAATCATTGCAGAAAACCTTGTGATCCCAAGGGGTTCACATACTGCCACTGCACTTTAAAAGAGTAATGTGTTGTCCCGATAGCTAAAAATGTCAATACTGCTTTGATATTGTTGTAAAACTGAAGTCTTTTTTCACAGAGGTTTAATTCGTTCACCTAATGTTTTCTGCAAAGTGAAATTCTATTACAACTCTTCCTTTGATGGTTTGAGAGAATAGCATGAAGTAGTCTGCAGTCTGGTAGTAGATAGAGGACTGCAGCAAAAAGCTGCAAACAACTACAGCATCTAACATCCTGGTCAAACTGCGTTTCAAAATGTGATGATCTGGATTTCAGTTGGTTGAACTGGTGGACTAAACTGGCCACCAGTTCACTAGAGGCCAGCTTCACCCACTTTTCTCTGCACACTTTACAGGTTAAAATACAACAACAATGCAATACAAAAGTACACTCTTGCACAGTATCTCAACCATACAGATCAGAATGTCGATGTAACAACAGCACTGAGGTCAAGAAAAAAAAAAGAAAGAAGTTTCTAAAGCAACAGAACAGAATTGAGGTACATAGATATTAAAGTAGAATTGTTTAAACAATTTGAAACTGGAAAGGCCACAGCATCGGGGGAAAAAGTAGGTTTTATGCTTACAATTAAAAATCTCCACCTGCCTCTCAATGTTGCCTAGAGACTTTAATTCACTTTATTCCAAAGAAGGGAAGCTCAAAAGCAATGGCTCTACTCCTGTAAGATTTTTTGTCAAGTCTAGGAACACTTAAATTACCAGCATCAAGAGAACATAAATGGCATGATGGAGTACATGGGGTAATAAGACTGGAGATGTACTGTAGAAAGGAGCCAGCCAATTTAAAGCCTTGTAAACTTCATGACAGGCGTTATATGATCAAACTTGTAATGTCTTGTAAAGACCCTGGCAGCTACATTTTGGACCAGTTACTGAACTGTTACTGTAATAGGTAGGCCAGAGAAAAGCTCATTGCAGGAGAGATTTTGGATATTACAAAGGCATGAACAGTGTCTGAATTGGATGAAATGGGATGTATCTCAGCTATGTCACCTAAATGACAGAGGGCAGTTCTGGTGGCACATTTCTTATGTGGCTCAAAAGTAAAAGAGATACCAAGAACTATTCCCAATTTCTTGACTTTACAGCTCTGACTTTGGCAGCTATTATTGGTTTATGGTAAAAATCCATGAAAACTGATCAATGTCTGGTTGGACGGACAAGCAACTTTTCAGTTTTCATCATATTCAGATGTAAAAGTTGTTACTATCTCAGGCTTTACAAGCTGGAAGGGATCATTGGCTGGTACAAAGAGACAGACGTGATAATTTGTTGTATTTTTGTGAAGATGTGACTGAGCATCTTCAGAAAGTACAGGCAAAACCAAAGAGGTCAAAGTACAGATCCTTGCAGAACTTCATGTTTAACCAAGTAGTTCTAACCAAGACTTTCTGAGAGGGTGTCATGGTCCACAGAGTGTTCGGATCTAAATCCAGGCTGATAATCATCAAAAAGATTGTTAATGAACAGACGGGCTGTGAGTCGGCGAGCAACCACCTTTTCTAACAGTTTGGATGTGAAGGAAAAATTTGAAATCTGTCTATAATTGACTAGAGTTTTAAGATCAAGGTTAGGTCTTTGCAGCAAATTCATTTTTAAAGGTGTGGAGTACAGAACAGAGAGATTTGATGATCCTGAGAAGAGGGTATCCTTGCATATTGAATAGTTCTTTTGTGAGGTTGTCTGGGGTTGAATCTATTGTAGAGCACATGTAGTTGGTTTATAAATTTTAACAATTTTAGAAAGAGTACAGGACAGCATATTTACATTTAGAATAATTAATTTCAGGTGTGGCAAAATAAAAAACAGTTTTACCTACAGAGTACACACTCAGACACCAAAGACACTCTACGTTGTTACTATTGGTTTCATAGTATGGCTTAATCGTGACATAACACAGGACAAAAGATTGTGACTACCTCTAAAATCTTTCAAAATTCTAGGGTTTAATGAAGCCCCTCCGAGACTGATGCTGGTGCATCAAAAATTCGAAAGGTCCTGAAGCACAATATGTTGACAAAAGCTTTGACAGCTGGAAGAGCGCCACATTTAAATGCAAATCACACCACACTTAATGAAGAACAGATGCATTACACATTATCTAATGAGTTACAAGCTTGGGGATCAAATAAGGGAAGCTTTAGCGACATCAAACTGTGAATCATTCCTGCAACTAGAGATGATCTGTCAGCACAAAATAAACAATAAAAAAAAATCTGGTGTAGCCCCTGTGTAGTTATAAACATGGTACAGGTACGGTAGTGGAGTACACTGACAAGACACCTGCTGCTGCTCATTGTACACAAACTAAATCAGCTGCATTCCCCCAAGTTCAAAATGGCTGAACGTATTACCAAAGCATTAAAATAGCCTCCGGGTGGAATGTAGTCAAGAGTGAACAAAACTGCTTACCTTTGCAAAGTGAGTTACACATCACTGCTGAACTACAGCATGTCTCATGCAGACCCCTGTCAGCTCCTCGCCAGTAATTACTCAATTTCTGAAGAAATTATGTTTGTTTGCTCCATTTCATGTCAACCCAGGACAAATGTTTTAGTTAACTCTCAAGTGGTGCTCTGCAGAGAGGAGGTGAGGTGGCAGGAAATAGAAAACTATCAGGCTGTCAGAGTGGATTACACTGACAAAGCACCTGCCTCTACTGAAGAGCAGGGAAAAAAAGGAACTGAAGTCACAGTGTTGTTCTTCACATCAGTCAGCAAGTCCTTCATGGATACTGGTACTTCAGAGATGACTGGCAAAGCATAATTATTTGAAAACATCTAAATAAGTCAATGAGGTAAATGGCCGAAGGTGAAAAAGGAAAAATGTGTCATTTTCTCTGTCAAGAAAGCTAACTGAAGACAAGCTTAGTGAATAGTAATCACTTACTGAAAAGATTTGAGTGTATGGGGAGGGAAAAACGCAGGAAAAAACATGATTGCTCTTTTGTCAACTTTAATATTGTCTCATCTTGTAACCAAGAAACAATGTGGTCAGCCAGAGAAAGTCACAATGGAAAAGTGAAGTCTCAACAAGACTAAGACTTTACAGCCTTGCTAACAGATCTGTGAGGCTGTGGTAACTTGAGCTAAATGCTAACATCTGTATGCTAACATGGTGATGTTTACCATTGTCATCATTGCAAATTAGCATGTTAGCATGCTAACATCTCGCAATTAGCACTAAACACCGTCCATCTTGAGAGGAACCTCAATGTCCCTACCATATTTTAGGGCAATCCATCCAATAGTTGTTGAGACATTTAACCAAAATTGACAAATGTTAACCTGTGGTGCAACAGGAAAAGTCAGTATATAAGCAAAGCAGGTAGGTTTTTATCATCAGGTGATCTTGAATATTCGTTTTGTATTTCAAGGCAATCCATCCAATAGCTGTTGAGATGTTTCTGTCTGTACCAAAGTGGTAAACCGACAGACTGGAGTGTATCATTGCCATCCTAAAAAAATGTAGCATATCAATGACCCATGGATTAACAATACTGGGTCTAAACTAAAAAAATCTGACACTGACAAGTAGAGAAGTTTTGAGACTCACCTGGCCTCGCTGTATACAGCCGTTTAATGTACAGATATTGAGAGCGAAATGAAAAAAAGCAATGTCTTCTCTGTCAAGAAAATGGGATCATCATGCACCTCATCCCACCGTGCCCCTTCTGGTTTCACTCCATTCTGGTTTATTAAGTCTAGTGTCAGTGGAGAAATTACTGTGTATTACACCGTTTCTCCCTGTGTGATGGTTGAGTGTTAATGAAAAATGGTGAGTCAAGAAAGAAGTCCTTCTTCGGATCTGAGGAACTCGCATAACGAACATTTACTGCCAATTCTTTGGACTGCTCAAAAAATTGTCCTATTTAACTTGTCGTAAGATTTGGTGTTTTTGAAACAATAAAATCAACTGTGAGTGGCAGGTTATAAACAATGCGAATGAAGTGATTAAAGCGGTATTAACAGATTTTCTTGCCACTTGAGGGGAGCAAAAAAAGTTAAGTAACAAGGCACTCATATAGCAAACAGTTGCCTATTTACACATTCAGCAGACACTGAGCGACATTCTGCTTCTGGGCACCTGATGAAAGTAAAGTAAAATGTCAACTCTCGCTCTATTTTGGTCTCCGCCAACTACTGAGCAAAAAATCTGGCTCTTCATTAGCTAATTGCTCCACTATAATGTCTAGCTAGTCCCTAACTATTTTGTCAACTGTCTATCAGCCCCATTTCCATGAAAACAGAACCAAAACCATTAAAGGAGCTACTTGTAAGTTTTGCTCTTGCTACATAGTCAGTGCTAGCATTGACAGCTGTTTACCAGTCTAGTAGAGACATTGCGTGCACAACATCAAACTTCATTCCTTTTTTGCAAAGAGGTGGCTCCTGTGGTGGAAAGCAATGTTAACTCTTGTGACTTTCTCGTCTTTTCTTCTACTGAAGTTAGTACGCTAACCAGCTAGCCCTGGCCCATCTTGGGACTTTCCAATAGTAGCCTCCAGTCTGCCCTGAAGACATACTGCTGCTCAGAGTACAACGTATTATAATATTTTGTATTATAAATGCAACAATGGCCGAAGCTCTTGTCAGGTGACAATCACAGTCAACTGCTCTCGGCAAAAAAACCCACATTCGGCGGCAGGGAGTTAGGCGATAATTCTCATTGGGTCTATTGATTAGTACAGCTTCAGATACACCCAGTGATTATTTATTTGTTAGAAACTCATTAAAAAATAGTGCTGCCCTTTTCTGGGCAAAATTCATAGATGAGAAAATCATAACCTTTGTTCAAAAGTGAGAATTTTAAGCAGAAAAAAGAATCAAGGAACATCCAGTTACTTTCTTTTACTATACAGAATGTGCAGAAGTTGTATAGTACATGAGCTCAATTACCATTTCAACCCTTATCCAACCTCAGGCTTAATGACCCTTTCCATTACAGACTATTTCATATGGTGCAGAGCTACTTAATGGCATGCAATGTCATTTTTTTTTCTTTTGGGAAAAAATAAAGTTATGGGTTGCCCTACTTTTGTGAAAATCTCTATCTGGAGGCTTCCTATCGTTATACTCGGAACATTAAAGTGAATTCACGACTAAAAAAAACAAAAAAACAACACAACAACCAATTACTCTAACAAAAACAACAACTCACATAATTTTGCCTTTTTTGCAAGGCAAGAAGAATCTCACTTGACGTGAGCAAAAACTAAATGGAGGCCAGTTCTTGCTATTTGTGTTTTTCACTCCTTAAATGCTATTTCTGGGGTTAGGAAACCACCTGGCTGATTGCGTTTGGCAGCCACTTAGTTTTCAATTAGATAATTAAATGTAAATATCCCTGCTAGATCCAACTGATCTATATCATTTGTTTTTGCATAGCTAGGCATGTGTCAGGGTCTGTTATTTCCTCAGATAAACCATGTGCACATACTGGGAATTGAAAGAAATGCAGACCATGCACAGGCCCAGTGTACAAAGATGTTTCGCCCTCTCCAGCTCCTGCTAGGGTTTTAAATGGAAACACTTTAAATCTAGATTATCTATGAAAGGTTAAAGTGGCCACCTGCTGTCCTTCATGCTTTCTCTGAATAATTCATGTAAAACGACGAGCCAAAGATGCAGTCTTTACAGCTTCGCTTTTCAATATAGATTACCATATTAATGTGCAATTTTCTGATGCCTTACCAATAAAACAGTGAAACAGTGGCTTTGGGGAAGAATTATAACATTCATCATGCTCAGGATATAATGTTTAGATCTATAGTAACATCAAACCCAATTTGCTTGATATGTCTGCAGCATGACCAACACTGTTGTTACCTCTGCGCTGACATACTGTATCCAATTGGTCGTTATGAGTTAAACCTGACCTGAGCCGTTCTTCTAGGATCCGAACGCCAATGAAGGGCATTTACTGGATGTTTTTGGAAGCCAGTGCTGAGTGTGTCCTGTTAATACAGGCGATGAAGTGACTCTATCACATTGTGCTTTGGTGAGTTTGAAATATCCCTCTGTGAAATCAATCTGCTACTATAGTGAAACTACTCCCACCTATCATGCGAGCAGTGTACACTGTAATCACAGCCATCATCGCTCTAAGATCGAGCGAGCTCAAGGAGCTAATAGCAGCTTTGCGGGATAACACAGAACCTGATGAATTATTTTGCCTGCTTGCTCTTCCTTTTGACCCTTGCCTCCCTATGAAACCACAGCCACAGATTGATCTCCAGTGTAGAACCACGCACAAGATCAAACAGGTACTGGTTCTGCTTTACTGCTGCAGTGTGCAGAGATCACACATTGATCATGTGGCTGTAGACATGGAATAAAAATGAATAGACATGGTATAATTCTCCACATTCAACATTTATTAATCAATAAAACAAATTGACATGGAATTTTTTTTCCAATTTTCGTGGAGAGCAATGAAAACAGGAGCAGTTTGAGGTTAACATATGATTACCTGATGTTTAAAAAATGTATAACTGAGTGTATGTCAGTGAATGATTTTGTAAAAGAGGGTAAAGGGGGTATAGAGGTCCTATATTGATATGTTATTCTGTTGCAGGTGTATGCAAATTTATATAGAAAGTAATTTAGATCTAAATTATTTAGACTGCATTAGATATTATTTGAAAGTACAACATTAACAAATTAAGGATCATTTTGCGGATTTTAAAACTTGTTTCAAACGTCAATAATAGGACTAGTCGCTGGTGACATCCACAAAACGAGATAATATTCTCTGTATCAGTGTAGCTAACACCCTAGCTTACTCCCATCACCCTCTTACCTATTTTAAAATCAGTGAAGGGTGGAGGAACAACAGGGAGAGTTTGGCTGAGATAAGTTTAATTTTCCTCCCTCTGCCAGGGGAACAGCTCCACAGCAGTCAGCTATCAGGGTCGGGACCCACATTTTGGACAGCCAAACACCGACCTAGCATATATGCGTAGAGGACGTTATGGATTACTTCACATTTAATGACATGTCAAAGTCAAAGCAGATTTATATGAGCCACAGTCCACAAAGAGAGGCAGTGGCTCAGGCTGCTGCTGATAGTGCCGCTGCTGCTGGCGCCCGGCTACTGGTTAGCCCTGCTGAGCTAGCTAGAATGATAAAGACAGACAGGCTCTATAGCCGATGATTAAAGTTGATCGGTAGTATATGTGCTCTTGCTGCCCTCCAGTGCAAAGGGAAATTTGGTCCCTAATGCAGTTTTTCTGATTCTGCTGACGACATCAACGTGAGGGCAGGGTGAATACTCGAAGCTTTCTTCACTGATAAAGCAAAAGCAACTGAAGTTTGATGAACTAGGAAATTGACGGCCACTTAGATCAACATTTTAATAACCTAAAGCTGTGTTTACACATTGACAGCAATGTACATTGAGAAAGGGTCCTGTTTTTGTCTTTGAAAGGCCCCACCATGGGCAAGCACATCATGATTATTTCAGACTTTTACCTCAATTACAATTAATGAACAATTAACTTTGGCGCTTATCGATCCCTCTCCCTTTCTTTCTCTTGGATGTGATTGTGTTCCAAGTGATTCAACAAATTGGCTGTTTTACCTTTGGACGCTGAAATAATTTTTCTGCAGTGTTATCTTTTGACTTCTTTTTGTTTGGTGTCATCTTCACGGAAGCCAAAATGTGCCTGAATGACTGACACAGGATGCTTCTTTGTTAAAATGTGCTAAGGTTGAGGTTCAGTGTTTGCACTCATGTCATCCATATCACCAGTTTTGCTTTGAATGAACGCAGACTAAGGTTAGTTGGATGGAGTGGAGGCCCATGACGTACAACAAGGTAGTTCTTTTTTTCTAACCCTAACCCTAAAAAAAAAAAAAAAGGGACAGTACAGGAACGCATGCATTGGGGAAAGTGTTCAACAAATTTACCTCCATGAGCAAGATTATAGTTGGTGGGAGGTTTCTAAATGTTGGTTTTGATATTTTTTGGTTAATTGCCCAGCCCTATATCACAAATTTAGTATTTAAACATTTAGAAATAGAAAATGAAACAATGTGGTTTAATAAACAGCCAGCCTACAGTTTAGAGGTACTTATTGACCATCAACAGCTAGGAAACACAGGGTTCACACAACCTCCAACACTCAACAAAAAGTGGTTAGCTAGTGAGGCAACATGTAAAATATTAAACTAGAAGGAGCAGTTCAACGCTAGTCATGTCCCTCCACCTCCAGCCCCTTCGCCAAGTTCAGTCACACCAGACTGTCCACTGGACTAACAGACTGATTCAACTTCCAACAAAGTCCTGGTAAAACAGCAAACAAGCTAACCCCCCCCCCCAAAAAAAAAAAAATGTCATTTTGACTTGTCATAATAACATATGTCCCAGTAAGTCATGACAGTGCGACAGTGAGCCACCTCAATATCAGGACCATGAAACTCAAGCAGCTAAATGGAATCCAGCCATCATTTATTTTACACCTGTGCCTTTCCTACTGTGATGTATCAGCATGTCTTCTGTTTAAAAAAGGTAGCAGTGGTTAGCGAACCACAGCACGTAAATAAGACAACTACGTCGCTATCGGGAGGTGCAATTCTCCTGTTTTGGCAGAAACTAGCCACCTCCCTCCATCTGCAACCATGTGTGGAGTTAATACATCCCAAATGAGTCTATTAACACACAGATAAAAATTCAACTCCATCTAACTCCTGCTATAACTCTATCTCCTCGAAATTATGTTTCTATACGGCCAAACAGCAACAGCTAATATGTTTTGGAGGAAATGTAATCACTGGCTGGATTATGTTTAGAGGCAACATATTTGCTGAATGAATGAAGCGCTACGTTTATCAACAGCAGCGAAGTTGCTTGGGGGGTGTTGGGGTGGATGACAGGCGTGCAAAGCGCATGAGGTTCACATCCAGTTTCCCGTCCGTGTTTAAGTTCAGAAAACAATAGCACTTGTGCCTAAACATAAACATGTGGTCACTACAAGTGGATAGTCTACTGAAAGATCAGATATTTGATCATTTTACTGATATGTTCAGTATCAATGTATTTGCTACGTGTAAAATAGGTAAATGAACAACATGTAATCGGGCTGCAATTCCAACAAGGTGGATTTGCTTTTGCACTTTAGTTGTAGAGCAACATCATTTTTAGGAGACAGGGTTGGTTGATAAGACATCAAACAAGCCAACCCTCCAAGATGTCAAAGTGCTCCAGGATAAATAATTATAATGAAATTACTGAATTTCAAATTATGACTTTTACACTACTCGTTACTGAAGAAGCACCATCTTACTAAGTATTGCATCAATGCCCAACGCTGTTGTCCACCCCCACTTGTGCTTTTACATATTTTGCCTCATTAGACTTCTCTACAAACTCTGCTTGATTCACATCTCACCCGAGAGCGAGAAACCTCAACACCTGACAGAAAAACACCTGTGTGTGTGTGTGTGTGTGTGTGTGTGTGTGTGTGTGTGTGTGCGCGCGCACGCAGGGTTTTCATCATCTGATACTGTCATTATTTCCACTTTAACAAATGCACTAACTGGAATTAGAAGAGGGACTTGACACATTTACCCTGTGATTGTCAAAAACTTAGTGCATTGTGATGCAGATCAAACATTTCCATTTTCCATTCGAATTTAGATGAAATTTCAGCCTTGGCCGAGGGACGTGTACAGCTGCTAACCATTCATGGTTAGAGGAGCCAGATGACGTTGCTGGCTGCTCCACCTGAGCCTTCCAACCCACATAATCATAGATCACTTTTCCTCTTGTTTTGTAGTGTATTGTAGTGGCCACTGTACAGATATGATAAGAAGCTTAATTAGCAGTGCAGTAAACATCCATACACCCAAAGGTAGACTCGTCTGAGGGTTCACTAGTGAAAGTCTCACACATAATGCATTCTGGTACGTGTAGGCAAAGGCTCTTTGAGAAGGAGGATCATTTCTGGAGATGAATGGAACTAATAGTCTTCATGGACGCTTATAAAATTACAAGCCAATTACATTCTTGTCCACGGTATCCTGTAGGTCATGCCTAAAGTATCAGTTATATGATTTTTAAAATGTGACATTGAAGTGAGCCAGTATGTAAAGATATTTTAGAAACAGATTATTCAGAAGGTGGTAATGATTGTAGTAAATGAGCCCCTCGGATAAAGATCCTTATACTGTAAACACTGCACAATTTAAATATCGCTCTAACCATATAACATCTGAAAAGATCAAGGTAGCAAAACACAATCCAGTCAACATTACACATGAAATATCAAATCAATCTTTCTTACTGTGTTGTTTCCATTTCCATTTAAATGTAAGCCACTGTCAAAGAGGGGAGAGGACACTCTGCTGTGATCCGTCGACAGCCCAGGAGAACCTGAGAAAACAGTGAAGAATCACTCTTCCAACAGTTAGTCCAACTTCACATCGTGCTAGTTATTTTATTCTTTCAGAAACAAAGAAAATAAGTCGAGAGTTTTACCTAAACCTCAAATATCATGGTTCAATTGATTTTAATGTTTATTACTGACTGCTGTCCTGCCTTCAGGTCGTACAGTGTAGCTCACGGACAGCATCCAAAAGAGACAAATGCTTCTCTTTGATTTGATATTAGCTTGGCGTTAGAGGACCTGATTACTGATTCGGTCACACTCAGTAAAGTGAAGCAAACAGCTCCTGGCCTCTCCTGCTTGTCATTTTGTGCCACGGTGAAACGACAAACGCCTTCGAGAGAAATCGACTTGAACCTTTTTCTTTCTCAGGTAACAAAGCACGATTAACTGGCCAAACACCCTACAGCAAAACCTGATCATCTCTGCACTGACACCTTCCTATGAATGTTAACTATCCCACAAGACATGAGGGCTACATTTCTCACAGCTCGCACTTTGAATTTGCGAGAATGTGGTGGTTTATCAACTGAGCCATAAATATTCATGAAAGTCTATTAGTATTAATTATTTTTCTACATCTGTGTCATCATTATGTGTCCATAATTAAGGAAACTGTACAAAATGATCGTTATGTTTGCCGGTAGAGACTGAAGTCATTTGTATTACAGGGCCTTCATTCATTTTTTTTTTTTTTTTGTTGCTTACAGCTAATTCATAAGACAACAGTTACTGGCGGCTCAGCAGTCTGGATGTTTGTGTCTCACACACAACTGTGAACATCTGAAGACCCAGATGTAAAGTTAAGTTCCCATGTGCTACAGACTTTGATGATGCTCCCATTACATTTGAGTTGGCTGAGATTTCAAAGGAACAGTTCAACATTTTGGGACACACACAGTTGAAGGAAGGACAAATATACTTAGGTTTTTAAAAGCAACCGGACTGATTACAGGATTGTAATAGCAGCATAAAACCTTAAAGGAGCCAGTAATAAAACATATTGGATCCCAATTTGCTGTAAAAAACCCAAAGAAGAAGGAGAACATTTTGGGAAATGTCAGTTAAATATTAAGCTGGAGCCAGGTTCATAGCTCAGCATAAAGACTTGAACCAGGGGTGAACATATAGCATGGCTCCGTCCCAAGGTAACAAAATTAATCGAGCAGCATCTTTAAATCTCTCTAGTTTGTGATTTATATCTTGTTTGTTTAATCTGTACAAAAACTGAAATGTAAAAATTACAAGTTGTTTTAGCCAGGTCCCCACCTGGCCCCCGCTTTGAGTGTTCAGACTAGTTAAAAGTTACTTCCACGTAACTTTCTCTTAATGGCTTTTTCCTGAGCCTTCAACCACATCTCATGGCCACATCAACCACATCTCATGGCCTTCCACATGGAGCTTGTCCAGTTGTCATGGAGACCGCTGAGAGCAAACTATCTGCTGAGGAGAGTGAGACATGGTTTTAAAGGTCAGGAATAAGCTAGTAAGTGGACCTTGAATGAGGATTTAATGTTGGTCAACATACATGTTAATTGACCAGACCATAATGTATATACTCCAAGGCCCCGAAAACCTGTTTTCTCTGTCAACGAAGTTGGGCTCAGTTAGAGAAAGGTGATGACACATGAGCACCAATCAGAATTTACCAACTTTTGAATTTAAATTCGGTGACGACAACTGAGGGGTGGGTTGTTCACTTATGTTCAAGGAAGTAAACAAACAATCAAACATGGCTGTAATTTATGATTATTTGCATAATCTAATAATTGGCCAATTGTTTATTTCAATTAATGAATTGTTTGGCCTATAAAATGTCAAAAAGCTGTCAAAAATTCTCATCACAATTTCCTTAAACCCTAAAATATTGAGTGATAAAATATTCCTAGATATAAAATAATAACTAGAGATATGCCAATTGACCAAATCATGCACAATAAATGAACCATATTATTGGTTTGAAAATCTGTCCTTTAAATCGCCCAGCTACAAATTTAGAAATGGTTAACTTAATATTGTGAATGTGATTACTGCAGATATTTTAGGCAAGCAACCATGGGTTCCTCCACTGCAGGAAGTGGTAAAAGAAAGGAGGAAAGTAGGTACAGGGAAAGTATGTGAACACTTTATCATCACTAGGTTTTTTGGCAATAACAGCTCATAAAGCGTCATATGATCTTCATCCAAGTCACAAATGTAGAGGAAACACAGTGTCACTAAGCTAATATCACATGAACAATTATAAAATTTTGTGTTTTTATTCAACAAAGCCAGTAAACATTCACAGTGCTGGTGGAGAAAGTAGGTGAACCGTAGTTGAACCTCCTTTAGCACCAATAACCTCAAACAAGCAGTGCCAGTATAGCTGCTGATCAGACATGCACAACGTTTGGGATGAATTCCGGCCCATTCTTCCTTATAGAGCTGCCTCAGCTCAGACATATTCTTAGGATGTCTGGTGCGAGCGGCTCTCTACAGGTCATTTCACAGCATCTCTACTGGATTAAGGTCTGGGCTCTGACTGGGCCACTCCAAAAGGTGGATTTTCTTTGTTTGAAGTCATTCTGTTGTAGATTTACTTTGATGTTTGGGGTCATTGTCCTTCTAGGGGGAGTAGCCACAGCACTGAACTATCACCATTTATAGACAGTTTGTCTGACTGTGGACTGATGAATACTTAATGTCTTTGAGATGACTTTCCAGCTTTATGCAAATCATCGGTTCTTCAGCCTAAGTCCTCTGAGATCCTTTTTTTGCAGTTCACATCAGCAGATGCTTCTTTTGAATAGCAAACTCAAAAGATTTTTTATTTATTTTTTTTTTTTTTATGAGTCAAAGTAGCTCTAACCCAAACGTCCAATCTTCATTGATTGGACTCCAGGTTCGGCAACTCCTGACTCCAATTAGCATTTGTTAATGCCAATAGCCGAGGGGTTCACATACTTTTTCCAGCCTTCAATCTGAATGTTTGAATGATGGTTTTAATATGGGCAAGAACAAAACATTAATTTGAGTTGATTTGTTTAAGTAAAAATATTATGCTATGATTAACATTTTATTGAACATGGTTTTCCCACAAAAAAAAAAAAAAAAAAAAAAAAAAAAAAAATCACTCATGATATGTCTTATGTAATCATATAAAAAAATATCATATGGACATGTTAACAAGGTAAAAAACATGATCATCGTTGGAGGGGGTCTTTCAAATAGACTGATTTTGATTTTGTTCATACTTGTAACTTGGTTTAGGCTCTGACCACATTTTGGGACAGATTCATACATCAATGAATACAATTACAAAGGGTCCACTTACTTCTCCTTGCCACTGTATTTCCATTTTCTTTAAAACCCATAAAATTGCCAAACTTTCCAAAAATTTGCCATTTTTGTCTTGAGAACTGCTTCAATTTCTTACCTGCCTCACCAGCGTACCTCATTTCTCACCTTTTATCCGCTCCACATGAATGATTTTAGTATCACTGTTTTCAAGCTGCTGAAGGTAAGTACAGGAGCAGGGGGCTGCAGCTCTGGCTGTTGCTTCCATTACTGCTCAGGCCACCGAGCATGACAATTTTTTACTTTGAAACAAATTCTCATCTATTGAACAGCTTTAAAGCGTTAAGGTGAGTAAAAAGGCAATCTCCTAAAAGTATTTTTTTATTTATGTAGTTTTATAGATAGATTATTGTTAAAAATGCTCGATGAAATAGAGTTATTGTGAGCTCACATGGCAACAAAATGACTCGACTCTTACCTAGAGGCAGTTTTAGAAATGATGGAACTTCGCGTAGGTAGCGAACAGTAATGGTGACCTCATCTCCCGCCGTACGCAAGAGGTGAACCTGTCAGGAGCGAGAGAAGAAGAAGAAGAAGAAGAAGAGAGAGATTGTGATAGAGATAGACAGCGAGAGAGAGAGAGATAGATTGTGAGCGATGCAGCAAGATAAAAATGTAATCTCACGTAAATGAAACCCACCACATTCATGTCAAGCCGCACGCAGCGCCGAGCAAACAAAATGTAACTGGAGACGAGTGAAGAATATGCAATCATAAGTTAAAGCCTGACTGAAGTGGCTTCACTTAAATCATCAAAGGTGGAACCTGAAGGCCGGCGTCTCACTCTCTCTTCTGACAGGCGGCGGGAAAGTGACAGCTGACAACACAAAGTAATTACGCTCTGATTATCTGATGCCTACGTGATACAAAATATGTCCTCAAAAGATGTTGAGTCATAGTTTCAAAAGAGGCATTCAAGTAAGGTAATTAAAAAGGAAGAAATATCTAATCTGTCTTCCTTGCATGTTAGACGAGGAAATGAGACGCTTGTATGTAACATCTATGGTGTTAGGGCATTATTACATCCCTACTATCCTAAATGCACATCTGCTATCAGGTTCCTTGCTACTCTCTCCGACAATATGTGTTAGCCCTTGTTCCTTCAGCCTGAGCATCTGTCAGTGCTGGGGAGTTTGAAAGCCATTAAAAGCCCTGGATTTGCTTCTTAAGAGAAACTCCTCATTATGTGCTTTGACGCTGTGCAGGTGGATATAGTGAACAGCTGTTTTGGGGGAGAGACAGATGACAGACGAGGGGAGAGAGTGAGTGTGTGTGTGTGTGTGTGTGTGTGTGTGTGTGTGTGTGTGTGTGTGTGTGTGTGAGAGAGAGATGGGGGATGGTGGCAGAGAATAAGGGAAACATTTAACAAAGCGAGAAGCTAAATTGGAGATGGAAATTGAGAATGTGTAAAAAGTCTGCCAAATATTACCACCCTCAATTCCTGTGCAGCTTTTGATACGGATCTGCTGCTTTTCAATCTTTTCAATTTGTCACAGTGTAAACCAAAAGAAAAACAGCTTCCTGCCAAGATGACAACTCAGATTGTTGAGGCGCACCTCCGTGTTGATAACCGCTGGGATTAGGTGTTAAACCTGGGAGACGGATGGAACAGCAAAGGATGGATGGAGCAGGGTATTAGCTTTTATTACAAATATACTCACAACTTCCTCATGAGTACAGTGCTCTACGTTTATGCCATTGACCTAAAGAAACCAACAGAGAGTGGAAAAGAAAATGTAAGTAAATATATAATGGAGAAAGTGTGTAATTTAGCAACTCTGTGCTCATTTGCTACTGGGTTGGGGCCAGAGGCTCGGCCACAGGTGGCACAGGATATGATGGGCACCGCTGTTGGCCCCCACCAGAGTCAGAAAGTGACAGGTAGTTGGGCTTGTTATTATTATTATGACAGATTACTGAGCTGAGTCTACTGGGTGCAGGCCCTGGGCCCTTAGAGTAAACCTGTGTTAACCTGACTGTTAGGCTTTCCATCAAGAAATCCTATCAAACCAAAATAACAAAATAACTGACAAAAAATAACCAAAAACAGCCACATAAAGACGCAAAACAACAGCAAACAGTCGCAAAATGACCAAAAAGACACAGAAAAACAGAAGCAAAAAAGGCCACGAAGAAACATACAACAATCAAAATGACAAAATTACCATGGAGACGCAGAACGACCATGAACAGATGCATATCCATGAAAAGGCATAAAATGATCACAAAGACAAGCAAAACAACCAGAGACACAAAATGGACAACAACTAGAAGAAACACAAATCAACTACAAACAATGCTCTCAGTCTGGGTGTCTTGCTCCTATAAGTAGGAGGGGGGGGGGGTGACCGATGTCTCATAGTCACAATTTGCTGTTTATTTGAAATACTTGATTACACTGAATAAAATGTAACTATTAACAATAACAAGAATATAATTGCCAATTTAAATTTGAGTCTTAACATATTTTTTATTCATTAATGACTAAAAACTTCTAAAGTTTATTTGAAAGAAAATTGTGACACCCCCCCCACCCCCACCACCCACCCACCCTGCATTTGCTGCACTGTCCTCCCACGGCTTAACATATGCAGATACATGCAATATCCTGCAGTTTGACAATTCAAATAAGTCATTTTGCAACTAAACAAAGGTGGAAGCAATTGCAAATCAATTCATAATATAATTCATAATAACTTCCAGTATGAATCTTAATATTGTTCGGCTGTCCAATATATCTACTTGATATTCTAGATAAACAGCACACCCAATAAACCTGCCAGACAGATTCAAATTAACTTTTTAAAAAGATTAAATGAATATCATTAGTAAATACTAGACACTTTTGGGTTTCATTGATTGTAATGAACAAAAGCGCATCATTTATGGATGACCTTATGATTAAAATACCACAGCATCCATGACAGTGAGATGTCTATTTGGTTAAATTGAAATAGTGTGTCACAATTCAGTAAGACTATATCTGATCACAGCATTATCTTTTCAAAGGAGCAGAGATATTAAAAGACTCATTTGATTAAAATCATGCATTTAAAAAAAAAAAAAAAAAAAAAAAGAATAATTCTATTCCTTTTCCTTCAATGAAATTACACTCTGTCAAAATAAAAGAGGGTTGAAATTAAGGTGCAACAAGTTGCCACTCTTGGCTGTGACCCAAATCAACCTCGGGGCAAAAATAAGTCACGAACCGATGTACCAACCTGCAACACAGCATCCCCGACGAAAAGCTTCCCCGACTGATCGGCTGCGGGCGTCAATTGTCAAGTGTCAGAGGTTAATGAAAACATTAGAAAATAATTGCTCATTTCATACATGGTAATGTGGTGGAAATAGCAATCAATGTCTCTGTCTAACTAATCTCAGGCAACATCCTACAGCTCAGAGAAAGAACACAGGAAAGCATGAAATTTGAAACTAATCAGGATATAAACTCATTTGCGGCGGCACGGGAGGAAACAATGAAAGCTCTGTTGTGAAAAGATTTGTAAAGCTCTGAGAAAAGGGCTCTTGGCGTCCTCGGGGATATGAAGACATGATTCACTCATATCCAAAAAGGCATTAAGAGGGATGTGGGCAAAAAGACAAATTACAGCGAAATGATTCACATGATGCTTTGATATTGCATCCCAGCAGGATACCGAGAGGTCATCGGTTCTTCCGATTTAACCCACAAACATGATTAAAGTATTTTCTCGTCCATCTAACAAACAGCATGGTCACATTTACTCTTCCACACTGGCTACTGTTTAGTCGTGATACTGTTTCTCTTTGCATAGTAATTTGTAGGCAGGCTTGCTGATCATGAATAACTGCCCCAGTGGAAACACTATACAAAATGAATAATAAATGTAAAAACACAGACACAACTTTTTTTTTACTCCCCTTCTCTTTGAAAGAGCTCATTATTCAGTAGTCACCCCCACTGAAAAGAGCTTGTTCTTATTTCTTATTACATTACCAGTAGGTGAACATGAAGAGCCCAAACTATAAAAGAAATAGTTCAACATTTTGGCAAATATGCTTTGGAGGTAGATTGGAAAATTGATACTGATCTCATATCGGAGAACATCTTTCGCTTTCATCTCTGAAGTTGACTTGTTTGACAGTGTCTCTTTTTTGTATAACCTGTACATGAACAGAAATGTATAATCTGGGCTGTAAAAGGAAGTTACGTACTAAAGGCAAATAATACTTCCAGAAACCGTGTCCTCACAGCGAGGTTGCCATCTGCTATCTGGCAACCAGGACGGCAGGTGGACGTAAACAAGCTGCAATTACTTTTACTTTTGAACTGCTTTCGCCAAGAAAATTATCCAGGACTTCCCGCAGAACCCATTACACTGTCATTGTAGTGCCTTTGAACTGAAGGTTACTATCCAAAAGACTTAATTGACATTTAGTCCACTCAAGAAGCATAAACACCTTTTTAAAGCAAATCACCAAAACCACCCTTTCTGTTCTATCTCACTGCAAATCCTCTAATGGATAAACACAAAAGATAAATTTTAAGTTAAAAACAGGAAAGCCAAAAGCTAGACCAACGGTCAGACCGAAGGGTCCGGCTCCACGGGGCCGACGATGACCTCTACAGTTGGTGTCACTGTGACGGCTGCCTGTTACATGATGCTGTTGGCCTCCAACGCTCTTGCTAGCTGGTGATTCCGTTTCCTGGCTGAAATCTACTTTTATACATTTATGTTTCAAATTTTATCGATCTGACTGCAATGCAATACAATGTTTCAAGTTTGTGCCAGCTAGGTTTCATGGGTTTGTTTACAGTCTTTATGCTAAGCTAGGCTAAACACGTCCCGACTCCAGCTACATAATGCACATTGTATGTATATGCTCTCATTTTACTCTGGGAGATAAAGCAAAAATGGATATCTTGCAAAATGTTGAACTATTCCTTTAAACAGACATCTCTACCACCACAGCTGAGGACCCGCTTCCTTTGACAATTTGCTCTTTGATTATATCCTGAACTGAAACTAAACTGAAAATCAATGATGCTCTCAAAATGCTCAACATTTCATTGTGAATTCAAATGTCACCAGTAAATTATCTCTACTGTCTCTTTCTAATTTCATTAACATTTCTTTGTTCAATGTGACATTTAGCACCGTGCTGAAAACCATTCCAGAGGCCACATTACAGTAGCGAGATAAAATACTTTCTTACCTACTTGATCTTTGAAAATCTTTGATATAACCACAGGCACGTTGTGCTCTGCACCTCCCTGAAAAGCAGGAGAGAAAGATGAGAATGAAGGTTATTGAGTTTCGGTTGTGAAATTCTGCTGCCAAAACTCCTCTCTCAGACAAACAGCCATCTCTGCATCCCAAAGCCTTTTCATTTCTACTTTAGTCTCCCCATAATCAAAACTTATCTGCTTACTTTGATGCTTAAGCCGAGACCGCCAGTCGCTTGTCTTCGCAGTACAACAGTTCTGTGCTTTAGAAAGTGGGAGTTTCTTATTGGCAAAGGGATATTTTGAACATAGAAACAGTATTCAGGAGTTATGCAGCATGAATTACAATGCAAGTCTCGAGCCCTCGGGCGCACTTACATTTACTTGGGATTCACTTCCACTTGTGCAAACCACATCCAGCTTCTGTATGGTTAATACCTCTTTGGTCAATTTCAGGCAGACATCATAGGTATTGTTGGTCTCCTCATTGTACAGCAAAGCAATTCCAGATTTTGTCTGTTGGAATTGAGAAGAGCATTGACATTTTGCCAAGCAGAGCAATTATGTACACAATGAACATTTTAATCCTCTTTTCTCAATGTGTCATTTGTGTACCCCATTCTGCCGGTCTAGTTTTGGGTTAATTGGTTTTGCTTGACATTGTGATAGAGTGAACCTTTGTGTAAGAGAAAAAAAAAAAAAAAGAATTGCATGCTTTGAATTTCACATCTTTACCTTGCAAAAAAAAAAAAAAAAGTTCAGGCAGTTGTTAGACAATTCAACTTTGAGGACTGAAATGACGACAATAAGCAACTCAGATAAAAGAACACAGCTTCAGACGTCCCACTTCACATTATGACTATCTCTGTGTAGGTGAAGATTTCACAGTTACCAGTAAACATAACACTTTGCAGCTCAATCCCACCCTCGAATTTAATGCATTTTCTCTGATCTTTCACTGCTCGGTACTATCTGCAAATTCCAAATGAAAAATGGCCAAACCCTCGAGCTGCTCTAATGAATTAGAAACAGCCTGAACTTTTTTGTCTAGAGATTAAAGTGAATGACTGCCAGATAGAGTTTTACAATGCTGCGAGTCATATTTCAGATAGCACAGCTCCGTGCTTCCCAATCTGACATACCCCACACTCCTTTATTTCAAACATGGTCTTTTCAATTGAATCTAATACATGAATATTTTTTTCATATAAGACATAATGATGCTAGAACTGTCGACATTTGGGATTTGTTTCTTTTGTATTACTACTATTACCACTCAGAACCTATCAACCTACCCAGAACATTTCAAGCATTTAGCTTGACCTTGTGGCATCATCATCTGTTTTCACTACTTTTCACACACTATGCTGCTTACATCTTACGGGTTAGTGGGAGGTCTGTCCTGTGTTTGTTGGCTGTTTTTTTTTTTTTTACAAAAACCAGAATATTTAAAAAATAGCCCTGAGTCAATTCAATCATGCATTAAAGCCCTTATAAATAATATGATATTGTTGATCAAAAGGCAAGAACCTTTTGATCCTTTCATCGTTCTTCTTCAGACTACTTATAACACAACTAGATTTTTTTATACTTTTAAGACTTGTAAATGTTCTAATGGCAGTATTGTAAACTTTTGCAAAACCCAATCAGCGAAGTTAAAAAAAAGACTACTTAGCACACTCACATTTTGTGTGAGAGCGCGAGAGCGAGCGAGAGAGAGAGAGAGAGGAGAGATATTACAGGGCTATTGTTGGCATCTGGTGGTAGCAAACAAGCTACGGCTCTGGATATAAGAGGCGTTTTCAAAAACAATGAGAGTTTAGGAGGCAAACAGGTGCACGTGAGGCTAGAGGAGGTGGAAGAGTCACCTGTTGCTATAGCAGCAGATTCAGTTAGGACTGAACCACCTGCAAGCTCGGGTTAGTGAAGAAGAGGGCTCTTTAGCTGGCTAGCTAACTCAGTGGTTCTCAAATGGATTTGTCACAAGGAACACCGTTACTATAGCTATGCAACAGCACAGTTTGAGAACCACTGGTCTACCTTCTGCACTCACTGTGATATTGATGTGGAACATGGGCCAAGCATAGAACAAAGTGGTACGACTTTAATTACTTTGACTTTGTAGAATCCAACTGACAAGTCTTCAAACCATAATAAATTTCCCCTGAAGCGCCTGTATCATACATATACATCTCTGCAACTTTGGAGATGTATTCTACTATTCCTTCAGTAAGTAGAAATGTCAAGCTAACAACAGGTCATTACAGCAGCATGGGAGGCTGCTCATCAGTTACTATTACTATCATTATATCAATGTTATTCAAAGAGTCAATTACTCCATCATCCAACAGGAAAAAAACTCTACTCAGTCAGTGTCACTTTTAATTATTTAGATGAAACTACACATTAGTGTGTCATTCAAAGATGTGTGTGTGTATTCAAAGTATGTTGCTGAGCAGATGATATTTAAGAGGTTAAAATACCATGTTATGTTCCTTGTTCGTTGTGTATTAATGACTAGTGGACATAAAAAAAAAGTGGAGTGATTAGTAAAATATGTAGAAATGAAAGGAAACATGTTAACTAGGCGAAACATAGAGCAGAGAGAGAGAGAGAGAGAGAGAGAGAGAGAGAGAGAGAGAGAGAGAGAGAGAGAGAGAGAGAGAGAGAGAGAGAGAGAGAGAGAGAGAGAGAGAGAGAGAGAGAGAGAGAGAGAGAGAGAGAGAGAGAGAGAGAGAGAGAGAGAGAGAGCTAAGACTGTTGTTCATCATTACCCTATGGCCGCCAAAGCAAACCAGTTTAGCATTTTTGGGATACTTTATGTTATTATTACTTGGCAAACCGACCCTTGCTGGTTTACCCTAATGGAGGTGCATGGAAAATAAATTCCACAGTAAACATGCAAAGCTCCAGATTCAATGAAGCCTGATGTGTCATTTAACTCCATTCTTTAAAAATAGCTGCTCTAGTCTATATAATTTTGAAACAACACGCTGCAGTGAGATGCATAATTTCCTCAAGTTTTGTCATGATCCCATCTGTGATGTCTAATGCATCATATCGACAAACAATTAAGTCCCCCCCCTCGCCCGAGCCCCTCCGCTGTTATATTGGTCTATGTTTGACGATGCTGTATTGAAGTGATGAGTTACATTGTTTGCACAAGCTTCATCAAAATCCCGCCAGAGGAGTAAATAGGCTTTGATGGATGAGCTGACATATAAACATATGAAAGGACAACAGCCGATATTTGATGGAAAAACAATTGCCAGTTGAACTGAAGTGACTCGACCGAAGTGTAAAGAGAAGAAAAAAAAAAAAAAAAAAAACTGCTAAATGTGCAAGGAGGGGATAAAATAACTGGAACACAAACACAATACAGTCCATACCACCACCTGCAATGGTTTCATAACGTTACTATAGAGTAGAATCAGGAGGTTTTCAACACCGTCTCACCAGGAATTAAGTATTACAGGCTTCACAAAGATGTGGTTTATTGTAGCACGTCTCGTTTGTATTTCAGTTATTGTGTCCACCCCCTCTTTCATTTGATACTGTAGCAGGTTTAACCCACTAGGATTCCCTTTGGGCTGAAGTATTATCAAATGCCTCCTACAACACTGTTGATAATAGTGCACTGTGTGGAGTACCTTACAGTTTTAACCCTTTTATCAGTGTTTTACACCGAACATGTCCATGGTGTTTTAATACATAAAAAAAAA
Source organism: Seriola aureovittata (assembly GCF_021018895.1). Lineage (NCBI taxonomy): Eukaryota > Metazoa > Chordata > Actinopteri > Carangiformes > Carangidae > Seriola > Seriola aureovittata. The sequence continues at coordinate 19,339,678 of NC_079376.1, forward strand.
AGTCAATGCAGACTTATTACTACTGATCCTTGAATATTTCCGTTGCTCGCCCTCATCTCAAAAGGACAAATTATTTTTCATATGTAGAAGTGAATATGAATAGTGAAGGTTATTTCTTTATCGTCATACATTTGGCATTCAGCAAAAAGAATAAACAGGAGGACAAAAATACAAATGGAAGTGGTTCGTTGCTCTGCTGTTGTTGTTTTCAGTATAATAGAAGAAGACTGACCATTTCATAGACAACGCACTTTTGAGTGGGCAAAAAAGGTTACAATCAGTACGCTATGTGAGTGAGGTCAACCAATTCTCTTTTAAGAGACTTTGAAATGAAGGTCATGCTCTGTTCCCACCACAGATGACAAGTTTCATCTCAAGGCCTTGTGAAAATGTACGGTGGATGCATTCAAGAGACTCAAAAACAAGTGTAAAAGTTTGATGACAGCCTACGTCAGCGACTTCACTGTCGCAGCAACTTCACTGTCAGGCCATGGCAAGACAAAATTCTTTGGTCTTGTCAACAACAGATCACATGTGGCATTCACATACACGTAAACAATCCCACAGATAGAAACTTAACATAATTCTGCTGAAGAGGTTGACTGCACCACAGATAAAAGACACATTTTATTTGGCTACTGACATTTTGAGGGAATAACTACAAAGAGAATGAGAAACGAGTTTATTTGTGCACTTCATATCAAAAGCAAGAACACTTTCTAACAAACTGACAAACTCTTGACTAACTCAACTCAATACAATTTTAATTTCCTAAAGAAAATCAGCCTTCTTAAAATCAAACTTCATGTTTGCTAAGAAATCAGTAAATATCCCTGGTTCGTGCTTTGACTTATTTTTTTCAAAACTGCAATTAGCAGGTAGAAATTCTCCAAAACCTGTGTGCTCTTGAGTGGGCATTCATTTTTGGTAACAACTGAGGGTCAGGAATCAAGTCACACAACACTGAGGTGACAGGACTACCTGCAGTTGGGAGTTATGACAGTCCTGTCGTGTGTCATGACCCTCAAAAGACAGGCTGCTAATGCTAGTTAGACCTAGGCCTGCTTTCAGAGCTAATGCAGGAGAAACAGCATTCAGCATGTGTCATCTTGAACATATAGTAATGTCCAGTGGGAACCAGTGCTAAATTTAGCAAGCTCGACTAATTAGCTTCTTGTTTCCGAGGGGAATACAAACTCAACAACACAATGGCTCCGCCTTTCATCGACATTCATAAGCTGTGTCCCAAGTCAGCGGCTGAAGAGGAAGCAGTCCACGAAGCCGCAGTCTTTGCAGCCGTCATAGACCACGAAAGGTTGAACCGAAATGAGACGTTCTAGCCTAAGGAGGATTTCTGATTTGCATCACCAGCTGTGTACGCCCTTACTGTGGCGCCACAAAGCAAGAAAACTTCCAATTGGGACAGCCAAGTCGCGCCGCTGTGACGCAATCAGTCTTCAAATGCAAGGATGCGCCCTCTGAATCGTGACACAGCTACAGACTATACAGCACATGCTCTAGTCAGCAGCAAACTACAAAAGTTGCTAGCACATATCCAAGCAAAGCTGGTTGGCCTTAAGGGGGATATTTAAAAAGACCTTTGGTTGACTTTTAGTTTGTTTTTAATGCAGTGGTGGGGCTTTTGGATTCCTATGGTTAATATGGATTAGTTTCACATTTTCAATTAGTGATGGGGCCCTCAAGAAAGAAATCCATAGTGTGAAAAAATGTGTGGGAAGTGGGAACTGATGTCCCCAAATAAAGAACCAGCATTTTCCAGCCCTGTGCTTCTGCCAGCTTGTTCATGTGTGACTGTGTAACTATGGTGCCATCTTGCAACCTCATCTCATTTGTATAGAGTGAAAACAATAGAGAGGATAAAAGCAGCCTTGTGGGACACCCGTACACAAAACAATCTCGTTAGACACCACACGCTGGTCTCGTATTCTCTTTAGGCAGTCTGTCAGAAAGTCTTCAGTCCGGTGAGGGGGGGGGGGCACCTTCAGCATTCACATCACACAGCTACTGCAGAAGCGCATGCATTTGCAATATATTCAAAGCTGAACTGATTTAAAATATTGTGACAGCATATCATATGCATCGTGCTGACTGTGGTCAAAATGTGTCCTCTTTTCCTTTTAAAACCTTATGGCCAAACTGTGGGGGGGGGGGGTGAAGCACAAAACCTAATGCAGCCCAGGACAGTAGCCATGCAATAAATCCTGCCTTTGTGAAGCTGAAAATGTCCAGATTTTGTGACTCTGGTGTCCCTGTTCGGGAGGTTTGGACTGAAGCCTATGGTTATATTTGAAGCTGTATTTGTTTTTAATATGTGGATGAATCATATCGTCTAAAAAATGATCAGCTTCTGAGAGAAAGAAGAGAGAAAATGTTTGTGAGACCCAAGCTTCGGAGAGCATTTACATGCAAAGCGCTGTGATGAATATTCTCAATGGAAGCCCAGCTTCAGATATTGGAACAAGCCAAAAAAAACATAATCTCACGTCACTTCATCATCTCCTCAGCTGAAACTCTGGGTATCAGAAGAGAGTCACATTAGGACTCCGCAGGTCCACTCTGTTCCTAATATTGAAATCCAATGCAGAATACAGTTCAGACCAGATCAGTCTAGACTAGGGATGGAGTTGTTGTGGGGAAAACAACATTTCCTCTTCACACGAGGGGAGGGCTGTGCTAAAGTTGCAAAAATAAAAACAAACAGCGGAAATTAAATTTATTGTACTGTATCATACAGTAAATATCAACTCAATAAAAATTTGACAGTGTGCACGAGGCACTTAACGGCACCTGGAGGTGAAATCGTTGTTGCACCGCTGTCACAGATTAAGGTGGGACACCAGCAGCTGAGGCGGAGCAGTCGTCATTTTCAAGTTAGCAAAAACGCCACAAATTCATACTTTAACATGATGAATATTTAAGCAGACACGCCATTCCCCACTGAGTACCTCCCTGTCAAAACTGCATTTCACATCGACTTCTGTGAGGTTAATGTGGATCATGTTTAGTCAGTCAGACTTTCTAGACAATCTCTAGACTAATGGACTCTGGTGAGGTCCTGCTAGACTGCAGCTAGTCTCAGGTCATGTCAATATGTCTAATACCTGAGCGGACTCGTGATCAGCTTTGATCAGATGTTGCCTCGTGAACATGAAAGGAGAAAATGTGCTCTTTTGTTTTGATTTTGCTCCAAAATTTTGAACCTGCGATGACGTTTATGTCACATTTCAACTAAGCGTAAGTTTTCAAAAGTTCAAACAGCTTTCTTCAGAACTTCATACGACCAATTGAAATTGAAGGTGTTGAGGAAATATGAAAAAAAATCTGCCAAGTTGCTGAGATAAATAAAGATTCACTGAGAGTTATGATGAGTCACAGAAACCTCAGTAGCATAGAGAGGAATATATGTACAATGTTGAAGGATAATCTGATAAAGATATGCGTATACATTATAGATGTTCAAAGTACAAATTGTGCCAGAGGGGGAACATGTATAGTTACTTAGTTTGGTCTGGGAGCGTCGCACACAGTAGGTGAGTGAACTCAGAGATCACATCAGTCAGACACAGGCCAAAAGGTCTCATCTGCACTTCACTCCAGAGAGTGACATAAATTATGAACAACGGCAAGTAATATTTTCAAAGATCAATTTTACTAGAGAAAAAAAAAAAAAAAAAAAAAAAGTATATTGTCATGACTCCAAAATGATGTCTTTGAGACGATACCCGACTAAATACTGATACTCATTAGTTGTCATTTTTAAATCTAATTTGACCAAACAGAAAACTGGAACATTTGCTCAGTAGAGCACAGACCTCTGCCAAGGAGGTGTGTTGTGTTCAGTGTACTTTAGTGCACCACTGCAGTGTGCAGGCTGATAATCCTGAGCCCCGTCACCATGAAGTACCAGACTTACAGTTAATGGCATTTATGTTCATTATTTTCATGCTCAATAAAATTGTAGTTTTTGGGGTTTTATTTTTTATGCATGTGGCGAATGAATTAGTACGTTCATAACATAATAACTGGATTATTGTAAACAATCAGATCAATGTCACAGTGTTATTAAAGCTTCTACACGGTATGCAGTAATCTGATGTCCCCTGTGCTTCAGGTTGTGATCTTTGATCGTTAACTTTGTATTTGCAACCAGACACTCACTAAACAGCATTTAATAAGCCTCAATGGGCCTACACAGTTCTGAACTCTACTGAGGGCATTTTCTAGCAATACAACTGAGTATTGACGATAATGTACATGCCAGGATTACTATAACCAGTATTGATTGAGTATAAATTGATCATTCATAGCTGGTGAGTTGATGTTTTGATTCGCTGTGTTCTCTGTGCCTGTTTTTCATGGTGTACAGCACTTCAGTCAGCTGTTTGCTGCTTTTAAACATGCTCTATAAATAAATGTGATTTGATTTGATTGAGTACCGGTATACCATGCACGACTATTACAATTAACAACCCTGATGTTTGCATGGTCCATTTAGAGACATTCATCTGATCTAAGCACATTCAAATGTTCTGTTTGCTCTGTCTTTTCTGAAGTATAATAAGTCTGATAAATCTCAGCAGGGAAGGAGTTAAACAACAGACAGACCTCACAGCTCACCCCCTGTGGAGACTTCTCGAATCACAAAGACAGGAGGAGGTTGAGGCCGTGTTTTTGTTGATGTTTGAAGCTTCTGCTTGTGTACGTGGTTCACACTCTCAGTCCTCCGTGAATTGGAGTGCAATTTGACCCGACAGTCGGTGATTAGACAGATTGGTCACACTTGGTTGAGGAGTGCTTACGAACATGTCGCCAGTGGAGATCGCATTGGTGCTGTGCTCGTGGAGGAGAGTGTGTGTCTTTTTGTTGATTTGATGATTTTATTCCCATTACAGAGCGAGCACGCACAGGAAAGATAAATTAATTGGCTGCACACGCGAAAAAAAGGTCAGCACAGCTCAGATCAAAGTAAAACAAATTGTGAGATTTCGACACAGCCCTGGCCCGCTCGCAATGTCACGGACGTCTACGCAGAGCCATTGAATGCACCACGGCAAATGGTGAAAGAATGGTAAAAAGAAGAAATGAGTGAGTAACAATAAGCTGATTAAACAAAGAGCTGCAGTTTCACCAGACAACTGACACCACAGGACACCAGGCACCGGGGCCTCATCATGGGCTCCGATTCCAGCTGCATGTGGTCAGCGAAGGCTCAGCAATCCCAGCACAAGAAGGGAGATAAAAGTAAACAAAACTGCTCTGCCCCCCGGAGCAAACACACGCTGGATTCTCACTCGGTTTCAATATCGCAACTTTTAATGAAAACCACCGACAGTGTTCTTGAGCAGAAAAAGACGTAGAGCAATGAAGAGTTTGAGAGTTTCCTGGGACCATAGTTGATAATGACTTATTAAACTGGAAGTCTGTCTGGAATAATAATTAAACACAGACTATTGTCCCCCAAAATGTAATTTACATTGTGTGTAGCTGACCAGATTTCATGGAACTATAGTGCATCTGCCAGAGCAAACAGCACAAGCACCAACAGTCTTTTTACAACAGGAAGCAAAAAAGAAATAAGGTTGAAGAGAAATTGGCACAATTTTTTTTTAGAAACAGCAGCACCTCTAAATTGTTTGAGGCAGCGGCAGCAAAATGTCTCAACCACCATCTCAACTGTTTATAGTGTTTGTAGCACGGTATCGCAGTTCCAATGGGAAGGGGTAAAGTACACTTTGCAGACTTGAAAGAAATGAATCAGAGAGAGAGATCATACTTGGCACAACAGAGATGGGAAAAAATAAAATAAAATTGTATATGCTCAGTGGATCATGAGCACCAGGATGTGTTTTTTTTTTCTTTTTCCTAGCTTGAAATTGCTGTTTAGAGTGATTCTTATCGACTGTTTCAGTAAGTGCCACATTCCAAGCTCACTGGAAATGAAGCACCGCTGTTCTGACCACAGCACTGTACGAGTGCACTGAGGTTCAACCCACAGTACATCTTTCCTGCAGAGCCAAAACATTTCCACAGTTGAAACAGACAAGACAGTTTTACCACGTCCCGCACCATTACGTAATCTAGAGGCCTGTTTTTAAAGAAGTTGGGGCTGGGGTTCACAGCATTTTATTATATTCAAATCCTTTCAAACGCTTTATTAAGTCCAATTAGGATTTTTTTTTTTTTTCCTCTTGTCACAAGTAAATATAGTTATGAATAACTAAACCTAAAAGACTAATTTTTGATCTGTAAGCACCTGTTTCTCTCTGAAAAGGCTGACATTGTTTTTAGTGGCAGCCTAATTAATGTTAAATCTGTAGCTACTATCTGAAGCAGCACAAAATATGAAATGCTGAGTGACTGTGTCAGACACATTTAAATGACAGGTGAAGCCTTATTACTTTACAAACGGTATGTTTCACTAAGTACTTGCTCCTAACACTGGCCGGTGCCGGTGGATAATTATTAAGTTCACAATCTGAAAATATTTGTTATTTTAATTTGTGTTTTAATTTGTTTTTCTCTTACATGTAATGGAAGCAGAGTCTTGTAAGCGATGCGGGCTGGGCATCTTTGTATGACACTTGAATAAAAACTATTCAGTTATTCAGTCATCACCGTGGTGTTGCTGAACTACAAAAATACAGACTTGTTTCCACTCACGGTCGTAATGTTAAAAAAGTTTATTTTCCCTTATCCGCTGCCAAGGAGAGAAACAAGTATATAAACTAGACAACAAAATGTTTTATTTTAATCATTAAAAAAATCAAAGTTATTTGGTACCGCTGATCTTATCTGCCAACGTTTGAAGAGTCAGCACCAGATAAAAAGTTATTTGAATGTTTTCTACATTGCTCTCTGATAGAAAAAGAGTTCCTTGGCATCAGAACTTAACAAATCCGACCAGAAACTAGATCCCAAATGGAACCAGTAACTGCAACTCAAAGTAGAAGAGCCTTGTGGTAGTTCTAATATTTTACTTAATTACGTTTATACTCCTATGCTCTGACTCTGTTTATAGTGGTGGTGGTTGGGGGGGTGTTGACAGGGGCCCACAGATGATTTTTGCCCTAGGGCCCTCCAGGTGAGTTTATCTGGCCGTGTGTTTAACCAATGAAGTCACACATCCAGGCCACCCTGATAAATATTCACTCGTGCAACTGCTTCTGGATATTTCTCACATTCACTGTGACATTTTACTAATGTGCTGATATAAAATGACGATTGGGATGTGGTCCGAGGCGTAGATTTCAATGGGGATGTAGGGGATACATCCCCCTCAATATTGAGGACATGTGAACCCCCCCCCCAAAAAAAAAAGAAATAAACACAAGAAGTAGAGGACTATTTTGAAAAACCTCTAAGTTACTCATAGATGCAACAATGTCTCTGACAGGGGGGAGGGGAGGTGGTTTTTATTCAGCACTGGTCTTTTTTACTCCCAAAATATGAATATGAATTATGAGTTCATACAACCACTGGCTCTTTTGTGGCAAACTTAATTATCCCGAGACCCCCCCACACACACACACACACAATCACTCACACACACACACACACACACACACAATCACTCACACACACACACACACACACACACACACACACACAGTGTTGTCATCTCAGTCAGCAGCGTCTCCTTCTCTCCTCTGGCGACGTGCGCCCACAGGCTGGTTGATAACCACGGAGGAGCCAGAAGGGGAAAGAAGAGGAAGAGGAAGAGGAAGAAGAGGAGGAGGAGGAAGAGGAGGAGGAGGAGCAGGAGGAGGAGGTGGTGGTCTGATATTATGACATTTTTACTCAACTCTCAAAACCAAGCAGGTTGGGAGCCATTAGGAAATGTTTTTCAAGTTTACCATTAGAAGTGTTGTTTGCTAGTTTGCTAACTAATCTTAAGGTAATGTTGCCTGCCCGTAAAAGCTCGCTAGCTACAGAGGACGGAGCTGAGTGATACTGAAGCGGAGTAAACAGTTACTGAGGTGAAACTCAGAAGACTCAGAAAAAGACTTCGACCTGCTGAGGTGCTAACCAGCTGGCCAAGGCTCAGGGTGAGGGACATCTCAGAGGTTGCTGTCACTAAAAGTTTTATTTCTCAGCCTCTGTAGCAAATGGAAACATTAAATAAAAATCATTTAGGACCTTAAATCTTGACAAATGTGCTTGTTTTTTACCAGCAATACCCAATTTCCAAGGCAAAGCCAAAGATTTACAAGAAATGTCAGAGCTCTAAAATCTCAAATGGTTTTCATTTAATGTTTCTCTCTGTTTCAGAGGCTGTGTGATAAAGGTTTTAGTGAACGCCAAGTTTTTCAGAAAACCCTCAGGTTTAAGGAGATCGTTTTCACACAATGCTCAGCTTTAAGAACCATTTTTATGGGGCGCCTTAGGTCTTAATATCCACTAAGGAAAGTTTAAGAGTTAGGCCGACAACTATGGATTTCATACATTCGATTCGGCCTGACCACAAGCAGTAATGAAACTATAGTCAACTAATTGTAGTTATTTGTTGGGTACGTCAGGAAACCACAGGAGGCAGAGAGTGTGCAGCTGAAGCGAGTTCAGCAATTAACAGAATCCTCTTGTTTGATTTGCGTTTGGTTCACATGAAACTAGTCAGGAACAAAATGACCGTAAGAATAATGGCAGTTTAAGTCTTGCTAAAATGTGAACTTCATGCAGGAAGTAGCAGTCATGAACACAGAGAGGCAGACAAACAGGCAAGAGTTCATATAGGCCAACTATTGTCAGGGTTCCCATGGTCATGGACACAGCTGGAGCTTTTAAGTATTTTCCAGGCTTGGGGGTGATAGAAATCAAAACGGGCATACATGCCTATAGTGAAGTCAGAATAAAAAGATAGATATTTTCCTCCATACTGCACATTTGATACGTTTAGTGCCAGATCAAAGGGATAATCCGATACTCCCTCAGCCAAGAAGGTGAAAGGTGAAGATGTTCAGACAGATGCAGAGGGACTTTCAGCGCAGGAAAAACAGGCAGAACAAAATCATGAGACAGAACAGGCCCTGAATTTAAGAGATATTTGCTCGTGATACTGTCATGGAAAAGGTCTGTTTTCTCCTGGTCCATATTTTTGTCATTGGTGTAGTAAATTAAAAAAGCAACAAGGCCACTGCGCGCTACTGTCATAACGTTGAAGTGTTTCTTTTCACTTATCTGTGGCCGAGGGCAGAACCGTGTTTGGAAGGAGTATGATAACCAGACAGCAAAGTTTTTACTTTAGTCATTAAAGAATCAAAGTTATTTGGTTCAACTGATCATCTACCAACGTTTGAAGAGTCAGCACCAGTTAAAAGTGGGAATAACATTATTTGAATGTTTTCTACATTGCTCTCTACCGACAGAAAAAGAGTAGGGACGGATAGAAATTTTGTTGAACGGTTCATTTGTATCGGAACTTAACAAGTCTGATGAGAAAGTGGATCCAAAATTAGCCACTGGAACTCAACCCTCACCCATTTTTGCCCAAGGGCCCTCCAAGTGAGTTAAAGTGGCCATGTGTCTAACAGATGAAGTCACACATCCAGACCACCCTGATAAATATTTTTCACTCGTGCAACTGCTTCTGGATATTATTCAAAATCACTGTGGTATTGCACCTATGTGTTCATATAAAATGACTGATTCGGATGTGGGTAAAGGCATAGATTTTAGATGGGGTGGGGGCATGGGATACATCCCCCTAAATATTTAGGATGTGCAACCCCTCAAATAATTCTCAAATTATTCTTCTCTGTAATTTTCAGTTGCAATTGCTTTTTGCTTTTTTTTTTTTCCTTTTCTCCTTTTATTTTACAAACATAAAATTAAGCTTGAATCCACCATAAATTGATGCAGAAAAGACAAAATTTGGTGCATGAAAATTTAACACGATGCAGGACATGAAGTATTTGATGCTCAAAATGTTCTTGGGAAGGACCCGACGACCCCCTGCTTAATGTTCAGATGAAACCTACACCTATGGATGTGGGCTGTTTCCCTTTGCTACAGAGAAATCAGGTTGTCTGAGTTATTAGTGCACCGTGCGCTAACAAGTTCAGCTTACACTGGAATAGAACTTTGGTTTATACTGTACATTAGTCATTTATTGACCCCAGAGGGCCTGGATACAACGGGATTTAAAATGGCAAAAAACCTCCAAAGGAATTATTCTATTACCTTTGAGGGGATGCGGAGCCAAGGACTTCACAATGAAGGAAGCTACTGCCGCTTATTTTCTGTGTCGCACAATAGACTTTTATTTAACCTTCGCTGTTGATGCTGCTTCACAAAAGATTGTTTGCAGGCAGCGTTGTGAGGCAGGAGTCCATGGTATAAATGTCGTTCGAATAAACTGTGAACTTACTGACCCACTGGCAACCCAGCTAAGCTAACAAGCTAACTGTCAGTTAACAAGGTCAAGCTTTATTTATTTTTTTATTTTTCCTATTTAATAACCTAACCTTGAACAAAACAGTGTGAAAGGGTAGAAGTAAACAAGAGAAGGATGTAAAACAGAGGGTCCAGAGCTATTGAGACTGACTAGAGCACAGCGGCCACAGGAGTTCACCGACCAGCCGCCACATCACCCAGCTTCTGCACTTTGGTCTGCACATGGTTAAAACTACAAGAGCCAAGTGAAACCAAAACTTTGGATTCTGTTCCAGAAGTGAGAACACCTCATTCAAAATCCCACTGACATTTGTAACACTGGTAAATCCAGCTGAGGAACAGAGCCTCTGTCTCAACAGCATGTCATTATGTTCATTGCGTCTTATGTTTAGATAAGGATGGTATTTTTTTTTTTTTTTTGCTGAAAAAGAGTCTAATATTGTTTCTCATTCAATATTAAAGTTCTTTTTTAGGTGCCTTTAATGAAAACCATTCCCCAAAAGCCCTAGATGTTCATGGGCTAAAAGTTACAGTTCAACAGAGGAGGCAAGTCCATGAGCGAGATGAGGAGTTGAGTAACCGCAACTAGCTCCGACATGTAAATAAAAGTACCACAGAGAGGACTGAACGCTGTACAAATTCTTAGACATGAGAGATTACAACTAGAAAGGTGGAGAAAATGACTTAAAAAGACTCACACTGCTACGTTTGTAGTTTTTTTTTTTTTTTGTTCCATGGGAGCTGCTATTAATTCTGTTTCAATCACAGAGGTCTTAGATTCTTATAAAGACTGCTGCAGTGGAGCTGGGTTGTCTTGGAATGTGGAAAGTAAACCTCAGGAGCACACTTCTGGGTTGGTTTTTTTTTCAGAAAGATAAATGAAATGTTGAATTGTACTGAGTTACAGAAGCTAGTGTAACACTAGCTGACTCGTGACATCATGACTTTGGTTCTTTGTGCAGTACACCGATTTCATAAACCATGCTTCTCCTGACTCTTCTACCACCCCGATCTCTCCTTTCTGATACGGAGAGAGATGACGTTTGAATTCACTTCGGCTGCGGTGAAATAAAACTTTTCAGACACTGATAACCTTAAAAAGCAACATGACTGTCCAGTTAAACACACACGCACACACACACACAAACACACACAGGCGCACCAGTGATATGCAGACACGTAGGCAGCAGCCTGAGCTCAGTGCAGAGCTCTACAGATGCTCATATTTTTGTCCAGATCAATCACATAGCGTCTGGAAGAGTCATCCAACCTCCACAATAACTGGAATGCAACAAAAAGCTTTTCTACCCTTAATCTAGTCATTCAGAAAACATTCAGACCCTTTACATTTTTTTATGTTGCAGCCTGATGCTAAAATAAAAGTAAAAAGAAAATTTTAGACATTCTTTTTATTAAATAAGGAAAAACTGAAATATCACATTGACATAAGTATTCCGACCCTTTGCTGCGACTTTTTAAATTTAGCTCAGGTTCCTCCCATTTCTCTTGATCATCTTTAAGATGTTTCTACACCACCTGTGGTCAGTTCCCTTAATTGGAGATGATTTGGAAAAGCTCACACCTGTCTAAATTAAGTCTCACCTCTGAAAATGCATATCAGAGCAGCAACTGAACCAAGCGGTGAAAGGAACTGCCTGCGGAGCTCAGAGACAGGAATGTGTCGATGCACAGATCTGGGGAAGGACACAAAAACATTTCTGTAGCGCCAGATATTCCAAGAGCACGGCGGTCTCCACAATTCTTCAACAGAAGAAGTGTGGAACAAGCAGGAGTCTACCTAGAGCTGGCTGCCCGGCCAAACTGAGTAATCGGGGGGGGGGGGGGGGGGGTTCTTGGTAAGAAAGCTCCAGAGATCCTGTGTGGAGATGAGGAGTAACCTCCAAGAGGACGACCAATTCTAAATATCATGTCTGGTTTCCTCCAAAGGTGATGTTTACATCTGAGGCCAAACAGTTCGATCTTGGTTTCATCACACCCACAGAATCTTGTTTCTCACAGTCTGAGAGTCCTTTAGGTGCTTTTTTGCAAACTTTCACTGAGGAGAGGCTTCAGTCTGGCCACTCTGCCATAAAGCCCAGATCAGTGGAGTGCTGCAGTGATGGTTGTTCAATGCGGCAGAAATTTTTTTTTCTTGTATCCTTCCCCAGATCTGTGCCTCGACACAATCCTGTCCCTGAGCTCTGCAGGGAAGTTCCTTCCCCCTCATGGCTTGGTTTTTGCTCTGATATGCACTGTCAGCTGTGAGACCATATATAGACAGGTGTGTGTCCAATCAGCTGAACTGACCACAGGTGGACTCCAATCAAAGTGTAGAAACATCTCAAAGATGATAAAGAGAAATGGAGGCACCTGAGATAAATATCAAGTGTAATAAATAAGTGTCAATAATTATGTCAATGTGATATTTCAGTTTTTCCTTTTCAATAAATTTGCAAAATTCTCTAAATTTCATTCAATCATTAAGGGCTATAGAGTGTAGCTTGATAAGGGAACTTTTTTATTATTTTTATTATTATTATTATTATTATTATTATTATTATTATTATAGCATTCGGCTGCAACATAAAATGTGAAAAAATTTTAATGGGTCCTAACATTTTCCAAATGCACTGTGAAGCCCCAGTGGATCATACTTTAGTTCCATCAAGTCAGTTTAACATTCACAAACCCCTCATCATGGATTTCATACAGTTTAAGCCATGATTCATGAGTCTTGATCAGTTGGACTGTCTCTGGGTCATAACCACACATCGCTAACAATTTTCTCTCTCTGGCTACAGGCCAGACACAACAAAACCACATCCCTCTGAAGCTAGAGGTTGTTAATGAGTATGAAATATTGACTAGGCTGAAAAAAAAAAAAGAAAAAAAGAAAAAGAAAAATCAAACCAACGCCCACACTCTCAACAGTCTAGATCATTTAACTATACACCAACAAGAAAAACTGTGCCAGTTAATAACTCATGGTTTTATCATGGTCTCATCGTGGTCAGCTTAGAGTCAGACATTTGGATACATACAGCCTCAGCAGCACTACAACAGCAACAACATGTTTTTTTCTGATAGGAAATGGTTGAGCGGTGTGTATAACAAGTGCTGGGTAATGTTTGCAGCCTGGTGTCACAATTACTACAAGCAGAACACCTTTATCTGGATCCTTTAAAGATCTGCACGTTTTAAAATCAGACTGAGACTGAGGAGAGAGGATTGTAAGTAAATAGAGTCACCGCCTCGCAGCTTTATGCCTCGGCCAGTCCAGTGCAGTTTACATGCATGTGTGTTCGCATGTGTCTAACACACATCTTCAACGATCTATACAATGACTACAGTTGCCACGCGCACACTCAAGATTAGTGCCACTGGTTGAGCATCCAACCGAATGTGAAATATAGTCACAATCTCCCCTTTCAGTTCCTGAGTTATGACTTTTGACCTTTTGCCACCAAAATATATAAATCAGTTCATCCAGTGAGCGTTTGTACCAAATTTGAAGAAATTGCCTCAAGGCGTTCCTGAGCAACCACGATCACGAGAATGAGACGGACGGACAATCTGACAACATAATGCCCTGAGGCTCTGGCTGTTGCCTGCGTGGAGCTGTAAAAAAAAACAGCACTCTATTCAGCATGTCCTCTTCTTTGAGGAAAATTAAAACTACCCTGTGGTTATCCAAGGTTGTGTCAGCACTCAAATAGCTACTGATGTACAGTTTATTATCTAAATTTACCTGCCATTTCTTTTAGAAAAGGATTTTTTCACCGTTAACTATCTAAAAAAAAGAAGAATTCAAGCCAAGAGCTACGACTTTGACAGTTGCTGTATTTATAACAACTATCAGAAATAGATGCATAAGAGGCATATTCTCATTTATTTGCAATAGTTGATATGCAGACAGGTCTGGCTTCCACAGCAAAACTGCAAGCATACATTTTGCAAATTGTGAGCTTGCATTTTTTTTTTGTCAACATGTCATAAGTTGCAAACATGCACGTTTGAGAAATTGTGCCCAACTGTGTGGCACATTACCTCTGGTTTGCCAGTACCCACACACAATGCTGCCTGGTAATTTTAAATTTAAAAACGGTCCAACTTATTAAAGGATTTTCCAAAAATCCATTGAAAAACAGCCCAGAGATACAGCTCATAAACATAATCTATCATTTTAAATGAGACAACTTTGGTCAGTTCTCCTAACACGGCTTTACCACGCTCCTAATTACCACATTTACTGGAACTGAATCCCTTTCAGTCGGGACACACTCTCACCCAAGAGTGCTAGCAACAAAGCGGTAAAACTACATATGAAAAACTGTCTTCACATTCAGATACCGCAGAACTGACTTAGCCTACTTTAAATGCCAATACAATAATTGCGCCTTTTTATAAGGTTAAGGATAAAGTCGCCAGTCATCTCATTTATAGTGACAGATTATGTTCATCAATGCAGCAGCATGTCTCCACAATCTGTTTTTAATGTATTTTTTGAACACAGCAAGAGCTTATGACTCAGAGGTGCTGGGGAAACCTGCAGCAGCCTCTGACTGTGGTACAGTAAATACACAGTGCGTGACTCTGTACAGGCTGGTTACACTCGAGTTATTATAGAGCAGTACAAATAGCTTTCTCTAGCAATATGTTTTATTTATATATATACGTTTTTAATGTTCTTATGGATCAAATAATTGCTTATGTAAAGATATTTTCATAAACCTAAATTTCCACTTTCTAATTTATAGTCTGTCTTTATGCCCCTGCGACGGCGACAGCCAGGGCCGGATGCATTATGCGTTCGGGTTGACAGTCCGTCTGTCCAATTGTTGTGAAAGAGATATGTCAGGGAACCGTTTGAGGGATCTTCTTAAAATTTGGCATAAACAGTCATTTGGACTCAAGGATGAACTAATTCGATTTTGGTGGTCAAAAAGGTCAAGATCGCGGTGAACTCCGAAAACACGGTTTTGGGTTCTTGAATGTGATATCTCAAGATTGCCTTGAGGGGATTTTTGTTTAGATTTGGTAGAAACATTCACTTGGACTAAAAGATGAACTGATTCAATTTTGGTGGTCCAAGGTCAAAGGTCAAGGTCACTGACTTTTAACAAGTTTTTTGGCCATAACTCACAAATTCATTAACCAATGACATAATTTAACACAAATGTCTGTAAGATAAAATGAAGTGATGACATTTTATATCCAGATGGTCAAAGGTCAGCTTCACTGTGACATCATAATGTTCTGCAAAAAGACTTCTGGCCATTATTCAAGGCTCTAACTCAGGAAGGGAAGATTGTGACCGTGTTTCCTGCAACTTGACTGGTTGGCAGAGGCAAACAACCACAAGGTAGTAATTCTAGTTTTTTATCATACATTAACTCTTTTAGCTGCAAATTTTCTTTCAACGCTTGTTTGTTCTAACTGAAAGTACAAGTCAAAAATTTGTTGTGTTGACACATAATTGACTATTCGAAGTTTTTGGGGAATATTCGCATCTGCTATTTTGCAGAGAGTTAAATGAGAAGACTGACAGCCTGACTTGCTTCTAAGGGAACAAAAGGATAAAACTCCATAATTAACATGTATAATGATACATTCGTAAATTGAACCAAAGTGTAAAAATGATCTGATGAGGTGGTCACGGAGGTTATGTGCCAGACCATTTCTTTGTCATTTTTACACTTTGGTCTTTGAACAGATTGGACAAATGATACAGTATAATATGTTAATTTGTGAGCTTTAGCGCTGCTGGGAGGTGTATCTTATCGTCTTTGGACAGAGCCAGTCTAACTGTTTTGCCCTGTTTCCTGTCTTTGTGCTGAGATAAGTTAGCCGGCTGCTGGCGGTAGCTTCATATTTGGCATACAGACATGAGAGTATCATCTTGTCATCCAACTCTTGGCAGGAGAGCAAATTAGTGTCTTTCCTAATATGTCAAACCGTTGCTTCAAAGTAAATCATTAATAAAAGATGAACATCAAGTTTCTCATGTAAAAATGTGGCTGCTGAGAATTAGATAAAGCTGTTTTATATGTTCACCAACAATTGAGAAATACATATTTGTCTGAACAGAGGCACTAGAAATGTAAAGACGGGATTTGAAGGAAAGCAACTAGGCGTGTAATGATGTGGGAGTTGTGTTCTTCATGGCAAACGTGCTTATTTGATGTTTCTATGTCACAAATCCTCCTTTAAATAACTCCGTAGGTAAATTACCTTATATGCATTAGGTAGATAATTTCCCTATGCATCAGTAAATCCTCTGTATGCAGCACCACGCTTGTATGTCAATATCCTGCAAGGTCAATAAACTGTAAGCCAGGATGGAGCTCTCCCCATGTGCACCGAACTCACTGAAATGTGGTATTATACATCTTTCGCAGTCATCCTTGTTCAATCTTCCACTCAGAGTGGCTCCATGGGGAATCAAAAGCACTTGATGTATTTCCTCTCTATTGTATATTCATTGTTTGAATAGGCTTGTCTCACAGAGCTTTACTGCTCAAATACCAGCATGGTCGACTGTGTGATAATCTCCCCATCCCAAATCCATCCAACATGTGTGAGATTATTACATGTGGTTTGTTAAGCAGTAAAGATAACTAGATGAATGAAATTAGTCCAAGTTGTCCTAAGATTTTCTAAAAATGTACCTTTTATTTTGATATTGGAGTATAACGTGCGTGTTGTTTTGTCACCCATCTGTCACAGACCCGATGAAATAAAGAATACACTTTGAAAAACGCAGTGAAATCAGGAGTGTGGTTTGAGTGGGGGATGGGTGTCTTTATGTTGGCACTATGGGAGGAGTACTTTGGGGTGAATGTAGATTTTGAGGAACTAATGTGGGACTGTTTATATTTCTAAAATTATATTTATTCCCATTTCAAATACGAATCCTCTGACACCAAACAACTGCTTTTAGTGCATTTTTTTTTTTTTTTTTTTTTTTTTTTTTTTTTTTTAAGTGCAGTTGTCTGTCTGAAGTGGTGAGAAAACCGTCCACAACAATCCACTATCAGCTGGGTAGAAGGGACAAGGCAGATTTCTTTATATCTCACTTGGAAATGAATGGGGACATTAAAATGCATAAGTTTCCTGCCTTGAATCTAAATAAAAATGCTAATGAAACGCTGTGGGTATTAATAATGCAGAGGACGAGTTTCCTTTTATTTGCCAAGGAAACATTTCAAGAAAGGTTCTTAACAGTGACAGCACTACTTGTTTTGATGTATCAGGATTTATGACACTACATATCCTCTTGATATTTTAAAAATTAAAACACCATCTAATTAAGACTTTAATTACTGCCTGGTTTTGTAGTTAGCTGAATAATGGAATATGACTGTGCACAATACTGTATTATATATGTATCTTTGCACTTCCTACAGAGACTAATTATAAGCTTTAAAAAAAAAAAGGCTAATTTATGATGTAACACTGGATTCTGCCCTTTGGCCCATTTCACCAATCTCATGGGTACCACCTGCCATTAGTTCATACACCATAAGGAGATTAAAGTAAAAATGTGGAGTCAACTGACAGAAAATAATATATATATATATATATATATAGATAAAATGATTTTGTACAGTATTATTACACATTTAACAGCATAAAGAGGAAATTCTTGAAAGGGTCAACTAACGTGCCACGTGTTTGCATTCTCACTCGAGGGTCATTAAATTATACTTTTCACTTTGAAGAGCCTGACTCCAGTGATAGGAGGAAAATTGAATATTGTTCAGGCAATGAAAGAGACTAAATGTAACCTTTTTTTTTTTTTTTTTTTAAAAGAAACTGAAATTCACTTTTACAATATAAAGGCTGACTGTTTTGTGTCCTTTTCCAATTACCTGAGTAGCTCCAGGAAAAATGAAAAGCTAAAGAGAATACATGTTCATGCTCCAACAGGAGCGATTTGGTTAAAATATGATTGACTTTCTGAATACAAAAGCATCGACTTTCACACTCCACTGGGGTTTAATTATGCTTTTGCAGCTCCTGCCAAGACAAACCCTCAGGCCTGTGACCACAGGGGGCTGGAAATTTTATATGACATGCATGTCACTTATTTTTTTATGCCTTTAAACTGCGGCGAGCCAAAGTTTTATTGTCTGACATCATATTGAATCCCCTTCTATTTAATCCCATTTGTTGTGATCCCAGTTTTGGGGTGTCTTTGCTGCTTGTTCCTTCTGTAAAGGTTATGTTGACCAACAAGTCGATAACACCAACAGTCAGCGCAGTCCTGTAAGGCTGAGTGTGAATAATTATTGAACCTTTCTAAATATTTTAGTGGCAGTATTGTTTAGCATATTTGCTCAGAGAGGAAGCTGTCATGCTTACTTCTCAGGAGGATTGTGAAATTGTGAACATTTAAGTGTGAGTTAAATCCTGGAAGTAAATTGGCAACAAGCCTATTGCTCCAGCTCTTGTAAGTTTAGCCTAAGTGTTTACTAAGTGGACATTTAGCATTAATAAATCAAAAACAGACAGCATGACTAAGTGAATAGGTTCTTACTTTGAGATGTACTAATAAATATTTTCACCCATTGACTTTCAAGTGTAACGGTTGCGTAGCTACAAAGTGGAAATGCTAACGTTAACTTGGAAATATGTATGAAATACTGTCAACAGATCTGACTCAAGAGTGACACTTGATGAAATGCTCATGCTTAATAATGTATTAAATATAAATTACATTTAATAAAAATGACACAAAATACCTCAAATTTACTGTTTTACTTGATGACTAATAATAATTTGGATGAAGGTAAAATGTATCACTGTCGTGTATTGTTAGCACCATGAGCTACAGAGATGCCCCGGCACACAAATCATATTCTCCAGACATAAGCGAACATGCTTGTTTGGTAAAAGGCCCAACAAAAATCACATCATCATCATTTTTGATTTTTTTTTTTTCAATGAAAATTAAATGCAAAAATGATCATTTCAACTGAAATCGTGACTCGTATTGCAATCGCAGTATCTGCCAAAATAATCGCAATACAATTTCTTTTGTGTATTGTGCACAAAACCAAACCATAATCCTGAAAATCATCTTTCTTAATAGCAAATCTGAAAATACTGTTTGAAAAGGCTTCAAATAAAGCATAAATCTCACCTTTCTACTGCTTGTCCAAGTCAATTTGTCTTGTATCTTTGCCTCGTTGTGGTGCACTAAGCCGTAATGGGTTCATAACTGCCCCCTGAGGCCAGAGGGCAGAAAACACCCACTGGTACCTGATGGGTGGTGAGAACCATGGTTGTAGTGGGTCTCAGAAAACCAAACTTTGATAAGCAACACAAGTGGTGAGATTCATGTTTTGTCTGAAGCGTTTTCAAAATGTGTTTCTTACAGTTTTACAAAATAAGAGACTTAAAAAGATTAACTGGTTGGGGCAGTTGGGGCGCTCCATGTGTAGAGGCTACAGTCCTCTCTGCAGTCGGCCCCGGTTTGAATCCCGCATCGGACGGCCCTCTACTGCATGTCATACCCCCTCTCTCTGCCTCCCCATTTCCTGTCTCTCTCTACTGTGCTATCATAAAGGCATTAAAAAGCCCAAAAAATATACTTAAAAAAAAAAAAAGATTAACTGGTTGATTTTGCAAACGTACACCTGGTTAACCATCCCCACCTCCATTCATAGCAGCACACAGCTGCTCTCCTGAGCTTTCCTACCAGGCCTTTTGGGACTTTCTGCCATGTAGTGGACACCTGAATGTGTCTTGGTGCAACCTCATTTAGTAAATCATCGGTTTGAAACTAGCTAGTTGTACCAAGATCTTAGGAAGTAATTTGCATACAGACTTATGTAATAGATTTAAAATTAGCCGATGCAACTCATGAACCTCTGTAGTCTTTGCAATGACAGAGAATGATGTCTACAGAAACATACATTGTGCATTTTCAAGTTTTCACATAACAAAGACACCGCTTGAAATAAGAACAGGCTTTAGTTCCTCCCAGCATAGGGAGGCAGGAAAACACTGCAGCCCTGCCTGTCCATCACAACACTAATATACCATGACATACAATTCATACACACAACCAGAGCGATGCACGCATACACTGTAGGCACAGACCTGTTTAGAAGGGAGGAACCAGTCTACTGTATCTTAACAACTGTTGAACCAGCTTTTACTCTAAAGAGCAAGCTGCCTTTGATTTACCTCTTACTTCTCCTGTGCCTTGGATTACTGAGAATCTTCATACTAATCAGGATTCGAAAACTTCATCATTAGAGGACAACTAATATGCACTGAGTGTGCAATCCTGACAATAAAAAGAGGAGAGGAGTGCCTCTCCAGGCCTTTTATCTAATTTATCAGTGACTGCCAATCACTGAAGTGGAGTCAGTTTATCTGCATGTTTCAGAAAGCAAAATGTAAGATTTTTAAAAGAGCTTGTTCCAGAGGCTGAATTTGGTTGAAGGTCTTTTCAAAAAACAAATAATTAAGAGACGAGGCTTACATGACCTGTTTATAAGGGTTGATGTAAATTGGCAGAGTAAGAACTGGATCCCAGGAAATAAATTGTATTGGGACATGAAGCCCAATAGTATTTGCCACAGCATTAGAAATGCATTTTGTGTTGCAAAATCAGGGTCTTGAATATTCTGGAATGTCAGGAATGCAGTGATAAGATAATATAGGACACTGCATGTGAAAAAAACTATTATTATTTCACAACTGTCCACATTAATTCAGCCATAAAACTGAGCCCATCGCAGCCTTTCTGTTTAAAATGGTTTAAGGACCTGCAAAATCCTGAGTTTAATTACTGTGGAAGCACAATCAAGCCCGTGCTTAACACCCTGAGATTGCACACCAGGTGATCATAAACGCGCATGATGACAGGCATGACAGACATAACAGTGTTTGTGGGAGAGTCCACTGCAACAAGAAAAAAACTCTGCTTACTGTATAATTTTAGCCATCAGTCAGTGGTAAATGGAGAGTGGGATGTGTGTGAAAACTGAACACACTCTAAGCAGAATTAAGCTGCAGACTAGTGTCCCTTGAGGCTCAGGTATCCAGTTTTAAAAGCAAATGCTTTGTGAACAGAAAGTGCCCACAATGCAGGACTCCAGGGACTACTGAAGTTAAAGGTGCTATGTGTCCAGTGGAGGCAATGAGAGGCCGGCCCTTGAACTGCATGCTGCAAGTGATGGGTTATATTTAGACCAAGAGGATCTGTTTACTGAAGCAAATATTAAAAACTTTACGTATGACTTAAGGGGACAGGAAGGCAATGGAAGGTGTCCATGCAAAGATGTAGAACTGTATACTATAATATCCCCTCGTTTCTGATTAGATTGTGTTTTAGGCCACATATGATGTCGAGTGTTAGATTTTGCTTTAAACAGTCTACACAGTGAATATGAAAGGTTGATAAAAAAAGGTCAAAATCATTTGTTTCCTTGTTCAAGTAGCCTAACCACAGTACCCAATTAAGTATGAAGTCCTGAAGAGAGTACATAAATGTCTGTGTCTGACAAAGGTAAATAATGGCACAGTCATCACATAACTGAGGAACAAGAATTGTACAGGGACCAGGCAATACATTAATCTGGCACTCACTGAAACTGTTTTATATTTTAATCACAGACACACACAGAGAGGCTCCTGGTCATTCAGATCTCTTGGGAAGTAAAGCCAATCCTGACACCATCCTGTTAGAAACGTCCAAAATATATAAAGTTATAAGAGTTAAGCCACTCTAGTGTTTGTGTGTCTGTATGACAACCTATCAAACTACAATCAACCAAAACGCGCCGTTTTACCACAAGGAAGGAACGTCCCACCAGCCTCCATTCACGCATCCACTAATCCAACGTGTACTTGATTATCATTCAAATAACATGACTTTAACAATGAGACAGAGGTACTTTAGGAAATTGGCATGGTCTTCTAGTGGTTTCGGCTTACATGTTACGATGAACTGGACACGATGCACTGCCCTGTTTCAACGAAATTTGTTCTAAACTTGTAGCCTCGTACACATCAATTGCACCTGCCCTGGCAGATGTAACGTTATTTGCATTGGAGATGGACAGCGACTTATTTTTGAATGCTATTTATAAAAGTTGTCAGTTTTGACATGTAAGAGCGCCACGTTTTTTTAGATATAGGCCGAACTATGCAGATGTTGCTACTGATTCGGAAAGGATTTACATCTGAAAGCCAGATAACAATTCACAAGTGTTTGTAAGTAAGGAAAGCTAAAGAATCGTTTTTTTAAAGGTAGTCTGGAGTTCCCGCTGCACATCAAAGAATAGCACGGCGTGCAGCTGCCCCTTCACACACTGCATCTCAAGGGAATAGGACAAATTGATCTGTGCTTTAAGTTTATTCAAATAAATGTTAATGAACAGGTTTACTTGCCGAAGTTGGAACCAAAAGGCAGGCGGGTCGCTCGATCAGCTCAGGTTGCTGTTTCCCGGTCACATTCATTTCCCATAAAACCGCTTTCTCTCTCCGCTGACTTCGACGAGAGTTTTTCAAGTCATTTATCCAGCAATTGAATGCAAGTGTTATTCACCGGCGTCCCGTTCAACGACAGAGTCAGACGGAGAAACCATGCCTATGCGCTCTAGTAGGCTTTTTTTCAAACATGTAAAGCTGCGTGTGTCCTGCAATTACAACAATTTTGCCTGCTGCAGAGACAAATTAGTCACAGCGATCTTTGCTTATTTCTCCGGCTCAGCCCTAACTGTCAGCACACTGTGGCTCGTCTGCTGCTGCTCATCAGTCTGCATGTCTCTCCACCTGCTGCCTGTCCTCCCATTAACCATTCCTGCGTCAAACCACAGGACGTTAACCCATTCACTGATATTTAAATTCTGGGTGCATAATGGCGTTTAATCAGCATAAATCACGGCTATATATCATTTTTCTGTCTTTAATTAGTGCCAGGAGTGGCGGCAGTAGCACTATATTGGTGAGGTAAATTACAATCAGTTAAATTAGTCTTGCATCACCAAGATACAAAACAACAAAATGAGAGATCAGTGTAGAGCTGACTAGAAGTCAGTCAGGTGAAGCTTGCCAGCTACCCTGAGCATGTTAGGTCTTAATGGGTGCTGGCACACATTAGTTTCTGTGGACATTTGGGAACACTTAAAGGCATGGCTTGAGGGGAGCGGGCTTTGCTCATTTTTCTGGTGGAGGGGAGATGGGTCAGAGATGATTATTTGAGCCAGCCTTAACATTGACTCCTTATCACTGGCCTGAAGGAACCGGTGTTGCTGTCTGACTCCTACAACCTTCAGATTTAACTTTGGATTTTAGAGGTATGAAAAGGTCTATACAAAGAATATGGCACTTCTTCCCATTACACATCACACTATCAGGAGTAATAGAGGTTGTAAATAGACTCTCAAACACCTAAGTGCACACTGCACCTGACAGATGGCTTCACTTTGTATGGCTACAAGTCTATAATTAGTGATAGACTTTTCCTTTGTGTTTTTTATGTTTAGGATTAGAGGTTTAGATATATCTGGGAGGATTACAATAAAGGACCGCTGCAGTGCACTATATTACATGAAAGCACTATCATCAGAGAGTATGAAAAGGTATTATCAGAGGATTGGAAAAGGTGTGATTCTTACAAAAACCTACTTTAGCTTCATACTTCAATGACAGACATCCACTCCTGGAATTATATTTTTACCTGCAAAATCTGATGAGATGATGTTCTAGCACTTGTTATGGATTTCAGCGAAATCTCCCTCAACCTTTTGTTGGCTAGTTCGAATTCAGTATGCATCCTTGGGTTTTATTTAAACATTTCTACAGGCAGAGCAGAGCCGCAAAGGTAAAAAGAAAAAAAAAAAAAAGCTTTAATGTTTGAAAGAAAGCTCAGAAGTAAGAGATTTTCGGCCAGCTCTAGGAAGAGTCCTGGTTGTTCCACACCTTCTATTTAAGAATTATGGAGGCCACTGTGCTGATGGGAACCCTCAATGCAGCAGATATTTTTTTGTAGCCTTCCCCAGATCTGTGCCTCAACACAATCCTGTCTCTGAGCTCTGCAGGGAAGTTCCTTCCACCTCATGGCTTGGTTTTTGCTCTGATATGCATTGTCAGCTATGAGACTTAATATAGACAGGTGTGAGCTTTTCCAAATCATGTCCTATCAGTTGAATTTACCACAGGTGGTGTAGAAACATCTCAAAAATGATCAAGAGAAATGGGAGGCAATTGAGCTCAATTTCAAGTATCAGAGCAAAAGGGTTAGCAAAAATTACTTATTTTGGTATGATGCTGCAAGATAACAAAATGTGAAACAAATAAAGGGGCATGGACACTCTCTTAAGACAATGTACATACCACACTTTATGTACCCCTTAAATAAAGCAGTTAATATATTAAAATACATCTAAAGAAAATGAATGCATTGCTTAATGCTCACAATACAGAAATGCATTTTCAATCCGCTGTACTAAGGTTCCTTTAGTAAATACGCTGATAACAGTACTGATGGACTGTGTCAAACTTGATTGCTGTACAGCCTCAAAAATAAATCAAGGCAGCTGTGTTAACACACTTACTTTCTGTCTCAACAAGAATAGAAAAAAGAACCACTAAGCTCCACAAATCACTAAGAGAAAGTGTAGCACAGAGACCCTAAAGACAGCTCAAAATGCCCAGGATCTTGTTCGCAACAAGATCGTTAAAAATGGCTCATCCAGTAGTGACAGTAGTCATTTGAATGCATTGAGTTTGGTTGCTTCTTTGACCCAGTGATTTTGTTTGCGCTTTCCGACCTGGCCATTTTCTGCTTGAATTAAGGACTTTAGGACAAAAATAATGACAGCTTTACTCTGAAAACAAGAAGAAATAAGGTCATGAATGTTTACTTTGGGAGAAACCTTCAACACAACACATTAAGATTACCAACCAGCAGCTACAGACTGGAAACAGATAGCTCTATTCAATGGTAACAAAATGCACTCAACAGCATCTTTTCAGCTCACAAGCAAATATCTCATGAACTGAAATGTAAAAATGACAATTGGCGGTCTTTAGTGGTTAGCTTAGCACAAACACTGGAATCAAGTTGAAATAACTAGCCTAACTTGTCAAAAGATAACAACATTTCCCACATTTCACATTGAAACACACAAAAAAAGTTTTTTACACTACAGGACTTTGGTCAAATTAAACAAACCAGGTTAAAATGTTCATGAGTGATCTTCAGAGGTGCTGTAATATGGATTATGTTAACTTTGGACAGAGCTGTGTTAGCTGCTTCCCCTTGTTTTCAGTCATTATGCTACTGTAAGCTAAGCTAACTGACTGCTGGTAGCTTCATATTTAGCAAACAACTATGAGAGTGGTATCAATCTTTTCAGCTAACTCTGGGCTAGAAAATACGTTTTGTCAAATGCAGGTTTTCTTGAATAAAATTAAGTTTTCTAGTAGTTGTATTATTTCCAGGGAGTATATGAAACACAAATGCCCGTGTGATGTGTTTCCTGTTTAGAGATACGTCAGTATACCTTGTTGCATTCTAATCATGAATTTTGACAATCAAAGGACGAAATAACCTCTTTGGATCAACCCCACAACTTAATAACAACTTAGACTACACTTTGTTGTGTTGCAGAGATCTACTGAAGTTAGCATGCTAACCAGCTAACCAGCTAACCAGCTGATTAATTAGTACATGCGAATAAACCTGTGTGTCAACCATCCTCTCCTGGCAACAGTCCTCCACTCTTTCCTCCAGCTCGGCTATTGCTGATGCTCTACCTGCTCTCCCCAACAAGTCCTCCAACCTGAACAACCCTCAACAGTTTTGGCCAGTCATGACTGATTTCTAATATTCTGAGATTTATATAGTTATTGCCCAAACATCTGCACCAGCATCTGAGTTCAGTTTTGTTAAATCTGTAGCTCAAACCTTCATAAGGTGGTAAGAT
Organism: Seriola aureovittata; assembly: GCF_021018895.1. Taxonomy (NCBI): domain Eukaryota; kingdom Metazoa; phylum Chordata; class Actinopteri; order Carangiformes; family Carangidae; genus Seriola; species Seriola aureovittata. The sequence continues at coordinate 19,366,038 of NC_079376.1, forward strand.
GTCTGTATTTCACCTCAGCATTTCAGCAGAATTTTTTGATATGAAATCAAACTTGCAAAATTCCCATATCATGAAGGGAAATGATATTCCAGTATGATGTAGCATCTGGTATCACTGTGAAAAAAATAGACTTCCATATGTCCGACCATCAATCAGTTTTTTTTAAAGCTCTGTCAGCCCCTCTCTCAGCTGCGAGCGTATTGCTCTAGATCTTTCTCTTGCATCTTTAACTTCTGTGGGGCTTTGAAAACCTTTTGTCAAAGCTTCAAAGTGACTGTCTTTCTCTCATATTATATCTAAAAATGTTCAGGTTTCTGGGGTTGTGTTTTACATTCAATACTCTGTTTCTAAGCATATTTCTGGAATTGAAAATAGTACTCCACCAAAAATGTTGACAAGCAGTTTTCTAGGGATCCTTACCTCATTCAAAAATAATTTCTGGTGGACCAGTTTCTGTAGAATTTTGTCATTTTGACCTTTATTCGTCTCTGTGACTGAGACTGATGAAGCATATGTTCCTTTGGTGTTTTTTGTTCCCACTAAAGTCTGAAACAGGTGGTTGGGAGGCTGAACTGGAAACATCTTGCAGAAGCCAATTTTAACTTTCAACTTTGAAACTTTTCCTCCAAAGGAAGCAGGTAGGCAGAACTTGCAATTCTGACAAGTAATGCATTTGTGAGACTTTTCAGTCAAGTTTTTGAACAATACCGAGAATTGGGTCTGCCCTGATTAAAGAGTCTAGTACTGTAAGTGAATGTAGGCGAAACTCCTGTTTTAATCCCTCCATTTCTTAGCACAGCCTTCATGTGGCTGAATTCCTTGCTTGGCATTAAGGGGCGTTGCTGTTAATTGGTTCAGTTCTTGTACTGTGAAACCCCTTTCTGTTCAAATTGGAAACTTATCAGACAACACACAGACTGCAGACAATAACAGGGGCAGGGTTAATAGAAGTTCAGCCTAAGGTCTTATTCTTTCTTGCATTTTCTAACAAGTTGCCATATTTTCAAATCTCAAGTGGGCACACTGTTTACAATACTTAAACATGCATATCCTCATTTCAAAGTTTTGTTCTTCAATACAAACCTTTGAAGAACTTTCCTAATGTTCACAGACAAAACTATTTTTTTCTCCAAATGTATGCATTGAAACATAACATTCAATCCTTGAATTGCAACATTTGCTCCACCAAGCCTTGTTGTTTACAGGCATAAGGTGCTTAGGTGCATGAGTAAATTATAATTTCAGTCCAGATTTCACAAGAGTGGGCTGGAGTAGCTACAGTGGTGCTGAAAGAGCTAAATACCAACATTTGCAACATACTGACGCTGACAATGCTTGCAGGCTGATGTTTAGCAGGAATAATGTTCGGCATGTTCATCATATTATTATCATATTAGTCTAGTGTGCCAGCATGCTAACAGTTAATTAACAGCTATTAACAGCTAATTACTAAAAGAACAGCTGAGGCTAAAAAGAACACTGTTAGTTTTAGGTGTTTAATCATAAACAGAAACATTTAACTTTGAAATTTTGCTGCTGCCTCTCATTGCCCCTAAACCAGTGCCGTTAGCAAAACAAAAGTACAATTTGTAGCCAGTAACACCATCTGTTATCAAAACAAAATACTTCCCAACTGTAATTTGCTAAGCTTTATACTTAGGACAGTTAGATATCTCTTCATTGCTACATTGAGAACAGCTTTTTAAAATTTTCTACTACAAAACAGACCTAAAACCAAGTCGAAACACAGTTAAAAACATAGTCAGATCGCTAACTAGACAACTGTGAGATAGCAGCAGCTAGCTATACTCAAAACTAAAGTAAATTCCCCAATGTTATTGATATTCCTCCAGTTGTTATTTGTAAATGAAAAGCATACATTTTGAGTGACATTTCGGTTATTCACTTTGTTAATCCATATAATTAAATAAGGCAGCAGTTTAATTCTGGAAAAGGAAGTCCTGCTGAAGGTAGCTAGCTTAGCAGAGCTCAGTAGTTGCTATCTCATTTTTTGAATCTATAAAGGGATTTGGTGTGGTAAAGCTAAGTTTAAATCACACATTTACTCATATCGATATCAATATAAATATTAATAGTACTTTGACAGACAAAACCTCAGACAATCACAGAAACACTGACTGTAAATAATACATAATAAACAAACTAGTTAAAATGTATAAGAAGCTAAGATAGTTGATAGTTGATAGACTGCATTAAACTACATGTATTATTAGCAAATTATGTGGTTTTTGGATAAAAATAATCAGCTTAAAAAGACATAAATAAAACCATTACAACAAATCTATGAGTTTTAGTTTGCTGTCATGCCTTACAACTTGAAACTATTTTGTCTCAGCTTCACTGCTTCTGTAGTTAATGCTCTCTCTTTGTAGGGCAGTATATTTGAAATAAAAATCAACTCAAACTTGAGTTACAAATCATCTGAAAAATGTTCATTGTTCAGAGACAACTGTAACTCTCTAGCCTGCTTAAGTCAAATGCCTCTCCAACATCTGGCAGCTGACAGGGTTTTAACTGACGCTAACAGAAGAAATCATCTCTCCATTTCCCATTAGTTCCATTATTGATAGGTGTTTGGCAGCACAGATGGATTGAGTGGCTTCCTGCTGAGCTATAATGCAACCATGAACTCATGTTGCTCTCAGTTCACATCTGCCTTGGGATCTTTGTCATGTGTCATACTCCCTCTCTGTCTTGTCTTTTCTTTTCTCCTTTCAATTTAAACTGTTCAATTACACACACTTGCCTCACCAGCTCTAATAAGATGATGAAATCCCTGAGCAGGAACTTCTGACAAGTAATAAACTAAACTTTAGACTACAGTTTACAACATTTTCACCACCAGCACTCATAATGTCATGAATAAATTACAAAAGAAGCCTTCTATATGGATTTTATGTAATGAATGACTTTTTTGTTGTGCTCCTTTTTCTCTGGGTAATCAATATTTTCTACATCTTTTGTCAAGATATTTGTTTTCTACCCTGATTTGTGCTGTCCAAAAAAAGTTATGACCTACAAATAATGTATAACCTCAGGGATCCAAAGCCTTAATAAAGGCTACTGTTGTTCAATAGAAGTAGAATGGAAATCAGCCGTAGTGGAAGGAAATTTAAAAAAAAAGTGTGATAAAATGTCTGCCTCCAAAAATAACAGAAATCTGTCAGTACTCTGGCCATAAGTTGTCATTACATTGCTGCCTACTACTCAACATATTTTGTTCCAGCCAGTGCTACACAAAAATAGGCCCTACAACCACATATACTACAGATGACCTTTAAATCCCCAATTATAAAGTAAACTAAAAAGGTCAAATTTAAAGGTCAAAATGAATTTTCTTTATCAGCTTCTCTTTTTTTAGTAAGTCCTTTATTTATCTGACATCTAGCAGCTGCTGTTATTAAGTTGTAACAGCTTGCATAAATTGGTATTTTCTGTGCACAATGGAGAGACCTGCAGTTTTATTTAAATACATTTCAAAGTGGGAGCTTGTACTGTACGGGAACAAACAGGCGGGACCTGGAATTGAGCTCTGTGGGACTTTTCAGAGAGCTGTGTGCCTCTGAGAGATGAATTGTCTAACAGACAAAGGTCTATTAGAAAGATGGGATCTAAGAAAGCTCAGTACTGAGCCAGATACCCACCTTAGTTCTTAAGTGAGTCAATTAAAATTTCATGATCAAATCTCAAATGCTGCACTGAGGTCTAAAAGAATTAAGACTGAGTAATTTCCTGGCTGCATTCATTCCTTTTTTTTTTTTTTCAGTTAAGCAGAAACAGCGTATGTGCTCCGGGGTCGTCAGAAAATCTAAGGACAATTTTCTCGAAACTCTTTAAAAGCTTAATGTGAGTTCTTGTTGACCTGCAGTCTGTACTTATTGCCATTATATGTGTTCTCAGAAAGATCCTGTTTCAAAGAAACACCGTGTTCCTGCACATTTAATATTGATCCTGGCTGACTCTGAAGGCATTAGTCTGAACTGTTTGATTGAAAAGACACAATAAAGGAGCTCATATAGAATAAGAAAGATTAACATCAGTATATTCAGTCTTAATCAGCTATATCAATGTCTACCGTATTTTTTTTTATCACCTTTTAAAAGTGATTAGCCCATATAGTCCTTGGATGAAACATCTCACATCCTTGTTTACATAAATCTGAATAATTGTGGGTCACTGAGCAAGCTGTGAGATAGCAGACATATCTAAAGTTCAGGCTGTGCCTAGAGAAATGTTTAACTAAAACACCAGCCTGGATGAATTAATCCAAAAAAAAAAAAAGCCAGAAGGCTCGGGGAGGTTAAAACCACAGCTAATGTGTGAATGTGAAGTTAATGTAGGTTCTTTTTATTAATGATGCACATGAAAGAACAGAACTGACTCTCTATATTGACATTTGCTTATGAAGAGTCATTCACCAAGCCCTCATAACACCTTGGCTGAAATTGACTCTTACAGACCACAATGCAAACCTGTGTGTGTGTGTGTGTGTGTGTGTGTGTGTGTGTGTGTGTGTGTGTGCTCGTGCATTTTCTCCGGTGATGAAGCTGCGTGAGTGCCCGCTGTGGTTTGTTTGGGTGAACCCACCGACTTTATCTCTCGCTGCCAGAGATAAGTCAGACAAGTGCCACAGGTGAGAGCGGTCAGTGGTGGGACACGCCTTCTAGTCCTGAAGGCGTGTCATTTTCTCAAAGAACAGACTGGTTTGAAAGAGTCTGTGCCCGTCTGAGTGCGGGCAGATGCAGAATGATGGCTTAGTAGAACGTGATCAAGAGAGGGCTGGATATCATTCTTGGCTGTCGTCAGCTGTTTCTGCATTTCTGATATTAATATAGCAATAAGCCACAATCAAACTGTTAAAAAACCATAGCCTCACAGACAGTTCTTTGGTTCTGGGCATATTGTGACATCCAGCACCCCCAGAGCAACATTAGAATTAGCAATAATGTGTTTAAAGGTAGCACACAGCTATCAGCTGAAAACAGCTGCCTGTTGCAGCTGGAAACAACACTGATAAGACTAGTGAGACTAAACAAAAACAGTTGCAGCCAGTGAAACCAAAACAATGAGCTAAAAGATGCTAGAATGCTCCGTAGAGCTGATGCAGGGTTGGGTGATGATTTTCCGTGGGTTAAGTGGCACCAATACATGTACTAACACATTAACTGATGTTTTGGCCACTTTGGAGCAGCGCAGCAACCTGTAAACACATCACCGACATATTTACGACTGTATAGATCTGTGGTAAAGATAGAAAACATATGCCTATTTGAAGATGCAGCAGACACAAAGCAGTATTAGCATTCATTTTGAGTCATGTTTGTGGCAGCCTGATGAATGGAAGTCCAATATTCGCTCTTCTTTTGGTTATGATTGGATCTTCAATAACTCCTGGGGGAATTATCTGCATCTTTAACTGCTAAACAGTCCAACGTTTTCACCAGCTACTTGGTAGCTGTGTTTGTCTGTTAGTGCTGGAGGAATACAGTGAGTTCATCATTGTTTTTTCTCTAAACAGCTCCCTGCTGCTGATGAGAGGTCAGACTGAACCAAAAACAGTTATTCCAAGATGACCCATTGTTCATATGAAAATATTAATTGGTGCAGCTTTAAACTGGTTTTAACTGACTTTCTTTGAACAAAAACAACAACAACACTTTACTATCACCTCATTCTGTTGATATGGGGAAGGTGGCAAAAACAACTTACCTGAATACACAGTCTAGATGTCACACAGCAACATTAGCATTCATTTGCAGTCATATTTGTTATTGTCTGTGTTTGCCGCAGCAGGCAGTTGTTAAAAGGAGAGTGAATATTGGACTTACGTTTGCTGGGTCACCAAAAAAACATGACTCCAAATGATTGCTATCTGCTACGCGAGATGAAATTCACTCTTTGCAAACATGTTCACGACAGTAACTGAGAAGGTCATAATATGTCAGTGTTTGCGGCTTGTTTCCATGTGCACATCCTCCTCATTAAGTTAATGCAGCTTTAGTTCGCAGGCCGTAAACGCAAAACAATGAGCTGAAAGATGCTAAAAAGCTTCATAGAGCTAAATGAGAAAAAGCAGTTGGGTGATAATTCTCTGTCGGTTTGTCACTACAAGCAGCACCAGCTTTTCTCACTCAGTCTTTTCATCCATTGTTAATATAAGAATGGCAGTAAGTGCTAAACTGTCCCATAGTTGGATCAAACTACTGCTTCTACAGCTCTCATTGAGAAAAGACTGACGAGCTGTGTCTCCACGAGGTGTCACAGCCTTTAAACTGCTGGCTAGTTGGCCCGCTCGAAGATTGAACTTGCTACCTTGGCATCGGTACAGAAGCTCCATATCCAAGCAAGCATACATAAAAGGGCTGCGGCAGCCGTGGCAGATGTTCACGGCGCCGAGGTTCAGACAACACGGCAGTCTGGGAGGTCACCACCATAGTGAGCGAAAAGACGCTTATCTATTCCGTGTGGCAGCGTTTCACAAGCCCAACCAGAGAATTACTAAGTGAGCGCTCGAGAAACACTAACCACCAGCTTCTCCTCTCAACACTTCAAACATACTGATACACATACAGGTAAAGCTGATGAAGTGGAACAAGCCGTTGGAAACGCAATCAAAAAGCTCAAATCTCTGTCTGCTCATTTTGTATTGAGACAGGTTAGTTGCTGCACATCATAACAGCGCTCCGTGGTATTCAACTGAATGAAGTTCAGTCTTGATTGTCCCGCGTGGGCACATTTGTATAGAGAGAGAGCTCCGGAGAGGTTTTCAACAATCATAAAGATGTCTTTGCTCTTTTCTATCCATCATTAAGCTAATTAGGCCCTTTGTAACAGGGTGATTATTTGAAGAAGATGTGAATAATATTGTTCCCTAAAAAGCAATTTTCTGGAATGACAGTTAAAACCTGAAATCATTAGGTTTGCTTTGATAATATTTTTTCGAGAAACATAATCAATGTTCCCTGCGTAAGTGTATTTTGTGCTGGACAGAGCGGCGCAAGGGATGAGCATATTTGTTCTTATTTATGAATTAAATAAACAATAAACCTTTGTTCTTCTGTCCGTTTTCTAAATGTATTTTTTTATTTAAACCCATCACCTTCTCATTAAGCTTGTGTTCTCTTTCCAGCTTCAACTTAGAAGTGGTTAGACTTTCAAAATACCGGGTGCCAAAATAGAATGAAAATATTCAAAATATCCTATGGGGAAAATTGCAAAAAAAACTGGAAAAAAACTATATAACACTTTTAATAGGTACCACTTTTTATAAGCCATGTTTTTGAGTTGCAACTAATGGCTTCACTAATGGTTAATAAACCACTTATTAATGCTTTATAAATCAGTTACAAGCCATTGCGATATTAAGCTAAAACAAGATAAGATAAAAACTGAGAGAGACCAAATCCTGCAAGGTTGGATGGTGGGTCCTGGTGGGCGGGGCTTGGGGCATGGCTGAAGGTACTGACTGCTTTGTTATGACATCACAAAGTTAGACAGAAGTCCTGACAAGTTGTTTTAAGGCTGTTTGTGGAAACAGACTGTGTACACTTCTCTGTGCACAGAGCGCTTTGATACTTTCACAGTATTAATATAGAACTTAGACCTGCTTTATAATCAAACAAGACATGGACATGTACCTTGATACAATATGGTCGAGCTTTAAAAGACCCTTTTGACCAGGTTTAATACATTGTTAATGACATCCTGTCAGTTCATTTTCTGTTCACTATCAGCCTTCTGCTAATGAAGACATTTTTCCTAAAACTGCATTAAGGAAACCATCAAAAGCTCAACTATATCTGGTTCACTACAAAGCTTAAAACCTCTTAATGTTGAAAATTTCTGAATTGCGCAGATGAAATATTCAAATGTATTACAGCATGTCCTTCAAGACTGTTTAAACTCTCCCACATGAAGATTACATTTTCATGATGATGTTTTATAATCTGTATCCTCGACTAATGGAGACCGTCTCTATCAGGTGCTGGTCACTTCATGCTATGTGTCAATTTTCCTCGACTGGACAGTCCAGAGCTCAGTGGAAACCGTCCGAGCAGTTTGATCCCAGGCCAGGAAGGACAGAGGGAAGCGACTTAAGATGTTCAACATCTCTGGCCACTTCATGACTTTTTAATGTTTTCTATTCTGTTTCTATTTTATAATTCAGTAGCAGGACAGTGTACTGTAGGGAGTAGATGTATCATTAAAGTGGGGGTTCAGCATGTGGGACGACTGGCTTGTGACTCCATCTACTGGTCACTCACTTGGCTTTCATGTTAATGTGTTTACTGTAGCTTTATGAGGTGAAAGAAAGAATAAGAAATACAGTGTAGAGATATGTAAAGTAGAAATTACTTCAAAGGAACTGGGAGTGCAGCAGGCAGAATAAAAAATCAAAAATAATGTCCGGCCCAGGCAAGCGAGAGCAAAGACTTGAGTGTGCTCTCACACTGAGCTGTCTAGGTTTCCTCAGGTGACACTGCTGTAATCTCACAGCTAGACATCACAGAGGAAACCCGCAGTTCTCTTCCTCTCCACATCGCCACCGCGCCCGCCAACGCACCATCAAAAATGCAAAACCATGGCATGGAACCAAAAAATGAAACATGGCTCATGGTGAGGGGGGAATATCACAGCGGAAGAGATTAGCACTGGTGGGGGGAGACTTACAGTCAGAGTACTGTATTAACAAAACCCTGCGGTGAGCACAGCAGGATTTTCATGGATTGGGAGGCAAGGTTTTCTGACAAACACGGGAGGAAACTAGTAGAAGTTATAAATTACTGAGTGAATCTGGTAAGACTTACACATGCTCTCATTAATTGACCTAAAAACCCAGAACAAAAACAAATTACTGCATGAAGAAGGAAAATGTATTACTGCTGATGCCATTAAAGCCTTGATTGAAACAATATGAAGCATTTACAAAAAAAAAAAAACAAAACAATTCCCAGTTAATTAAAGTTTCATTTGAAGTTCTAAACACCTAGCATACGAAGTAATGCATTTCACGGACTGGAAAATGAGCAGCACAAGCCACGATGGCTCTTGGATAACATAAAATGCACCAGCTAAAGAAACAAAACGTCATTAAAAGAGGACGCTAGCTATTTACAATCGGACTTCCATACAGTTGAATGCATCATAAGATATAGATACAAAAAAAGAAAGGTCAAAATTGAAGCAGCCGGGGCCGAGATATCAGGATTTTTAGTCACTGGTATGAGTCAAGCTCCAAAAACACTGGATCCTACATTTCCCATGATGCAACCAGTAGCATCATTTTGTTTGACCCTTCCTGCCTTGTAAATGCCCATGTCTCATAAACTCCATGAGTGAGTTTGTAAGACATGGGTTAGTAACTTCTTGTCCAAGCCAAAGCCAAGATGACATCACTATGACATCATCAGGTTTATATCTTCACAAAAGTAAAAACCATCATGACGACAAAACTAGACCTATTATACTTAAGTGAACCTCTCCAAATAATGGACCTGAGCTTCATCTAAAATTGAATGGCAATATTTTTATTAAGTTAGGAAATCAACACATTTAAGAAATTTAATTATATACACTGGTTCTACTGTATGGATTAAAAAAAAGACAAAAATAAGCTTGACACACCAAGCTAATACATGTTATAGACTTTGCATTTCACATACCCATAAATAATGATCTTGGTTCAAATTATAATTACAAGTTTATGTCATCCTCATGACTGAGTGGATGATGTGCCGTAACCTCCCAGTATGTATTTGTTCACCTCAGAGAAAGAAAAAAAAAAATCAAAAACACTGTCACTGAACTGTTGTTCTGGTCTTAAATATCATAAAACTACGCTATAAAATACATAAAGCATATCTACCATGTGTTCCATGGGAAACAAAGAAAAGGCAATGGTATAAGAAATCATTTCTCATGAAATATTGGTAAGCCTTAAAATAAACTTTCAAGCGATTTCAGTAAGGTCATTTACAACAGGTAAAAGAGGCAGGGTTTTACCATTAAAGCAGTCAAATAATACTAACATTTGCTACTTTGTTCAAAATATACAGAAAATAACCGGTGCAAAACGCTTCAGTTGGAGCCGCTAGTGGCATGCACCACAGTAAACAACTATACTGAGATTCACAGGGTAACATGGGTATGTTTGACAAGTGCGTAGTTACAGTAGTCGCCACTGTAACACAGTAGTCCAGTGTTTGTGACCTGTAGAGAATGGATGCACAGCTTTGATTACAGTGGCATGAGAATCTTCCTCAGTGCTCCTCCTTGTCGCGGCCTTTCTTCTCCTTCTCGTCCTGCAGGGCGGTGCCCAGCTTCTTGATCAGCACCGACAGCACTTTGTCCAGCGGGTCCATCACTCCCCTCTGCAGCCACTTGGGAATTGTAGTCCTGGCGTGGTGGAAGCCGAGTTTCTGCAGGATGTAGTCCACACCCACTGGGTCGATCTTACGTCCTGTCCAGGAGATGAGCCTGATGATAGGAGATTTTTAGTTGAGTCAGTAATTAATGTATTTCAGAGAGTAGAAGATAATTATTTGAGGATTATTTCAACTAGGTGGAACTAAGATGGAGAAGTGTTTTAAAACAACAAAAACTTGTTATTTTCAAATAATTTCAGTCCAAATGTCCTTAGCACATAGGTACTTGTTTTTCCATTTTCTGTTACTTTATACCCCAATACATATTAGAGGAAACTATTGGCATTTTTATTTGACATCTGTAGTTATTATGTACAAAACCAGTGATGTGCTTATAAAATACAGTTTATTGCTTTCAGTTGATTCTAACTAAGGAGTAATAAAATTTAAATTAAATGCAGGTTACACATCCATGCATGCTTCTAATAATAATTCCATCATATATTAAGTAGAATATAGTAGCGTAGAATATGATAGCGGCAGGAGCCATTTTTCTGCATGTACTTTTACATTTGAAATTTTTAATATTAGTTTTACTGCTACTTAAGCAACATTTTGAATTCAGAACTTTTACTGGTAATGGATTTAAGATGTGGTATTTCTACTTTTTCTTAAAAAAAAAAAGCAAATACTTCTTGTATTAATACTTCTTCCTCAACTTTTCACTGAATAGCTGTCAGACTGCAGTTTGTCAAAACCTTAGTAGACCCTCCAGTGAGGGTTTGAATGCAACATAAAAAAAAAATCACAAACACAAACAACTTAAATGAGATTTCAGTGTGTCCATTCCACTCTAAGTGGAAAGGTTTTAGTGTAGGATTGCTTTCTTTCTTCCCTTTTTTTTATTTTTTTTATTTTAAAAAACTTAATAGTCTTATAAATTGATGCAAGACAGATATTTACAGATTTGCATGTCATGTCTGTGCATCGTTGTAGAAGCTGGTGTGACCATCAGGTCATGAAGAATGACGCTTTTCCAGTGTCGTAAATGCTCTTTTCTATTTTCTCCTCTGTTGGTTTTGAATGAGAATTATTCACGAATGAGCATTCTGACTCAGTTTGACTTCGTCATATGAAAGGGTGTGCGTCAGCTAACACGAAAAAAAAAACAAACAAAAAAAAAACCACACACTCCACATCCACGTCTGTGGTGCGGTGGAGCGTAGCTGACCTGAGAGTGGGCTCCAAGTGCCACGTGTTGCACATGAACTCCCTCCAGTCCACCGTGGTGTAGTTGATCCCGTCGTCGATTTCCTTGTCCTTGTCTGTGGAGCTTTCGTCGTGCAGGGCCGTGGGGCTCTTCTGGCCTGGCCGAGCCGCGAACATCCGCGGGGCGAAAAGGGCTGAGGACACACGGGGAGGGGAGAGAAGCAATAAGGCTGCCGCTCTGCTACCCTCATGTTTTCTTTTTAACTAGACAAACACATTCTTCAACAACAACAACATCCTGAAGTAGAGCACAATAAAAATTCATTAATATCCCTGAAAACGCTGTCGGCACCTTCACAGTATAGATCTAGACTCCATTCACATTCAAATACCCATCTGTCCTACTTCACTTAATCAGGATTAATCAAACACTGATGAAAATCTTCACCGCTCGCCTCTCTGCTCCTTCTACTCAGCTGCAAAATCAACAGAACAAAGTCGTGGCACTATTTTAATTGTCATGAAAAATGCGTGGTTGCTGGCATGAAGAGTGGTAATTTGTTCCCCTGTGACAATAGAAAACCCATTAAAATGCTGCCTGCATTGGGCTCCCTGACCTCCCCACTGTGTGTGAAAATAACACTCAGCTGCCTGCGTTTCATGCTGCTCTCCAAAATGTGTCCAACAGCATACAAACAGCTTTGCAGGTACAGTGGCAGACAGATGTGGTCCATCTTGTTATTTTTCTTTGAATAGTAGGATGAGTCATTTTCTTGACGTGCAGCACAATACCTTGTTTGGCACTTTGAAGGCTATTTTCACTCTTGAATAATAGAGTTGTTGTTGCTACACCTGTTGTAGATGACTCATGAGTTTGTTGATAGTTGAAATGGATCAACATTGTTTGCTGACTGCCTTGTGTGATTGCTGTAAAGACACAAACCTTTCTCCTTCTCCTTCAGGTAAGCTGACACCAGGTCATGAAGGAACATGATGAGCTCAGCGTCCATGGTGACACAGATGTGGTCGGTGAATTCTGTCACAACGCTGCACTCCACCTTGGGTTTGCTGTTGGAGTCTGGATCAAATAAAAACAAAAGACTCAAATTAGCGTCTCGCGGTTGTTTATCTCCACCTACCTGTCGAGGTGCGGCAAATATAGTGACGAGCTCCCGTTCACGAGTTACACAGTTGAAAAAATGGTGTGAAAAAAAGTGTTTTTACAGAACAATATAATGTCACAGGGAAGTTGACCTTAGAGCTGATGTCATCACTTCATTTTAACCTCTTAGACGTTTATGTGAAATTGTGTCATGATGAATATATATATTGTTGAGTTGTCGCCAAAACTGTGTTTTGTGAGGTCACCTTGAACTTCAACCTTTAACCACCAAATTCCAAGTAGTTCATGCTTGAGTCCAAGTGAATACTGCACCAAATTTGAAGAAGTTCCCTTCATCCAAATGGGACGGACGGACGGACAACTTAAAAACATAATGTTTCTGGCTCTGGCTGTCGCTGGTGCGGAGTCATTGCTTCTTTTAATTGATTTGATTTAATCATTTTATTTCGAATGTGTGAAAGAAGAAAAAAACAAACATAAAAAAGAAAAGCACAATGGTCTCACTGAAAACAGTGAACTTACACCTAACACAAAACATGATGCAATGCAATGTCAACCATATCCGAAAGGGAGTGGGAAGAAGTCAACACTTCCCACCCCTACTTCATAAATCAAAACTTGCTAGAATAATAGCTTCCTCATATATATGAAAACATAATCTATATAATAATTATTTCCTATATTAATGCACATAATTCAATTACTAGTTCATACCATCAGCAATTACATTTGAAAGATTGTATTCCAAAAACTTTTCTGGTTGTCCCTTTTTTTCTTTTTACTTTTACTGAGATTATTTATTTGTCAAATGTTGCTTCCTAAATTTCAGCCAGCCAAATGTCATCCAGGCTTTATCTGTTCATGCCCTAGGCTGTTATTTGAGAAATTATTTCAATATCAGCTCTTATATGATAATTTGCAGTATTTCTGTAACATGTCTTTATTTAACAAATTTCTGCATTAAAATGTCCAAAAATGACTAGACCTATAATTTTGTTGAATTGTGTACTTCTGTTTCCATCAGCTAGGGAAATCTGTGATTTTTCATGGTAACGATTTGTTTTATTTGTTCGTCTGTCAATGGTGCCACATTTTTACAATACATTTTTTAGATCTCGGTCGTGTTTAATTATATATTTTAACCGAGTGAAGGCTTTTGTCATTGGACGTCTGGATCATGAGTTCATCAGAGAAACAAGCACTCGGCTGAAACTGCTATATTCAGTGCTTTTAATGGTTATAATCACCAGGTCTGTTTGTTCTGGAGAGGAGGAGATCTCTGCGGATAATTCGGACCTGACTGCAACAATGGCAATGATGGTGACACCAGCTCCCACAATGCCACACTACTTCCCAATGTCACAAAACTCAATCTTTTGCTATTGTTTTGATCCTCGCCGAAAACTACTTATAGTGCGTTTAAAACCAGACAATGTTTTTGAAGAGATGCATGTTTTAAAAATGGTGGATATCCGACTTTGGACATTTCACCATCAGAACAAACTTTCTTTGAACAAATAAAATATTACTGTGCAGTGAATGCGATATGATGATGCTGGGGTCATGTTAGTGAAGGGCACCATATTTACTGACTTACATGATAAAACTATTTAGTTTAAGCTTTAAAACAGTGCATGAAAAGACCTGAGCAGATGACTTATTGGTTTGATGCACCGTTACAATATTGTGTGAAGTACCTGTTAGAGAAGGTTCATCTGGATCTTGTACGTGGATAGACTTGAAGTCCAGCTGCATTCTGGGAAGAGCAAAGATAGTCTCTGTTTCGTGGTTGTAGCTGGAGGAGCTGCGGAAGCTGCTCAGCAGACTGGAGCTCTTGGCAGCCACTCCGCTCTCTTGGTTGTTGGCTTCCACGTTCCTGAGCAAGTTCAGCTCTGAAGCGGGAGATAAGTCGTGTCAAACCTCTTTTGAATTTAAGGTCATGTTCACACTTCTCTGCTTCGTTAAATACTATCTGCACCTATTTTACATTTAAGATAACAAGCAGCGGTGGCAGGGCAGACACAAAGTAGCTCTTTCGGAAAAAATGCTGTCTGTCGTTTTTTAGTCAGAGCTGTTTGAAGATGAGAAAAGTCTGAAGTTTGAAGCCAGCCATTTACACTCAGTTGGCAGTTTATTAGGAACATGTAGGTAAAACTAATGCAGTCTAACACAGCACCCCCATAACAAATCCTACCTTCATTAAAGTTATAATGTTCAGCTTTTGTTGATACTCTTAAAAGACTGAACTTGTACTTACAGAGTTCTTTCCAATATGTCTTCCACCGCATTTATATGATTTAGGGTGGTGTATATTTACTGCATCTTTTTTTATCCCCCATCTCTTCATTTTACTAAAGACTTGAAAAAAATGTGAACTTATCCTTTAATACAGTTTATTTTTCAGCTGCCGTGGCAAACCCCGACCTAAACATGATCCAAATGAGCTCCACACAGTGAGATTCACAGATTTTACATCTGGGTAAAGAGGACTCTGGTCCCAGCTCAATGCTCACATTTGACAGATACTATGAGTTAAGGTGTTGGAATAAATATGGTGTAGCCCTGAGTGTGATTACATTAGGACATAATAAAATAATATTAATAAATAATAAATAAATAATTGGTTACCTTCGTTCCTCATGGCAGTAACGTAGTTGAACCATTCTTTGACAGTGGCAACACCATGTGGAGGATTCTCGTGCCGCCGGCGGGTTATTTTGGTTATGGTGGCCATTGGGCTTTCGAGTGCACCACATGGTTTTGTTACCATAGTGTTATGACCGAGATGGAAATCCAGTGTCTGAACAATGTAGGTAGAATCATCTTTGGAACCTGCATATAACAAAAACAAATGTCTGTTATTAAAAAGTGATTACAGTGTAAACTATTCATAATGATGATTTGTGGTTTGTTTGGTGGCTATTTTTCAGTTGAATATTTAGTCTGAATAATTCCCCTAAAATAATGCACGTCTCTGAAATCAACGTTTTGTTCTCACCGTCCTCCCAGATCTTCTGAGCCTCTGTCCAGAAGGCGATGTTGGGCTCTTCCAGGTGGAACAGAGCCCACGATTTGGAGCGGAAGTTAGGCCCGTGGAAGCAGGCCAGGGTCATGTGATTGCCATGGAGGCTCATTGAACCGCCCAGCTGCACAGCGTCCTCGGGCAGAGGCATCTGGAAGAGGGAGATGTGGCAGCCGGCGATTACCTTCAGCACCCCGGGCCAGTGGCGGTGATGGGCCGCATCCATGTCTGCGTGACAGAGACGGTGCGGAGACACAAAATGAGAAGCGGGGAGGATGTAGGCAGATAAATCAATTCTGACTGGAGAGTGAGGCGTGTTGCTGGTGCTAACCGAATCAGACTTTGTGTATTATATCGTTGTTATCCTTATATAGCCTTCCATCTTTTTAAATCTATGCTGCTCGAGCTTCTTGTTGTTTTTTAATCATCTAATGAGCATGTTTGATTGCATTCAGTTGCCGAACAACCTTGTCAACTGTTTGAAAAAGTGGTATACAAATTAAACTTATTAGAATTACAAATCATTTTCACTTCCTACAACCAGCGGGGCTGCCGAAGACACTCACTGTGCATACCTCATTACGCATTAAATATTTCACGCAGCAGTATGGAAAGAGGTGTGCTTACAAAGCTCAGCAGCTCCTTTCTCAGTGTTGATGACAGGCGTTTTTGGGGGCAGGTAGGGCCCAGGGCCCCAGGTGGAAAGGGCGCGCTTGCTGGTGTCGAACTGCTGAGTGAAAAACTCCTGCAGCTTCATGCCGATCTTGATGAGGTCTGGTGTGGTAGAGCGTGAAATGATCACCTGGAAAATGTCCCACTGCAAGTCCCCGTGGACAAAGATCTCACTGGAAGGAGAGGGAGGGGTGGAGGGGTGGGGGTGGAGAACAGGGAAACCAAGTGATTGAGTAGATGGTTAAAATTGCAGGAAAGAAAGGAGGGCAAATGAAGCAGAGAGACATTATGTGGCTTAAATAAAACTGCATCACAAATGGCCATGAACACCACATCTAATCTGGTGTAATTTCACCATTCTGGTATTCACACATAAACACATGCATTCCAGTCCAGGCATCAATTTGTTATGCTGCCTGCCATGCATTGTCATTTGTCCATTTCTCTTCATAAACTCTGATGTTTTTCTGTGTTTTGTGTGGTTTCTATCTCCACCCTTAAATAACTTGTGTAACTCTAATGGAGAGGACACCTGCTCTTTCTAGTACTCCCAATGCAGATATAGAGTTTAAATAGATTGATAGACAAAATATGACTAATGTGAGATTTCCATCTATGACAATCCACCAAGTGACCCACTAATACATTTGGTAATATGCTTAAGCTCAAGTGTTGTGCTGCTTGATAAACTTCAGCTGACATCATTTCATACCTCTTCTCTGATAGGCTGGTGTCAACAGTGCACAGGTTGACCTTCCACTCGTCCTGCAGCTGCAGGTCAGCGTTACTGAACACTCCCATCAGGATACTGGAGCCCATGTAGTCCACTCGCGCCTCCGTAGAGCCCATGGTGATCTGGATCTTATGGCTGGGTTGTTGGTTAGGGTGTTCAGAGATGTGGGCTAGAAAACAGACGGTAAGTGGTTAACACTGCGGCATTGAGTGACTGCTTATACAGTAAAATCTCAGACGGAATGACAGTAAAACTTTTGGGGAGAATGTTGAAAAGGGGAATAGGGTTTATTCAAAATGAACTAGCAGTATATTTAGGATCAGAACATATAGTGGATTGCAAAACTATTTCCCCCTTGTAAGTTTAAAAAAAAAAAAAAATAATATCACATTTAAATAAAACAAAATTTCTAAGATTTTAAATTGAAATAAACAAAAGATTTAAATAGTAAAGGGTCTCCAATTGCACCCCTTTTTGTCTAATACTGTGTATTATAGACTCTGTGGAGGTTGCACAGTAAAAGTAAAAAGACAAACATATTCACACTCATGTCTTTTGTCATGCAGATATGACTCATTCTGAAATGACATGGTTATTTTAGCAGTTTTGCTTCAATTGTTTAAATTCCATTAACCTCATTATGAATCTTTAGCTCACTTCAGTGTCAAGGACTGTCCTGGGCAAAAAATCTAATATATCATTTTCAATAAGCTTGACAAAAAACTGTAAAACTGCTGTTAACAGAGTGCAAACACTCTGCTACATAAAGTAAAACTGTATTGAAAAAAAAAAAGCATTTTAATTACAGTAACATGAACCCAAACCCACATGTATATTTCAATAGAAATACTGACTTTTAAATATATTCTTTTTACAAATGTGTGCAACATGTAAATGTGCCCTGTATTTGATTATTTAAACACCAAATGCAAAATATTAGTGCAAAAAGTGAGAGTAAAATGTGAAAGTGTTTATTATGTCTCTACATTATCCCAGTGCTGTGCAAGCACTCTGCACCTAACTCTGGCTCGGCTCCATATCCACAGTTTTTAGTCTGCTAGAACAAGAGCTGCTAACGAGTTGCAGAAAAACACCAGATGTCTGAGAAGTCGGTGCTTTGTTTACTTACAGACCATCTCCAGGGTGTTCACGTCTATATTGCCACCCACCACCCCGCCCTTGGAGTCGAGTTTGGAGCGGCCGAGGCCAACAGACATGCTGATCTCTCGGTCCCGGTTGCTGCCGACAGACAGTCGGCCCTGACTCTTCAGCCCACTGGTTGTCCAGCTGCAGGGGCAAACACAAACTGTGAGCGCTCCTGAAACGCTGCTGAATAATGTAGAATTGCTCTCTATCAAACATACATGACTCATTGCAAGGACTTGCCCAGATATAAACACAGGTAACTGAAAAGGAAAAGACCAGACAACCTCAAGCACTGAGTGTTAATATGTGGTTATGTATTTCAGCCAGTATGTCATTATGTATGTGTTATTGTTAAACCATTTGTTAAAGTCTAAGTATGGCTTTTAGGTTGACCTTTTTTCTTCCTTCCTTGTTTTAGACAAAAACTCCACCTGAGCGTAAATGATGTTTTGTCGGAAGAATATTCTGAAGTCATAAATAATGTAATTAGAGCTGAAGAGGCAGGACACGTGTGTGTTGCTCAGGGAGCCACACATTTCCAGAGTGGATGTTTTTTTTAAACTTTATGATGACAGAGCTCATAAAAACAGTACTGCCTTAGTTATGAGGGTGTTGAGTGTGTCACTGATTCAGCAGGATTTTCCTGCACTTTCTACCTCAACTGTAGAGACAAAAGTTTTAATGACTGCATATTGTGGTGACCAGTAAAATACAAGTGAACACGACATGAATTGAGCTCATAAGAGTGGGGCGATAAATTGCCATAAAAGCTAGAAAATCAGATGTTGAATGGATGTCCTGCAAGAGATAAAAGTCTAAATTGCAGGAGACACTCCAGAGACATGTTTGTACGACACTGTAGAAATGTAAATGTAAATAAATGATGCTCACAATGTTGAGCATTGGTTGCTCTGATTATACGCTTTGATTTTCACCTGTACTTCCTCCACAGACACACACCACACACACACCAAAGCAGTGTTTTTCTAGCTAGTGTTTCTAGCTAGCGTTCTATATATATGTGTGTATATATATATATATATATATATATATATATATATATATATATATATATATATATATATATATATATATAGTGATCAATCTTCACAAAAAGAACAGATTCTAGGTCTTTCTTCTTTCACAGCCTTCCTGACTGACACGACTCCCTCCTGGACTCATTTGCCAGAATTTTTACTTCCATGTTTAAGTTTGAGGCCAATTTTCAGCAACACCCAGAGGATTTATCTCATACAAGCCCTGAGAGAGGAAATGATATATGTCTAAATATTTATAAACTATGGCATCATCTGTTCTGTGTTAGCAGAGAAGGAACTGAATATTTGTTTTCATCAGGGATGAACTGGGTAAAACAGGGTTACTTCGTATCAGTTTATCTGCCATAAAAATAACAACTAATATATTTTGTAAATACTTATTAAAATAAAATATAAAATATCTCTGGACAAATAAGCAAAACCTCTGAAAAAATTCTGAATGCTCGGCCATAACACGCTTATTCACCCACTTGCCAAGAGTTAGATGAGAAGACTGATGCCACTCTTATGTCTGATTACAGCTGTTTTCAGTCTCTATGCTAAGCTAAGCTAACCGTCTCATAGCCATACCTTCACATTTATTGTACAGACATTAGCAAAGTATCCATCTTCTTATCCAACGGTCAACAATAAAGAAAATCAGTGCTTTTCCACAAAATGTCAGTGTTAAAATCATTTCAGTTACATCTCTGACATGGAGGGGAAAGTATCTACAGGAAAAGGTGCTACAGTTACTTACGTATTGTTTCCCATCACGTTGCTCATGTTCATTTGGACGGTGAGCTGTTTCAAGTTGATGGCAAACACCACCAGCGTCTCCCACGGCGCCCCCTGCTGACCTGCTGCTTTCCCATTTTTACCGAATGAAGGAGTGGATGTTTTTGTCACCGAATCTGGACAAGAAAGAATAAAGAAAAGTCAGTTTGGAGCATTTCGTAATTTCTCACTTTTCATTTGTTGATTTTGGACATTGCTGTTAAAAGGTATCAGAGGTACGCAAACAGGTGGATTCAGAAACTGTGCCTTAAAATGAGCCGATAAGACTTTTATCATTTTGTGATGTTGCAAAGAAACAGTTGTGTTTATGGATATCAAGATAAGACAGTGTAAAATATGGGACCTTTAACATCTGAATTGTGCTTCTCTATCAAGACTCACTCTGACTTTACAGCACAAGGCATTTTTACATCACAGTCTGTATTTTGAGGAGTGCTGGTAATCACCTCTCCTAGGAGCCGAAGAATCAGACACACTCCTGGTGCGACCGGGTGCGGGAGACTTGAGGTGGCCCACGCCACCCGGGGACATGTTGCTTCCAGTGGAGTGCTCTGAAAAGACGTTGGGGGACTGGGGCATGTGCTGAGTCCCGGTGCTGCCATCCCATGTCCTCCAGTAAGCTTTCCGGCTGGACTCAGGGGACAGATGTTGGGTGACGTTTTCGGCCGAGTCGGGGGTGGCGGGGCCGGAGGCTGAAACAAGGTAAAGGTTGAGAGATGTAAGTAAAGGACAGCCTGGGAAATGTCAACACGGAGCAGGAGGAGGAATTGTTGTCCGAAGGAAGGTCAGCATGATGGGATATTAAATATGAACACTAGCGCAACCGGCGGAGGTTTGTAGACAGAGAAAGGCTGCCGTGTTTAAAAAAATCATGAATTTACTTGCAGTGAAAACTTTTCCTTCCATTATTTTGGCAATATTTGCTATTTTACTTGCTGTCATGTTAGCATTATTCAGGTTTTTACAAAGATTTAGCACTACTTTCATACAAAAGTCAACAATGGACAGACAGAAAGCCGTCACTTTGGAACGAAAAAGCAGCTAAGACTAATTGAAGAAATAGGGAGCAAGGTCGGAAGCATAGAAAAGATCCCTGTTCATTGTTCCGGATGTTACATAAAAGCTGAAATTTACAACTAAAGAGCTGAAAAAAAAAAAAAAACAGCAGAGTGGTATAAACATACCATACTTATGCAACACTCAACCAACCAACCAACCAACCAACAGAGAACAAAAACCATTGAGCAGTCACCTGGCAGGTTGATTGTCTGGTCTCCAAGGAAGAGGCGCCTGGCGATACTTCGCCGGTACCAGGCTCTGGGGAATGCCAGGATCTCGCTCAGTCGTCTCATATCGTACTTGAAGGAAGCTGAGCCAATGTCGCACACAGCTAGGGGGGAGAAGATTGCATTTGTTCATGTATGAGACAGTGGTCGAAAAATTCCTGAAGCTCTTAAGTTGAAACTGAAGTTCCTGATGAAATGCTGAGAGCGCTGAGCTCTGACATGTTGATTTTCTATCTTATAAGACTTTTAGGCCTGTGACATCATCATCATCAACCTAATTGATGCAAATGAGCATCAGCTGACATACCTGCTTTTTATTTGCTGTTGTTTCCTAACAACTCCACCTGCTCCTGATCATGGTTTTACAGTGAAACTCTACTCTTACACAAACCTAATAAAATAACTTTAACAAATCTATATTGTAATACACATTTAAATAAACTCATTTGTGAATTTGCCTTGCATTCCCATCTTTTGCTGTGGTTTCATCAAATTCCCTGACTTCCCCTGCTGGAAATAAACCTTTATAAATTCAATTCATATTTTCCAGAATGTCCTAATGCAGCAAGAAAATGAACCCTGCATAGACTAAACAGGAACAGTAATATAATCTAATGTATGAGGCCATCTTCACCCAGGGCTGACGATGTACCTGAGATGTTGATGAGGGTGGTGTCCATTTTGCCACCTTTGGCAGGAATGAAGCTTTCAATGAATGTGGGGCATCCAGTTCGCCTCATCCTGGACAAGCTGACCTTCACAAACTCCAGGTTGATGCTCAGAGAGTCTTTTCTTCCTGTTACGGAGGACGGCTCCTCGTCTACTGTTCCTTCAGGAAAAAGAGCGATAATGATGATGATCATTAAACTTTAGTCTAAGTGTCCTTTCACACATTAACAACTAGTGGAATGAGGGTACTGGATATTTTATAGTAGGCTGTCATGGTTATTCCCTTCTACACTAGACCTAGCATATGTTTGTACATGTTTATTTAACACACCGTGTATCCACAGAGTAATAGCATAATAAGTCTTCTTCAGCGGTAACATTAGACATCCTGTATCATTATCACATGAGAGAATTACAGCAAGTTTTCCCTCTTCCCATACCTAATGGCCCTGGGCCCGGAGGCAACCCTGTGACAGCAGATTTCTGCTTCCCGGCGCCGTAGGGGTGGAAGACGTAGAGGGAGAAGTCAGACATGCAGGCAGTGAAGCTGAGGCCCGAGGAGTTACTTGGGGGGCCTGTGAGGTCGGACTGGCTGCTGCTGTGGCGGCTCCTGCCCAGAGGGCTCCCCAGCAACGGAGATGCTGGAAGGAGGCAGATGAGAGAGGATGAGGTAAGACGGAGCAGTCGCATACAGTAGGAATAAATTAACTAAAAATATGACTGTCAACAATGGGAGTGAGTCTGACTCCTATCAGTATTCTGTTTTTGACACAAATGATAAAGTCTGCAGCAAAGTTAATGCATCACTTACATATTAATGGAATACTGTAATATTAATACACAGCCATTTCCCTTTTGGCTATAGAGCAAACTGTACTGTATTTACTGTACATGTGACAGGTCTAAATAAAAAATTAAGACTTGAGACACACTGAGGGAAAAAAAATAAATAAAAAAACATGGCAGAACTTGCGTTGAGCATTCTGGTGTAAAGACAGACTGGAGAGCAAAGTAATGAATGCAAGGGAACAAGCTGTTTAAAACCACACAGGTCTCAGACAAGGCACAGAGTGACTGTTAACAGATACGCTAACAGTCTGTGACAGACTGTAAAAGACTGCTAATAATTCAAATCTTTTGTTCTGCAAACATTAGAGCAGCATTATGCTACTAAAACAAAATGCCAAGTCGTTTTCAGACCTTTGCTGGGAGGCGGTTTGGGGATGTGTTGCCCTGGCGGTGTGGAGGAAGGTGGGTGTGATCCATCGGTGGGGTGGGCTCCTGTTGGGGTCTCCAATTCTCCACGGTTAGAGGAGAAGACCAGGTCTAAAGAGGGTAGCTTGAGCATACACTCCACCCTGGACATGGGCAGGCAGCTGAAGCGGATCTGAGAAGGCTGGAGACACAAATGATAACTGATGTTTTAGCTGGAAACAAACAGGGACTGAAGATACTGAATAAATATGCTGAAAGATAACAACTACAAACAAATATCATCCATATCCATTTTTTGTGGAAAGATTCAGATGTTAATGACCTGCAATAGTTACAGTCAAGGTCAAGAGGAAGCAGTTACACAGCACATCAGACTCATTCGATGTAGATCACTCACAGATTTTAATGGAAATGTCAGAAAATAACCGTGTTTTGGGAAAAGGAATGTCAAGCTACAACACACACTAAGATATACGGTCCCTATTAGTTGTAAGGACTCTCTGTATTTTCTCTGATGAAGGTGTAACTGGAAACAACAAATAGGATTTAACTATTTTATTTTTTAACTGTCTTTTTTATGGAAAAGGTGACATGTATTTTGAGGGACCAAAAGCGTAACCAGAAGAAAAATGTACATTATACAAGATGTAAAACAGCGATCCATCAATAGGACTGCATAAATGATGGAAAATATGTGTATCAATTTCCCAAACAGTTTTTTTGGTTACTGTTATTATCTAATGATGCGAATGAGAACAATTAAAGTTTTAATGGGATAAAGTTGCTCTGGAGAAAGTGAGCTTTAAGAATAACAGTCAGGTGTTCAGTACCTGGACTCTGACATAGACGACCACGTCCACAGGGAAGGAAGAGTAGGCCGACGTGGAGGAGGAGACCAGGGAGGTGGTGGATTCCTCCAGCTGTTCCACCGTATCGAACTGACCCATGTCCTCCTCCTGGGAAGCTACAGCTGATTGAGGAACACAAAAACACAAGTGAAGACATCCACAGAGAGTTTTCAATAAATGTCAGTAAGTATGTGCTATACGAGAAGTATCCTTAAAGGTCAGTGAATGCCACAAACCGACCTGCACAGTTCCTCTCCACAGGAGTGATGGGAATGGTCTCTAGTGCTTTTTCCAGGAAGTCCAGCAGACAGGGGCTGATGACCATCTCCTCTGGCAGAGTCTGGAGGGCCACCCAGGCATACAGCTTGGCTGTCTTTACCCCTCCACTGCCCTTACCTTTGGCTGCAGAGACACATGGGAGTTAAAGTCATTTGTAGTTCCTTTTCGTAAACTTTAAATTAACTGGAATCACATTAACAGTCGTTTCTTAAAACTGTCTTTGGTGTCTTCCCCTCTGTGGTTGCATATCAATATGCATGAGCCCATTTGATCAAAGGTGCCCTCTGGATTCATGCCTTAAAATAAAGGATGAAATCACATGCATTTGATTCGCTGGGTCCACGTGTGCATGTAAATCATCAGATCGGAGAAGACGTGGCACTCTAGTTTCGGTGATTACGGAGGGTGCTAGGGCATGCAATTAAAAATGAGGGAATGCTCAGTACCTGATGGAATAGGTGGGGGCGGGGGAGGTAGGAGCGAGTTAGTCTTGCTTTGGACTGCATTGGGAGGGTTGGGAGGGCCGATATCTTTCATACCATACAGCTTCGACTCTTTGGAGAGAGTGCGGGGGAGAGAGGATCCACGTGAGGCATTGGGTGACTCCGTCTTCAGGGTCTTGGAGTTGTAATGCAGCTGGGGGAAAGAATGAATCATTTAAAGCACAAAAAATAAACAATCCTGAGCAGAAACTTGGGGACAATTTGGATGCTGAGGGAGAAGCTGACCTTAACGTCTACTCCTGGAATGTAGAATACTGTTGTCTCCATGTCATTAGACTTGGTCTGCAGAGAGGAGGGACATTTCTTTCCGGCTAAGAGATGGGTGGTGGAGGTGTAGGTGGGCTGCAGCTTCTTCTTCTTGGGGGGAGACTCCTGGTCCAGACTCCTGAGGCTGCGCTCACAGCTCCTACAAAACCCACAGGGAGAAGAGTCTTGTCATATGAAGAAAGAAGGTGGGCTTATGCCTTATTCCGTTTGGTTAGCTGAATATAGAAAGCTGTACTATCCACCGAGAACAAGCTGTCACCGCTGTTCCAGGCCCCACATAAAACTTTATCTTGCAAATCATTCAAGTGGATTCCATGTAGATTTTGATTTGACTTTTTATGAGTCGTTATTTCAAAAATGACTCACAGCAGGAAACCTCAAGCAGACTTTAAATTATATTGTGTAATTTTCAGAATGAGCAACATGCATTTGATCGCACCTCCTGAAGGAAATGTCCTCGTGCTCGGGCTGCTGAGTAGTCGGGTGAAGGACACACTTCCCGCTGTCAATCTCCACACGGACGTCCAGCTCAAAGTCAATGTTTCTTTCAGTTGCCGGGCCGCTGAAGCTGCGGTTGGCCGCCGTGCTCGGCCAGCGCTCGCTGAACAGCTGACTCACAGCAGAAAAGCCCGAAGACTTCCTGTGAGACGCTTGGCTGAGAACAAACGGTAAACAGGACTGTTTATTGATTTCTGAAGACATAAATCATAAACACAAAGCTTTCATGTAGATATAATGTGAGATTAATGGTGCTTCCCGTCATCTAACATTATCACAATAATGCCTGACTCGAATAAAAACAACTCACAACGGCCTTCGATAGCTCTGCGGTCTCTCGCGTTCAAATTCGTCCTCCTTCTCGGAGTCTTCGGAGGAGGAAGAGGACAGGTCGTCGCGCCTCATGTCGTCGTGCTGGAAGGGAATTGTGGGTGAGAAGACAGCAGGGGTGCCGGGGGCACTGAAAGCTGAGTGCTGGCCCTCAGAAACGGATGAAGAATGAAGATGAAGGTGATGATGAAGATGGGATGGCTCGTCAATGGTGACTGACAACAGGTCCACCTCTGTCTCCTCAGGAAACTTCAGAGAAGGGCAGAAAGTCAAACTCACACAGGGAGACAGGTTTTATGTCTGCATAAAGCTCTTCCTGCTTAGAGACATCGATCCAACAATCTTGCTAATGCAGCTGATGTCTTAAGTAGGAAGGCAGCCAAGGAATCATAACTTTAAAGAAGATAGTGTTCTGTAGACTGGACCGTGTTTTTCTTTTTCTTTAATTTATTACCGTTTAGTGTTTACTTCAGTTTTATGACCACATGTCCAGGGACAGAACACTACCAGCTTACAACTGTTCTCAGAGGAGCTGAGAGGTCATGCACTTTCTGAGAAAAGGAATGAAAGAGAGACAGAGTGTGACAAAGAGGAAGATGAGGAGAAGACGTGACATCCCGACAGGAGAAAAGGTGAAGCACATTCTCAAGTGGGTGAACATGGAAAAATGCCCAAGAGAATCTGCTAGTAGACAAGTTTGCTGCCCTAAAAGCCCAGCTGTCAATAGTAAAAACAGATCCCCTAGACAGGTATCGACAGAGGCCGTCTGCTGCTGAGCATTGATAAAAGTCTACCGGTTGAAGATGTTTGACAAAAGCAAACAACATCTGAGACTAGTAAAGACTGGTGACCAGTCTGAGAGTCAGCTCAACAACATTATTTGTCTTGATTTGTTTGGTTATTTCTGTGCCTTTTAGTTGTGAAAATCACTCGCACTTTATCAGTCTAATCACAAGTCTGTTAATAAGTCAGTGGCCGAGGGAAGTAAGTGGGTGGTTAAGGCCAAATGACCACAGAGGGATTGACAAGTGAAGTAAACTCATTGATACAGCCTTCAACAGAGTCTGCCTGGGTCTGTCATCATTAAAGGACGATTGAAGGAAATGAGAAAGATTTGATTATTTACACCAAGCAGGAAAATACCACTGCAGATGGATTCAACATTCAATCTCGGCACAGGGCAAATAAAACCTTCAAAGATGAATTAACAATAAATTTTGAATTATTCAATAAAAAGATATGCATTTCCTCTAAAACTTTTCTGGGTTAAAATCAGTTTTGTGTGAAGTCAGTCCAAAGGTCTGAAGTGGATTCTGGTCACCGATTAGTTTGCAATATTTTAAAAGGAATAGTTTGTGTTTCCTGGAGCCTCTGCTTTGATTTTGGGTCTGTCTCCGTGCCAACACTTGCAGTATTAGTGAGCAGTCAAGTGGCTACTTGTGTGACGTATTTCCAGTAATTGGCACAGAGGCCAAGTGCCTGTTAAGACCGTAAGCGTGTGGAGGTTTATCAGAACACACTGGGACACACTTGATTAATGAGGAAATCCCATCACTATCTTCTTCTCTCTCTCTCTCTCTCTCTCTCTCTCTCTACATGTATTTATATCACAGTGCTGCTTGTCATTAACTTTGTTTCTTCTCTCTTGTAGTTTGCACTTCTCCTCTCCGTCTCTCTCTCTCTGTCTCTCTCTCTCTGTCCTCATTCTGCAGGTATCTATGACTCTGGAGCTGCAGGATCTGGATCTGCTGCTACTACTCAACACTCATCACCATCAGTATTAATTTCATTCTTATTCTTATTAACTGCTACTGCTGCTGCTGTTATTGTAAAAAAAAAACATTACTACACCTACATGTATCTCTGTTATTGTTATCATTATAACAACCAGTCTGACAGTGCTTGAATACAATAGTATATAAAGCTATTCCTAGTGCTGCTCATGGTGGGAGCTGTTGGATTTCTCTCTATAATACTGAATGGTCTTGACCTTACTTTCTAAAGTACCTTGTGATAATTTATATTATAAAAAATAAAAATAGAAATATTATAATATAAATATAAAAATATAATATAAAAATATTAACTAAAAAATATTCTAGTTATCTAGAAGCACACTGAACTACTGTACATGAAAGAGACATAACATACAATTTATCCCATTTCTCAAAGTCTTTGATAAAAGACCATCTTCTATTGTTGTTAACAGTGTATGAATTATTATTGTTGTCTGTCTCAGAGGAATAGCTTGGTATGGTTAGAATTTCTGCCATGTTTTTGGTGCTTGGACCATACGTTTGGAATAATAATTTTTATTCTGAATCCAACATGTCTTCAACTTCCACTTCTTCATGTCTGTTGATTAATGTCAGTCCTAAAACCAGCTTATAGGCACACTACCACCAACAACCGGACTGGTGTTGTGCAGTAGACTGTGGTGAACTGTGGGAAATGTTTAGCTCTGAATACTGCTTCAAAGCAGCGTTAGCGAAACGGAAACACACACTCAAGTGCTCAAGACAACAAGTGTGGATATTGGGACAGACCATTTGTTACCTTCAGACAGTGCCAGGCTAGCTGTTTCCCCCTGTTTCCAGTCCTTATTTTACGCTAAGCTAACTGGCTGCTGGCTTTAGCTTCACATTTAACAGTCATATAAGATAATGCTAACTCCTGACAACAAGGCAAATAAGCTTATAAATAAAATGTCAAATTATTTGATTAAGCCTTAGAAGAAAGTTTAGACTCATCTAATGATGTCATATGGAGCAATTTGGCATCAATAAAGCTAAAGCTAAATTGTCATATACAATTGTAATTACCTTGAACAAATTTGACAATTGCTAAGAGGACTGTGATCATCTTTTATGGCAGGTGACACTGTTTAAGTCAAACTGTCAAGGAGGAAACATTTTTCCATTCTGCTTGTGTTATTTATATCAAATATTCATAACTTGTTTATATTACTGATATTAGACGTGGTCCCTCAATATGTGAGAGGGCCTATTGTTCTGACAAACAGCAGCTGACAGACTGTGGTTCAGAGGCTTACCATGCATAGTTGTTAGAAATCAGTCCATTTATTAAGGTTGAAGAAAAGCTGATTTGGATTTTTATGCTGTTTCAAGACAGGATGAGAATTTGCCATAGGAACATTTCAACCATAAACTCACATCTACAGACGAGTCCTTTGGTTGTAAAAGCCCACTGATTTCTTAAAACATGCTTCCTCTGAGGTTATTCAAATAAAATCAGGGACAAACTGTTATTTCACATGTTTCTGTAGCTGATTGAACATCACTGATGTTTTATCAACAGAGAAATAATAAAGACTGTGGAACTGTAATTTTCGTTGCCACATTTGATGATCTCTGTACTCCAGGAATAAATCATAATGCAACTAGGGACACAAAGTGCAAGATAACAGTAAGCGATTCTGCAAATTAGCACAATGCTGGTCAATATAACAATGTTGTATATCTATATAGCAGAAGCTAGTATTTCATCATCCTGTGTTGAATTTGCATATTCAAAATCCTATCAGTGCCTTCAAGGTAATCACAGAGGAGAAGAGGAAACAGAAGTAGTATTTATTGGTGTTGGTTAAGTATTTTAATTTGTTAAATTGAAATTCTTTGAACCATATACCTTGAATACCTCTCCTGGACTGACTGGTGAATTTGCAGAGTCCAAGGCCTGATTATTAATCTTCAATTGAACAAAAGAGTTATTAAAAAAGGAGCTCAGCCAACGAATAACAAAATTCCTCAGAGCACAATGGTCACTCGCTTTGAGCCGCCTTCAGAATGTGTAACCCGGGATCATATGACATCATATGAGCTATGGCATCATGTAAATATCATGTGGTATGGAGATCCAGTACAGTCACAAACACACTTAGAAATGGAAGATGAGATGATGATATTCAAACTGTCAACATAAAATGGCAAAACACTAAAATAAATGTATCTATATTTTATCATTGTCTTAAATATTGATTTGATTAGAACAAATGTGTCAACAACACAATTTACAGAGATAATATATTATAGATTTCTCTGTTCTGTGAGCGTATGAGATAGGGAAGATATGTCTGCAGTCTGTAAAAGTCTGTAAAGAGAAGTTTACCGTGTCCTGGATGTTGAAGGTGACCCGAGGTCCAGGAGAGGAAGCATCCACACGGATATCTGGTAAATCATCCACATCCCCTATTCTGGAACTACGGACACAGGGAAAAGGACATGCACGAGATGCACAAATAAGTCATGTTTTAAGCTACACTGGAACAATATAAATTTGCTTACAGTTAGCTTGAGCATAAACTTTTTCTTTGTTATTCATCAGATTCGTTTCCAGTTGTTTTGACTTATTCATTTTACGCCAGAGTTATTGGTTTCCATTACTAAAGGTCTTGCAATGTTTAAAGTGATCTAATATCATTACTACATTAATTTAGTAGATATTTGCATAATTACTATAAACAAACGAAATCAACACTTGCTCTCCTCTACACTTCTTCTAATTTGTGAGAAGGTTACTGGGTAATGTGTTTCAAAAACACATAACACCAACAGAAGTGGGATCTGAGACAGAGGTTACTCGGTCTTGTTTGTTACCAGTAAATACTAGACGAAGCAGCCTTAATGGTTTCAATGATAATATGATACCAGGGAAAGGGGCCACTCCTGCCATCGTTTGTTACCTTTGTCTGTCCATCCTTTTTAGAGGTGGTCTGCCCGCTGCTGCCGAGATGCTTTTGGAGCGGTTGTAGCTTGGTTTGTAGCCAAGACCCCACTTATCCTTTAGAGAGGCCGCCTGGAGAGGAACAAAAAGTCAAAAACAGGTCCCATAAAAAATATACGAGGCCCACATTCTGTCATTATTTTGTATTATTTTACGCTGACTGTGCTCAAACTGCTGAGGCACATACATTGCTAATTGCGGATGGTAAACAGATGAGCATTTACCCTCATGCTGGAGCGACGCAGTTTCTTTCGCACGTCTCTCCTGATGTCGTTGACGGCCACAGACTCCAGCTGCTGATAGCGCTGGATCTCCTGGTTGATGGTGCCTTCGCTGGCTCCCAACTTCCTGTAGTTATGAAAAGAGGACAGAGATACTTTCAACAGAATAGCAATGAAAAGCAATCAGATGAACAAGTGAATGAAAACAAATCTTACTTGAGGTCGTCGATGACCTTGGCCTGTTCATTCAGCTCTCTGATGTCCACCACCCTCTTGGTGAACTTCCTCCCTCTAGCATCAATAACCTGGTTTCCCATCACCATCTGCCTTCTGGGGTCAATGGTCTCCTGTAAGGTCAGAGCAATGTTACACGCCCAAACACATTAATCTGACAAAACAAACCAGCTGAACAAACCCCAAAACGATTTTGTCTGAAAAATTACCAGGCAGCTGTTGGAAATAACAACACTTCCTTCCCAAACCTGTGATTAGAGGTTAATTGTTTCTATTTTTATGATTCAATCAAAAGAGAGCATAGACACCATGGGTGATAAACAGCAGACACCACCACCACCATCACCATTTCATTTAAAGTAAAAGAGGAAAAACTACAGCTCTACACAGGAGTTGCATATCAGAAATGTATTTCTTGTCACCCGTCATTGAAGCTTAATGAGGAGGGCAGTGAAAGCAAATGCTAAGCAACACTCTTCTCTACTACCGTGCTTTCTAGCTAAAGCATAAAACAGCATTGCCCAGCATTTTGGAATCCACAACCTTCACCTATTAAAAAGGTAGGTGACTGAGATTTAATGCCACCTTGCAAGTGATTTTTTCATCCCAGAGAAGAGTTTAACACGGTGTGTTGCTACATACACAGGCCCAGGAGAGAGGTCTTTGGGCCCTGGCATTGCCTGCTTGGAGGCGTGGCGATGCACAGTTTAAGAAGTCAGCTGGGACAGATACACTCTGAGGCCTGGGACTGAGGCCCAGGATGTGGTTTACCAGACGCTTCTTTAAGGTCAGCCGAGGGCTGAACAGGCTCTCTGGACTCTGTAAACAACGGCAGGGACAGACTGATGGACAGGTGGAAGAGTGGATGACTTTACCATCTGAAGCTTTGGAGTAAGACTGGTAGGACTTCTTCAAATGTACTGATGAAATATTAAAAATGTATCATTTTCAAAATCTTTGTAAAAATACGCTTACTCACTTTCTTCCTGAGAGTTTGATGAGAGATCAATATCATTCTAATAGCTGTACACTAAATATGAAGATACCACAAATGGTTGGTTAGCTTAGCTTAGCAAAAAGACTAGAAACAGTGGGAAACACCTAGCCTGGCTATTTCCAAAGGTTATAAAAATCTGCACCTCTACAGCTCTTTTGTTTAATCCACACAAACACAGAAGAGTAAAAACCACGAGGAGGATTATGTGCAGGAATATTTCTCAGGCAGGCAGTGACTTTCTAGAGTGTCGCTGTAACTGTGAGGTTGCCAGAAATGAAACAGTCCAACACATAACACCCTGTAGGACCACAAATTGTCAGTTTAAAGGTGCAGGTAGGTGGATATTGTGACCTTCAGACAGAGCCAGGCTGTTTCCCCCCCATTTCCAGTGTCTTTGCTAA
This sequence comes from Seriola aureovittata, assembly GCF_021018895.1. NCBI lineage: Eukaryota > Metazoa > Chordata > Actinopteri > Carangiformes > Carangidae > Seriola > Seriola aureovittata. Next base: position 19,398,654 of record NC_079376.1, read on the forward strand.
GCTAAGCTAACTGGTTGCTGGCTGTAGCCTGATATTTAACAGACATTTAACAACATTGAGACATTGGCAAAAAAGCAAATAGATGTATTCCTCTAAATGTCAAACTATTCCTAGAACTTGTGACAACCATCGTTTCAACAACAGTTGAAGTTCACAACTTATGTTCTGTGTCTTTCTTTTATACTTGCAAGTCTAAATCTTCTCTTCTCAGAAATTCCTTATTATAATCATGAAACAGAAACTCCAATCTAACTGCTGACACTTGCATATTTCTCTTAACATTACATTAAAGTGATATAGTGATATAACAGCAACAGGACTAACTAAATCTAGCTCCAGCTCCCTCTTCCTACCACAGGGTAAATGCAAGGATGTACATACACCCTTTAATAACTAACCATGTGGATTGTGGGTGACATGGTGTCAGCCTCGTCCTCGTCTGAAAGGTCCGCCATGTTGACGGAGTTCAGGTCAGCGATGTCGTCGACGTCCTCCTCGCCCGTCAGTGAAGTCAGTGTGTTGCCTAGAGCATTGAGGCGCTTGCCGATGTTGGGATCCATGTGAACGTCAATACCGCACATTTTCCAGAGCACATTGAGAGTCCATGTACCAGCGCTACTGCTCTCTGTTTTGTGGAGGAAGATGCCAGGAGGGAGAGGAAAGGGAGCATAGCAGAGGATGCGGATGAAATTAATGCAAAAGGAAATTTTAGTCATTTTACAGTCATTTTATGCTTATTGTGCAGCTCTGGGGTGTGATCCATATTTTATGGACAATAGCTTAGTTAAAAGAACTTGCCTGCAGAAGGTTGCCCTGTAGTCCTGGAGCATACTTCATACGTACCATCAGGGACGACACCTGTATAAAGAATACATGCAGAAACCATCCAGTCAATATATCTGAGACGCTGCATGAATGGAAAGACACAGGAATTCCGTTTCTACCTACTGAAGCCAGGTAATCAATCACATTATAACAAGCCCATATAGAACAGTTATAAATCATTCTTATCTCTGAAAAAAAAAGACTCAATTCATCTTTGTGTGAAAGTTTAAAAATGCTACCTGCAACACTCAAATTAAATTAACCATCTATGCGCTTAATTTCAAACTTAAATATAACGTGTCACTCACAAGCGTTCATGACCAGATCCCCTCGCACTTCAGGCTTCCAGTCATCCCAGGAGGTCTCGAAGCCCTCCGCGAAGCGGATGCAGAAATTCTTAAAGTGGCCTTTGCTCACCAGGGACTCAGAGGAGCAGGCGGTGATCAGTGTGCTCTCAATGGTCAGGACCAGAGCTGAGCCGGCGTCAAAATCTATGCTGTGGTTGGCCTGGTGGAGGGGCAGGGAGAGGGGTTACATGTGCGTCAAGGTGAAGTACATGGAAAAAGAACCCACTTCCATGTGTTCAGAAAAGGCAGATTTAGTTGGTAACATTTCATTCTGCTGTGCTGAAGAAACCACCATCAAATAAATAAAATTGCAATAATTTTTGTGTGCAGTTAAAAGTAATACTTTGGTTGATTATTTCTAATCAAAACATTGTAGTTTTGCTAAATAATTACGTTTTCTGCTAAATCTGAAAACGACAGACTGTTAACAAGGCCTAGCCCTGGAAATATACCTACAAGTAAAATGTTACCAAGCTTTTCAGTTTGTTAGATTGTGTTTAATTGCAGGATTCGAAGCAATTTGTCCATATTACCTGAATTTCCGGATTAACTCTGCACCGTTCCTAAAATAGCAGCCTGATAATGATCTCAGTCATAACTGGAGGCAGGTAATTGCCTACCCCCTGACTCTCTAATTATTTACTATTATGACTTGGATCAAAATCAGACCACAGTTTTGGGCCAGTTACTGCAGGAATCCAGGTAATTTTCAAATGTCCACATGCTGAGGAGACACTACAGAGCCTGCCATGTGCACCACTGCACTGTCGTTCTCCATCTAGTGTTAGGTATAAAGTTTTATACAATGTCATGACAGTCTCTGGAAGATCAGCCTGAAAAATCGCCCATGTTAACAACAGATAAGCGTCAATCTGGACACCAACTGGCATAACCTCTTTTTTTAGTCATTACACACCCCAAAACACCTCAGACACCAGCTCAAGCTTCATTAGTTGTTATGCCAGCTTTGTGAAGGAAATTTGATTTTTTTTTTTACAAAGTGGTGTGACCTGTTTTTATTTATTTCATACAGAAGAGCGCTTGTGATGCAGTGTGTTTGTGGCATGAGAAGAGTATTGATCACAGTAAGTCATTGTCCCACAACAAGCCATCACAAGAGATGTAAGAAATTGTCGGTTACTTTTCGTGCACTTTTATGGCGGCCAACTGATGGGCTGGCCCCAGCTTCAGAGTTGGTGCCCTCCGTAACTGGTACTTGTCCTCTCTATGGAAATAAGTGTGACATAACAGCTGGTATTTCTCGTCTCGATGGACATGCTGTTAGTATAACAACACAACCGATATGGATCGTTCATTAATATCCAGTGTTTCCCCTAAAAATGTTCTATTAGTGTGTGGAGGGTGTGTTATGATTATTCAAAAAAAAAAAAAAAGAAAAAAAAAAAAGGTGACAGCACCGTGTTCATTGGAAGCCGTATACCAAAGTCTGTCAGATACTAAAGCAGCAGAGAGTACAGGGATGGACTGAACATGAATCACAGATCTAGATCTAAATCTAATCTATGTTGGACATATCTATCGTTTGCCTGGCATCAAAATATGTCATTGTTGAGGTCAATGATGTGTGGTGGAGCAGATTAGAAGGAAGGTTTGCATGTCTAGTGGCCGGCCTGCCTACCAACAGCTACAGCAGGGGAAACACTGATATCAGAGCTGATAACAAAAGAATTGCTCTTCTTAGGAAAATGAAGAACACAGGAAACTGTGCTTCTGAAGGCTTCTGATGAAAGACAAAATGAACATCATGAAACTGGTAATAGCAAATGCTGCCAAGTGCCAGTGGACATGAAAAGAACATGAATTAATACTTTGACTTTTGACTTTAACTAGAATGAGATTCCGAATAAGAGCAAGTGGGGAAAAAAAACTATTTAAAACACTTAAAAATAACTTGCTTTTTTTTTTTTTTTAAAGAAGCAAACCATGGCTTATATGTTGAATTGTAAAAATACTGCTAAAGATTGGATGAGGTAAGATCAAATATGACTGTTCAAAAGATTTTAAAATTTGCAACATCAACATCAAAATGCATATGGAAGTATTCAAATTTTTACTTGAAGCAGACCAATTGTAAACCTGCTGTTGTTTACATATCAGCGAGTACAATTATATGAATGTTCACATCTACACCCAGAAGTTCAAATGTAAACATGTTACATTTCTACAGTATTGACTTTGGAAAATCAAAGCCAAACATAGATGTGTACCTGGGATGTGTTGGTGATGGGCAGGCAGATGCCCAGGTCGTTCACAGTCAGCTGCAGGAAGAGAGTGCTGAAGGCCTGTGCCGAGGTCTGCTGGATGCCTGGCAACTTGTCCACCACCTCTTTTGTGGCCATGTGGATGTCCTTGTTGAGAGCCATGCGCTGCTCATTCCAGTTGTCATACGCTGCCTTGTAATTCAGCCAGAAGAGCACAGCTGCAGGAGGGCACACAGGAGGGTAGACAAAACACAGAGTTCAGGCTCAGAGATGTCAGTGGTTGGTTTTTGTTGTGTGCGAAAATCAGATGCAATTCCATCAACATTTTTTTCTTTTCTTTTTTCTTTTTTTTTTCAGCCAGTGTTGAATGGGAAGAATACTTGATAGAAACTATATTGTCAAAATACAAAACCTCCACGTTACTGCTGTGTCGCTGAACAAACAAGTCCAGTGGGAAATGGTCACAACTTTCATCACACACAACAAAAAACAGCTGATCAGAATAACATTTTATGTCACATTGGACGGAGTAGATCTTTCTATTTTAGTTTGGGGGATGGATAATTATTTAAGAACGTAAAAAGGGAGCATCCATGGTAAAACAGACTTCAATACAAAACTATAGCAACAGTATTTCAAAAAGGTACATAGGACTGGTTTTAACATTTGATATTAGTCGTAATGTCGACAAAAAGTGAAACTGAACCTCTGTCAAATGCCACTGGCTGGGCAAAAACAATTGGTCTGTTGAGCGTGATGAGGACGGCCTCCTTGTCAGAGGAGCCACTGATCTCCTCCTGCAGAGCGTTCCGGAGACCGATCCGAGTACGGAAATACGCCACCTGGTGGAAGTCTGAGCCGGCCTCTTCGTACACCTGTAAAGTGAGAGAAGAAAGTGGGGTCAGAGAGCCATTTGCTATAGATAAAACTGTGGATTCTGTGTCCGCATGTGGGGTAAGACAACCCTGCCTGAAGGCACTTATTTGACCAGTTGTAAGGCCGATTTATACCTGGTGCTTCACTATCTGTCCGAGGGCCAGGTTGAGATCTACTTGACATTTGCCAAACAGTTTGAGGTAGCTGCTGCTGCCGCCGGGCTGAGCCTTGCACTGGATCCTGTTGGATAGCTCCAGCTCGATCAGGCCTGTCTCAAAGCGCACAGCTCGCATGGAAGGAGTGGTTGCTGTCATCTGGATTCCCTGTGAACAAGAAAACGGCATTCAGGAAAATCCTCAAAGCGTAACTGACACTCAAAATACAACAAAAATCTCTTGAGAGAAAAAATGTTACTGGTTTTATGACTTAAAGCAACATGAGGTCTGGACCAAAATCTTCACCTGGTTGCTTCTCCCACTGTGACTGCTATTTTGCAGTTTCATACTGAAAGGAACATGAACTACCTTGAACATGAGGCTGAGTGAATAAAGCAGGATTTTGGGCTTGTCTGCGTCAGTTGAGGTGTCGTGCTCGTTCCACAATGGGATGGGTTGTTCTCCTCCTGCGTGCACAGACAGTATAAAAATCAACCTCACAGGCTCTAATAGACAGTTGTGAAATGCTAGATAATGTGATAGAGTGGGATTATTCTTTCTGAGTCTGTGTGAGGTCTAATATCTGCCGAGGTGTCCCATTGCAACTACATTTAAAGATTTTCCTCCCTGATGTGAATATTTGCCAAATGCTCAGCGGAAAGGCTACACCGTTATTCTTTACCCTAAAATGCCATAAAACTCCCAGTTCTCTCTCTGTTGTGCGATTACATCGATCAAGCTTAGTGAGCTAAACTAATTACTATCAATACTGTTGTGGAAATGAACATGACTGGATTTGTGCCAGTGCCTTGGGCATTGTTCTGAGTGGAAAACGATTTTTTTCAGTGACTTAAGCAGCAGCTGTAGGCTACAGAATACTGTGGGGAACAGTCAGATGTTTAAGATGAGATTAACTTTATTGATCCGAGAGGAAAACAGGGCCATTACAACAGCAAAGAGAAGGATATGGTTCTGTACAGGCTCCGCGGGTATGTGTAGATTTTGTCTTAGATTTTGTAAATGAGCTAAAGTTTGCAGGAAGTGTAACAAATCTATGTGAAAGTTGTGTTGGGCTAAGTTGCAGTACCTGAAACCTTCTGAATGACCTCATTGACCTCCTTCATGAAAACCTTCTGCAGGAACACCAGGTGGTTGAGCAGGTCTGTGGTCAGGTTGTGCTCAAATGAACCAATCTGCACATGAGAGAAGATGAGCATGTGATCCATCTTTGCTTTTACTTTTTGTCCTGCTAATACAAATGTGAAACAATCCGTCAGGATGATCTTACCTCAGCCACACAGCGCAGGTAGTTTCCTTGCAGGTAGTTTCCTTGCTTCGCCGGGAAGTCGTCCGGTGCCCAGCCCTGGTCCGAGTGGCTCTCGTGGTCCTCCATGATGTACTCTCCTGACATGGTGACTGGAGGCAGCGTGAGGCTGGCTGATGGCGGCATGGTGGACATGTCCACAGGGGACACTTTTGACTGGAAGCAAAGCTTGTGGTTGGGCAACTCAAAAGTGAAACTGGTTTGTGCCCCTAAATGGAAGAGAAGTGCAGGAAGGAGAAGGTATAATGTTACAACTTGTTCTTTTGGAGGGACACAGTATATCTCAACAGTGATATCACCGATATCATATTATATTATATATATTATATATTGATATTTTTGCATTCAGTTTTTCCATTAATAGGACATTTTAAGAATAAAAAAAGAACATATAAGGAGGAAAACAAGCTCACTTATGATTTTTTTTAAATGGAAATGAATACCAGACATCTTCTCACACAAACCTGTCATGCCATGGCTCTTCATTCGACCCATTTTGTACTCTGCTTTAAGTGAGGGCAGGAGGGCAGCCCCGATCGTGATGCCATCCATCATGGCGCTGAACTTGAGGACAATGGGCTTCTTCTCCAGGCCTTCGGGAAGCTGGGGGAATTCGTTGGCCTCCACAGGCGTCTGATTGATGCTGGAGGCTTTGTCGGAGAGTTGTGGGGTGGGGGTGTCCTCTCTGTTCGGAGGCTGACTGTGAGGAGAGAAAAAAAAACAAAAAAACATTCGCTCGGTCAGGACTGGCTCATTAACTACTTAAGCAGTGATGTGGGATATGTGAAGCAACTGCACTATCAACACATTTTTTCTATGTTAATGGTTTGACTGAATTTAGCCTCTAGTATCTCAAAATTTCCATCACACCAATCCCAAACTTGTGGGGCAATCTGTTGTCAAACTATAAACTATCAAAACTGTGTCCTACTGCTTTGATTTAGTTACGAGTGTGTTATTATGCAGAGCTTTGCAGATACTGGTTTCTATTCCAGTGAATATCAAATTATGGAAAGTTGTTTAATATCCTAAGCACACCTACAACTCTATAAATATATTAACATAATTCAGAATTACCATGGAAACAGACCACAGGCAGGCTTTGAAAAGAGTCAACCGTGTGGGCACGCTGTAGTAACCTGTCACTTATGTAGATGAAAGCCGTCTTATGAGGATTTTATTAAGTATAGATTACAATCTACTGGCATTAGCTGTTGAATGACAGAAATGAAGTAGCTGCTATATTTAACATTTTTTAAGTAAAGCTCGTTTATTTTCAAGGCCATAAATGAGTGTTTGTTAAATAGAGACACAGATGAGCAGACATACATGTTGGAGGGTTGGCGGATGAGGTCAGAGATCTGCTTGGAGAGCTGGTGGGAGCTGCGGACCATCATGCTGTGCAAAGTAGCCGGGTGCTGGGGTATGTTGATCATGATGGCTCCCACTTTGAAGACAGCTGCGTTGTTTGTCTTCAGTCCCCGCTGGGCGCTGTATAAGGCCTGGGATTTGGCGATGTTGCATTTGACCACGGTTCTGAAAGACAAAGTGAACTGGGATGAGCAACAGGACTGAAAAAATTTGTTGTTTTTTTTTTTTTTACCCCAGTTGACGTGGACGGATGAATGAATGTGCAACATAGGTGGAAATACTGAGAGGACATCAATCAGTGAAACACCATGCAGATTCAGGAGAGCATTCAGTTTTCTGGGCACAGGTAGAATGAGAAATCATGACACCGACACATGTTGCACTATGAATGAATAAGGGAATGAATTGTCCACTTTAACAGCTGATGTCTGGTCTATTATCTAGCTTCAGTAGCAAATACAACAGTTCTTACCAGTGCAGGTGGCTTATGAATGTATTAATCAACTGAAACTGGAATACAAAGCCGAAATATCAGACAGACTACGAGATATTTCAGCATCGTTTTAAACTGAAAAGAGCAAGAGAACTACTGACATGAAATTCACAACTGACTTCAAAAAAAGTAAAACTGGCTTTCTGCTTTCATAAAAATCACCATCAGGAATGGATTCCCTTAGGGAATATGTAACCAGTGAAAGTGGCTTCACTCACACACTCTTAACAAGGAACGTCTTCACTGAAAATACATGTGGCAGACAGGCGACTCAGACAGATGAAGGATGTACAGTTAGGGCAATTGTGTTTTTTGATGTACTGATGCATGTGGGCTCTAAATGGTAGTAATAACATACAGAAACTCTTGTTTAGCTGTGCTGGTGGGAGATGTTGGGAAATCCTCCAGTCTATGCAAGTAGTTGGAAGAGAAAGCCAAGGAAAAGTTAGAGAGCAGAAAAAAAAGTGTGAAACAGTTCTGAGGCACCATAAGGTGAGAGCACAGTTTTCCACAAGCAACAACACTGAGGAGACACTTAAAGTGATCATGTGGTCATCTCTGAGGGTCTGTTTTTGTTTTAGATGCTCGAACTCCATTTACGATAACAAGTCTCTGGGTTCATCAAGTATTTAAGATGCTGGGGGAAAGCTTAGCCATCACAAAGGACCATATTACTGTTATAATTAATGGAAGACGATCTGCTGACAATCTGCTAATATGGTAAACACCACGCTTTAGTTTTGACCCACTACTTCTGCACTGGGGCCTGCTGTATGTTGTGGCTCAATTTATGGCCCACTGCATGCTGGGTTCATTTGAATCAGACAGACAAGTTGGGAAATATGTGAGTGGCATTGTAATCATTCCTACTTATATGTGAACGCTGGGCAATTCCACGCATCAACGATGAATACAAAGTGCCAAGTTGTCTCGCGTACGCAAATTTAAACGCATAGGCACAGTTTGGGGCGTACTGTATGAAAACGGGATTAAGTTTCAGTTTTTATTTTCACTGCGGGAGCATCTGTTAAATAGAATGAGATGAGAAAAACACTTTGCTGAAGTGGCAGCACAAGTTCTAAACTGAATCAAAGCAGCGTGCAGATATATCAGCCTGTCTGAATGCACGACTACAAGGCTTGTAACCTGATTAGAGTGGTTATGTTTTGAGGAAATTGCTTTCAGTAAAAAAAAAAAAAAAAAAAAAAAAAAAAAAAAAAAAACGGCTGTTAAAAATTACCTAGCTGGAAAGGAGTCACTGAACACCAGCGCTTAGAAATACTGCACTCAATTTTGGTTGGAACTCAGGGATTGTAAAAAGGTATTTGTTCACTTAGCATTTAAGTATTCATGTGCAAATTCTGCTTCACATGTTGGAGCAATACACAAATACATAACCCTTCTGGCCAAGCTGTAATTCTTATGAATTGCTTGTTACATATGAGCAACCACAGTTAAATCTAATAATCAACCGTAAAAACACAAAGAATGAATTAGACTGAATTAAAGCACCAACAATCATTAATTAGCTATCATTAAAAAGCAAATTCATTACAAATTTCAAACTAATTTCAGAAGCATTGCTGCGTGCACACAACAAAACCTCATTCAACAAATCATCATCCAGAGAGACAGATGGGATAAACAGACTCTGTTATAAATGTTAGCTCCACTTTGTTAACTGGCTGCAGTGAAGGAGAATCTGTACTTACTGGATGTCGGGGGTTATGCCCTCCAGGAGGACAATGTTTACCCCTCCTATATGAGCCGACGCACATGTCTCAGTCATTTTCTGGTGCAGGATATCTGTGGATAAAAGACCATAAAAAGAAAGATTAGATCAAACAGAACAAATTTTTAACCACCATAGGGTTGCTCTCTTGAACCAATCATTAAATGAAGACACAAGAGTTTTATCTTGTATTGTTAAAATTTAAAAGTCTTAAATTGAAGAACAGAGGAGGTTTCAGGACTGCAAATGTTATAATTAAAAATAAATTTATCAACCGAAGACTAGCTTTAATGCTTGAATAATTTTAGACCTTTACGAATACCACTGTAGTGATGTTTATTTCCATAATGAAGTACGGAAAGAAAGGTCAACACACCAACCCATTAATATTAACACAGATCTCTGCCTCACCTTTCATCTTCTCCTTCAGAGTGAAACTTCCGTGGATCTTCTTGAGCTCGGCCTCCATGGTCAGCCCGCCGATGTCAGCCTCCAGGTGGGTGCGGTTCACCATGCCGATGCCGAACACTATAAGTGTGACGTGCTGGGGCTCGGAGCTCACCAGGCTACGCCGCCTCCCGCCCGCACCCGGGGGCTTGTTGGGCGTGGTGGGGTCCTGCTGTTCGTTCTCAAAGATCACTTTGCAGAGCGGCTCCGAGGGCCGACGCCCACCCTCTGCCGAAAGAACACATGTAGAAGAGCTGATGTCATATTTACACATTACAAAAAATACCATCGTTACCTATTTCTTAGTAGAGCTTATGTAAAGACTAGACATTATTTGTGGAGAATAATTGTAGTGCACTATGTTTCAGTCTTTGTTGTACTGCAGGTTTTAAAATAATGGCATATCTGAATGACCTAAATTTGGCTTGTGATGACAACTACACCAAAAATTTAAAAAGGACTGAGCAAAGTTTTACTCCCTGAGGATCCCAATCCTCCACTGAAACAAGGTGTGCACTGTTGAAACACTAAAAGCTTCTGTCTTACACTTAATGAACTCCTCAAGGGAACGTGGGGTAAAAACAGCAGAAAGAGGTAACACAGGGATAAACTGACGTGAAACAAATAAATATTACAGCAATTAAATATGACACATCAGAGAAGTACTGCATTATGATGTAATGACTAGGATTACATAATTAAAGATGAATAAAATATATGAACAACAGCAAGTTGTAACTGTGCAAAAGTAAGTTTGTGTGGGTGGGATGCAGACAATGTATTGAGAAAATGCACAATGTATGCGATACATATGTGAATAAAGATCACTAAAACATGCACATACGATGGATTAACCTGAAATAAAACAGTTAAGACAAAAAGATGTGCGCTTCAGGTCAAGATGGAAGAAAGGTAGGAAGCAAAAAAAAAAAAAGCCTGTTAAATGTCAAGAAACAGTGCAGGATGTAAGAAGGGCTTGTAAGAAGCAGAGGCTGCAGATGTAAATAAGGACTGTGCAGAGGAAGGAAAAAATGGAAATCGCCAAGACAGAAAGAAAAAAGAAAGTACAGCAAGCAGAAACTGTATGGAAGGTAAAAGTGGAAAGAGAAGCAGGAAGCAAGTGAAGAGGTTTGAAAAGAGGACAAAAATAAAGAAGTGAGTGACTGCTGGAAGCGGATTCCCACCTGAGAGGCAGTTCTCTGGGGAGCTTTTCTCCAGGATGCCGGTGGGATCAGAGATGAGGGAGTAGAAGTTGAGCAGCTTGTACATGTTCTGCCAACATTCTGCTGATGGCTCGCTCTGCTCTGACACCGTGATGGAGTCTGAGTCGTCCATCTGGATTGCCATGTGGTCCGCCACGTCACGGGAGCCCTTCCTCGACACCTGAAGACGCGATAAAATATTCCACATTATGAAATAAATAGAAAAAACGTCACGGAATGCATCGCGGGGCTGAAGCCTGGCTGACTTGTTTCTTATTTCTTTTATCGCTGTGCTGTTTACTGTAACAGGTATGAGGATGAAATCTGTCAGCTGGCTACAGATACTTGAAATGTGAAATGAGCTTCAGTATGCAGGAAGCTAACTCAGCCATGTCAACGCACACAGGTTCCCAAGAGACCCGTTTTATATAATACCTGTGGAAGGTGCTTGAAGTGTGTCGTGAGTCCCTCTGATGCATTTTTCCTTTAATAAAAACCTCTTCTCTTCACAGAGCGTTCAGCTTTTCACTGAGAAGAGGTGGCGTTTCCCCTGCCACGGCGAAGTCGCTTTTCTTGTAATAACTAACCAGCTAGAAAAGTTTCCAGAGAAGGTTCTACCACTTCTGATGTTCTGCCTTAAACATGTGGCCTGAGCAGAGGCTAGTCTCAGTGCAAGTTACCTGTTGTGAGAGGCTTCTGTAATCCACTGGCTCCCTCTAGGGTTTATGTCGAGAAAGTGAATGAATTTTGTGATTTTACTATTCATATTTAAAGGTCCAGATGGTTGTGCCAATAAAAAATATTAGAGACCTTTAAACACCCTTTAAGCTACATCATAAACTGAAGTCCCAGGCGACACCCAGCTCTAAGTGCACCTGGTGATCCATGCATTGTTTGCACCGAGTATATAAAACCCTGGAAGGCAAAAAGCTTCCTTCAGCTAAACTAGAATAAAATTGAGGTCCTAATCTTCAGCCCTGCAGACTACCACAATCAATACCCCTCCATTCCACCTAATTAAAATCCGAAGGTGATTGAGCCTTTTCCTTTGTTGGCCCTAAATTGCAGAACAGTTTGCACCTCACTGATAAATCTCCCCCCTCCACTGATATCTTTAAAACCTGTCTAAAGACCCATCTCTTTCCTTTAGCCTTTAATAGTCTTCATGAAGACACGACTCAACACACTCTGTCTTCTGTTTGTATCTTACTTGTTCTCTGTGAAATTCTGTTATATTTGTGATTTTATCCAGATTGATAGACATAACCTTGAAGTCATCAGGCAGGTACCGGCTGTTCAATGTTGTAGATTGAAAAAAAAAGAAAAAAAAAAGGCTGTTCTAAAGGCAACATCTGGACTTTGAAATGGTCGTCTGAAAAATCTCAGCTGTTGCATCTGAGAAGTTTCCTGACCTTTTCAAATGTGAAAACATAAACATTCTGAATGGGTTCTAAGTTTATTTCCTGTTGCAGCGTTTGCCGATGTCAATATCTGTTGGTAAAACAAACTTCGACCCATTCAGAGCGTTTATGGTGTTAAGCTAGAAAAGGTCTATATATTTTGAAGTCTGAGCATAAGCCCATGCCAAGCAATCTAACTGCACTCAAGAGTTTTATATTCTTTTAAATGATTTTTTAAACTTATATACAGAACAAATGACCAGACATAATGTACTTTTATTAAAGTTTCTGTCCATATAATGATTCTTTTTTCTTATCTTGTGTTTCTAGCTTGTGCTGTTATGTGAGCGTGTCGACATTCTGCCCTCAACCAGCACTCTGTGTCAGCATTTTTAAGTGAAGTGCTACCTCAGTAATAGTTCTTTCACAACAACAATTCCTTCCCATGTCTCTCTCGGGGATTCAGCCCCCTGCATATCCCTGGTGAGATATCACTTCTCAAAGAACCTGGGTTATGCATACGCAAGTAACTTTGAGTTATTATTGTTACCTTAGAGGTGCGTCGCTCTGAACGTCCGAGGGAGCTGCGTCCTCGAGGCTCCCTTCTCCCCAGCGTGTCCATGCCTGACGGAGGTCCATTAGCAGGTAAAGTACCAGTAACCCCTGCTCCTCCTCCACTTCCTCCTCCCCCTCCACCAGCCCCTCTCTTGCTCTTCAGTGTTTGGGTTCCACTGCGGCCTGCCCCATTCAGGCTGCCCCGGGAGCTGCGGCTGAAGTCTGACGACCTGAAGTGGCGGTAGGGCCGCGCCTTGAAGGTGGGCGTCGGCGACGCGGAGCCGGCGGTGTAGCGGCTCAGCTTGATGTCGGTCTGCGTGGCCTTGATGTCGTCGATCATGGTGCTGAACTGGTGGATGAGGCGCACCAGGGCCATGTCGACGCGCTGGCTGATGGCCTGGCAGGCTGTGGTGAAGTCGCAGTGGAACGTGTTGAAGTGGCGGCGGTTGAGGTCGTGGAAGGAAAGCGGGGCCGCGGTGGGGCCCTGCGGTGCACTGCTCGACTTCTCCATCACCACTGCATTCAGACTGAATGTCTCAATCAGCAGTGCTGGCTTGAACTCCAGAGGAGGGAGGTTCACCATGCCTTGTCTATAGACAGAGGGAGGCACAGACAAATGGTTATGTGTGTAGTTTGCAGTATATACGACAAAAAAACATGTTAACAAGTATGGAAATCAACAGAAATGAATTTCTTAGCTGTTGTAATATCGGTCTGTTATGGTTCAGAATTATTTCACCTCTTGGATTTTTTGTTCTTGCGCTCTTTGGAGGTGTCAGAGTCGACGATGTCTGCTCTGAGACACTCGAGGTTGCCAGAAAAAGACAGGTGCTCTCCAAAATACATCTTGTAACTAAGAGGGGTGGTGTCTTGAGCCTGGATGCCTGTGTAGCTCAGCAAAGGCTTGAAAACAACCTGAGGGGGGAAAAAAACAACATCAAGGCACAAAAATGAAAACAGGGTTTTTGTACTAAACTGGGCTTCCAACATCGACATGTGAAGATAAAAAATCGTAAGAAAAGACACAGTCTAATCTGAGACACAGGAATGTAAAACACCCAGGCTAAATACTTTCCCACTGTTTAATCTACTATTCAGCTGGGCGTAGTTGACACAACGACACTATCTCTGAGTTTTATTACCACAGGATGATGACTCATAACAATAAAGCAGACTATTTGGATAAGCCTCTTTCTCTCCCTCAATTAACACATTTGCCTGCTTCCACACAGTAAACACAAATAAAAAGGCTCAGTCTCTAAATCTATTCAAAAATCACATCTTTAAGGATTTACCAGTGAGCTGCAGATATTGTGTTAATTCTTAGATAGTAAAGTACAATATGTCAACAAATAACGAAATGCAGATAGACATAATCACAATACCTGAGCGTCTGCCAGTTGAACTGCAGCTGGACACTGGTTGCCCTCCTCGATGTCGGCCATGTCGTCCTGGCTGGTGCTATGCTGGGAATGCTGGGAGTGGGTCCCATCCAGGGTGTTCTGGTCGCTGGAGAGCACTGTGTTGAAGTCTGACGCTGAGGGAATTGTGGGCAGGTTACACGTCCCACCTGAGGGAGGCGGTGGAAGAGAGGTTTGAGATACGAGATGCGCTTTAACATCAGGCGGGCCTTGGAGGCTTACTGGTGCTTTTTCTCACCAGAGGGTGTAACCAGTGGCAGTGTGAGCCGGGCCGTGAACATATACACAGCTGTGAGTGCTGGAGGGGGAAACACTTTACCACTCCAGCTCCTCATAACAAAGATGTTAGACAGAACTAAATAGAAGGCAACAACCACATTACAGGGAGTGTTGAGGGGAACTTTATAGTCATTTTATGCACAATTTGGAAATCTAAACAGCCTCATCACATTCACTTAATTTGTTTTGTGAGGAACTGCCTGGCTAATTCGCTGTGCTTGTCATTGACTGACACCTGGGTGAGTAGATAACGACAAAGCTTATCGTCTCGGGCAGAAATCCAGCCATTGCACACACATAATTGTTCCCACACAATCAAAAGCGCTCTGCTAAATTGTCAAAGTAAGAGATATCTTTCCATGCGGCTGATTCTAAATGATGAGCTTCTTTTGAGTGAGGCTGTTTGTAACTCAGAGGACGAGTGGGAGTTCAGAGGAACAGAGGGTGGGAAAGAGCAGCTCTGTGAGGGATGAACAAAATATCAGGACTCTCAACTCTTCTAACAATGCTCTGGCTCTCACAGTGTGTTTGGCAGGAAGGTACCAGCGGGGAAACAACATGACTTTGCCTATTCATCAAAACAGCACTGCTGCAGTTACATGGGATTCAAGAGAGTCTAACAGAGTGAAACTACCGTTTAACTCTAATGATATCAACGGCATTCATTCAGCCGGATTTTACAGGCCTGTGATTAGGCTGCTGTACTACTAATAGACTATGAGGTAAACAGATTTAATCAAAGGAAAAAAGAGCCCTGATATTGGATCAGCGCTCAGTGCTGGCCAGTAATCCAACACTAAGGATATCTTAGTTAATGAGTGGCAGTGGGAAAGAAAAAAAATGTTATCCTTGCATTCCAGCTTCAGTGCTAACATAAGCTGAGGTCTGCACAGTTGGCTTAAACTGCTGTGACCTCTTCAGAAAGGTAAAGCCCACCTATAGAGCGCTCCATGAAGGCTTGCAAATAAAAACTGCTCAGGTTCTTATTTTTTTAAAAGGCACCGTGTGGAGGATTTGAAAATTCTGACAATGGTGGTATAAAAAACAGACCGTGTGTCAAACAATCGTTGAGCATCAAAAAGGTAAAAAAAAAAAAAAAAAGTGCTCTCTTGATATATGCTATAATGACATAATAACATCTACATGTAATGGTTTAAACGTTATGCAGTATTTATTGTTACAGTTCTGTCTATGTCTTTGCTGCTGTAACAAACAAACATTCCTCCAAAATGGATGACAATCATCTAGTCTTTTTCACACACCAACAACATTCCTGTTTGCAGATTTTTCAGCAGGATATATTGACAGAGTTCTACATGTAGGTGTCTATTAGGCTACATCCACACTACTATGATTTAGTTTTAAAACTCATCACTTTTGCAGTGTTTATGTCGGACGTCCACACCACTACAGGAGGTTTTCCGAGCCCCTAAAACAGAGACTTTTGGAAACGCTGCTGGACCCGTTTTAGTTTGAAAGCGAAGGGGTAGCATTGTAGTCTGGACGGACGGGAAACAGAGACCTTTGGAAGCAATGACGTAGACACCTACAGTCGCTCCCGGATTGGGTCTTATCAGCCTCGACTACCAGTGCTAAATGCAGCATGGATAATGAAATACAAGTGTTACTGACCTTTCTAAACTGTTTTTTTTTAACATTTTCAGGTGTGTCACTGTGAACGGAGATTATTTCTTATCCGGAGCTAAAACGCTTATCTGAACAGAGATTGTTTTCGTAGTAGTAGTAGTAGTAGTAGTGTGGATGTAGCCTTTTACTAACACAGGAGACAAACTAATTTCATCAGTTAGCTAGCTAGTTAGTTCACCAACACCATCAGCACAACACTGAGCTACAATCCCTGACCTCCTTCTGGGCTGTTAACTGTTGCCAGTGGTTTATACTGGTAGTGGTTGACAGGAGAATCCTCAGCTACTGCAGCAGAAGTTTGAAGGTGTTAGTGATTAATATTTATTCTAGCAGCATTATAACACAAGATTTAATAGCAAAAAAAAAAAAGCAGAATTTCTGCCATGAAGGCTCCAAAGAAATGAATTCATTTTAATGACCTGAAACCCCAAATTTTTTGGAGGAGTCTATCCATAAAAATTACATTTTTAGAATAACCATGATGTCTGACCTGTCTGTAGGCTGTTGTGCTGGGAGCGGTTGACCGGGGACTCCTGGTTTCCAGCTCCAGTCCTGTTGCCCACAGCGTTGGACATCCAGTTGTAAAAACTGACGGAGGAGGGCTCCGACAGCAGCGGGTGCTCCGTCAGCATATCTGTCCCTAAACTGTTCCCTGAGGCCAAGAAGGAAGAGATTGAGAAGACGTTACATCATTGTACAGACTACAAAAAAAATGGACATCACGTAATTACCGACTGCTCCTCCATGATCATCTTGCATCATAGAGGCACATGAGGTTAATGTATTCAATTTGGGGATCACAAAAGTTATGACAAGGACAGGGTTTGTAGAGTTTTCAAGCTCTTACATTACACACATATTCTTGTAGATAGTCATTGTCTTACACTGCAATTCGGATTCAAAACATGTAGGTGTTTTTCTTTTCCTCCATTTATTTTGAACTCCGCTGTGTTTTGTTTGAAAGTCAGTGTTCCATTTGAAGCTTAAATGTAGTATTTTTACTTTAATGAAGCAAGGTGACATCAGCAGGGGTCACTGATTGTTACAGAGTGAAACAAAGTAAATAACTCATAGCTCACTGACTCTGCATGTTTGTTCACAGTGGGCAAGAGCCTGAGGAGGGACCAAGCTGTGAGTCTATTTTGGTTTGTTATTATTCACATAACTGACCGGTAGATGTCAGCATTGCAGCAAAAATGACAAGTAGACCATCGCATAATAAAAATCAAGTTCACACCTGTGATCACTGGTTGCCAGAAACTTCCACACACTATATAAGACAGCAGTGGCTCAGGCATGAGTACCTGTGCGAGTGAGGGAGCTGCTCTTGGCTGCGGCGGCAGCAGAAGGCTCGTTCCTCTGAGGCGTGCCCTCCAGCAGGTTGTGCAGACTCCGAAAGCTGCCCGTCAGATTGCTCAGGAGACTCTCCTTCCTCGGGCTGTCCTTGGCTGGCAGGCCTGCGCGGCTCACGTGGGCGGGTGAGTCAGCTGCTGTGTCACCGCTGGTGTAGCTCAGTGACTGGTATGGATGGGAGCCCTGGGTATGATAAATGTACATATGACTGAGAGGAGGTCATGTTCACACTGTATCACTTTTCATAAGCTGCCAGTGGCTTTTTTATTTGAACGACCAGTGGGACACATTGTGTCTGGCACCATTATGGAAACACTTCAAAGGTGAAGTAATATTGTTTTGATAAAAGAGCTTGAAAGCCTCATTACAATACCGGTGTTACCAATTATACTATTTAACAAGAAAAGACGTGTGTCTGCTCAATATCTGTAGATCAGTTGTGTGTTACCTCCAGATGCTGCCACCTTCACTAAAGTTTGCAGGTTGCCTCATTAATATTTTTAGATTCCCTTTTTTGCATTGGCTTTAAAGCCAAAATATCATCAAGACCTCCGCCATCGTCTTGTTGGACAACTCTCCTCTCATCATGCAATAAGACTCTGCTACTCTGTGATACAATTCTGCTATACTGCTGCATGGAGCAGATCTTTTCAGTTCATAAGTGTAGCATACGACACTTGATAACTAGTATTTATATTACAAGTTAACGTTTTTTATTTGATGAATGTGGGCATTACCGCTGATATATAATCATGTAAAAAACTCAACGTTTAACACCAGTAACACTGGCTACCCTGCTCAATAGATCCTAAGATGGTATACAAATGTCACAATTTAATTTGACAGATGGAGGAAAATGTCATATCTGCACCCAGCTCTGATCCCTCCTGGCTTTCCAACAGTGGCATCCTCTTGACACCAATGTCATTTCCTTAATGAATTTTAAGAAAATTATTCCAGAGCCTGAGGTAACATCTTCAAATTGTCCAACCAACAGTCCAAATGACAAAAGGTATTAAATGTATTTAAGAAAAACAGCATTTTATGGAAATGTGTATCCTCATGTATAAATTACATTATTAGGTAACTGAATATAACTGGGACACTCATTTTCAAAGTGGTACCTTTATCCTGAGTGCAGACTCGCTGTGTGTGTGGGACTTGGACAGTTTCCTCATGATCTCCACTCCGCTGACAGGACCGGAGTTCGCTTCTTTAGGTGGAGGACGACTGCACGCTCCCTCCAGCAACATGGTGTGTTCACTCACTGTGGCTTCACAATAATTATATAAAATAAAACTCCAGAAAGACCCATGTGACCGCTATGAAATTACATTTGAAGATTCACACTCAGTCATTCATCTCTACTTCTGCTTTCTGCTAACAGGTGACAGTCTATTTATTTCTGTGAAAACACTGAAGAAGTCAAGGTTAAGAGTCTACTCCATGTTTAACACTCCATCTGTTGCTACAGATGGAGTGTTAAACATAATATCATAACATAATATAACATAACACAGGAAGTTGTGAGTTCCCACCTGCGTCAAATTCAAATTCAGCTCCATCAGCACTGGTGTCACTCTGCAGGGCAGCTCCATTGTCCAGGCCCAGGATGGTCTCACCCAGGCTCTGCTGAGGTTCCTTGGGTTTAGTAAGCTGATTGGGCCTCATCAGACCGATAGCCTTGAAGCCCTGAGTTACCACAATGAATTTCATCCATTGTCTGGCCAGAGCTACCAGCCCTTTCTTTAGAGTCACAAGGGCTGGGACCCCATCATTCTGCGGTGGGAAGGAGAGGAGGAAAGAAGTGGATTACTGCCACTGTTTCACACTGATAACAGTTTAATTAAATTTCTGAAGGGGAGCCAAGAGCACTTAAGACCCCTTACAAATACAGCCAGTTGTTTTGTTTTTTGTAAAGTTGGGTCCAAATGAGACCATATAGCTTTATTCCACGAGCCATTTAACTCTTTGTGGTCAAGTTAAAAGAGCTTTGTAAAATGGAAGCAATAAAAAAGTGTGAGCCTTGTACTAACCATGGTGGCCTCCTCTATGATGGAGTAGTCGGCCTGTTGCAGATAGCGGTGCAGGATATTACATAGCATACAGGAGGGATTCTCATGCAGGTAGCGAGCTCGCTTGGTCACGCGGTTGTACTTGCTCCGGATCGGGATGTGGATGCTCTTTTTCTATTGTCACAATGCAGAGAAGAAAAGTTAAAACTGCACACTTGAAAAAAAAAAATCAAGAGTTTTATTCTATTAAAAAGCCAAAAAGCCGAAAAGGTAGTTTGATAAAAATGTTACTTCATACATCAAACCAGAGGATACTGTCCAGTGTATTTATTTGTGTCTACAGATAAATACTACAGATAACAGCTGACCTCAAGAGCTTCTGTCATGATGCAACCCATGACAGCACACACACGCAGTGTGCCCTCCATGTCCAGTTTGCGCAGAGAAGATTTGAGCTGGTCGATGGGAACCAACCAGGCTCCGATGGCCGGCGTGGCTGTGCTGAGCAGATTCAACTGCCTGTGAACACAACGGAGGCATAAAAGCTTTAATCACCTTATCATAACTGTTCATTCATTTATTCTTTCCTGCTTTTTCTTATGGTTGAGAGGCAATGCCAATAGCTGTAATGCATGTATATGATGTCAACATTTTTCTCTCTCTTGCAGTGGTTAAGAATTTTTTTTTCCCTTTATTCTCAGCTGCAGACACCATGTACATGGTGCACTACCTGCCGGTGGACCCTTTCAGTTTGATGGCCTCTGAAGCTGACAGGCCTGACAACCACTGACAACTGTTGCCAGGGGCAAACAAGAGAGAAGGTTTTTCATAAAAACCTCCTCCAGCAGATTATATAGTACTTGTGATACAATCCTGCTGCCACGCTGCTGACACTAAAAGCAAACGACTAGTGAGCTTCCTCAGCTTCGGTAAGATGAGGCTGAAGTGTGGCTTTTATTCTGAACTCAACTTTACACCTACATACCTATATGTGTAGTTTAAGCACAAATCATTGAAGTCCAGTGACAATGTGAAGACATTTATATGACAAGGTCCATAAACGTGGGCGCAGTCGTACCTGGAGATGGCCTGCGAAGGTGAACGCACATTAGTGGGAGCAGCAAAACTGAACCAGATCTCTCTGATGGTCAGCTTCATGCTGCTGGAGTCAGGCGGTGGGGGCATGAGGGGGAGGTCTTTCTTCAGGTCGTCTGACTCGACCCCTTCATCCTACAGAGCAGAAGAGAACAGGTTTAACAGTTGGGAAGAGACTATTTGCTATCATGACTTATTTTTGAGAATAAAGTTGATCTATTTTGATGACTTGAATTTTTTTTTTTATGCATATCTGACCCAGTCTTAGAGTACTAATCTTGTGTGAAGCATAAAATTATTCAGTGACATTTGTATGTTCGGAGAAAATGGAGGAAAAATGATGAATGTTCAACGATTTTAGACTGAGATGACCCGACATCAACCTTTTGTTTCAAATTTGATTTTCTTTGCACGTCCACCTGCACTTTATGTGACATTTGGGGGCTTGTTAGTTCGCCTTAGATTCATTTTAAAACAGGATGCTAATGGGTGCAAATATTGGTTATATATTTTGTTTTCTCACCGAGGGAAATTTTGAGTCATAAGACCGCTCTGACATTACCATCACAAGCACTAGATATACAAAGGTTGACCTTGAGAAAAATTGGCAAAAGAACATGTGGAGCTCAACTCTGCATTGGGTTATAGCACTCAAATACTGCAGTAAAATATGAATATTTATTGGGTTGGAGCTCATGAAATACAGCAGAGTTTAAAATTTGGGTGTTTTGTTTGGTTTTGGGGCTGCATGGTGGTGCAGTGGTTAGCGCTGTCGCCTCACAGCAAGAAGGTTCCGGGTTCGAGTCCCGGCTCGGCCGTGGGATCTTTCTGTGTGGAGTTTGCATGTTCCCGTGCAAGTGTGGGTTCTCTCCGGGTACTCCGGCTTCCTCCCACAGTCCAAAGACATGCAAAATGGGGACTAGGCTAATCGGATACTCTAAATTGACCATAGGTGTGGCTGTGAGTGTGAATGGTTGTCTGTCTCTATGTGTTTGCCCTGCGATGGACTGGCGACCTGTCCAGGGCGTACCCCGCCTCTCGCCCGAAAAGATGCTGGGATAGGCTCCAGCCCCCCCGCGACCCTACTAGAGGATAAGCGGTAGAAAATGAATGAATGTTTGGTTTTGTGTTTCGTATTTGTTTGGGCCGCAAAAAAAAAAAAAAAAGAAGAAAATCTCATCCGAATATTTTCCAGTGTCTTACTTGGTCGTCTGAGTCCGAATGTTCGTTGACATCAGAAGCAGGGCTGACAGCATCATGTGCCAGGTTGTCATCAGAGACGTCAGTGCTGTAACCACTTCCTGTCTGCGAGCCTGTCGACCCATTAGACTTAGATATTCCCGTTTTCCCCCCAGCGTCCGAGCGTCCCATCACACCAAATGCGTTGTAAAGAATGGCTCCAGACTGGCGGCCCCCTGTCGCACAAAGTGTTACACATCCAAAAATATGAATACAAGCTCCCTTCACCTTTATATAAGAATCATCTTTAAATTTCTCAAATCTCTAGGCTTAAATTAAGGGAGGACTGTTGTGGGATGGTTTACCTTTGACTGTGAGGTTCTCGATGCCACATTCAAACATGATCCAGCCCCATTTCTCAAGAGAGGTTGTGGAACGGCCCAGATCACCCGAGGTGGCCTGGGCATCCGTCTCATCTACTAGTGAAAATTCCTCCATTTCCTCCAGGCCAAACAGCACTTTGGACTTCTCAAAGGGGATTGCTGTGATGGCACATGTGCCGATGTCTACAGAAGGAGAAGGGACTGTTAGAAATTCCACGTTTTTAGACACCTGCCTGCAATTTTTAAAGAAATTTCCAGCGGAAAGTGCTTGGGGAGAAGAAGAAGAAAAAAAATCAGAAAAACGCACAGTTACGCACAAAATGTACTAAAAGTCAAAAGGTCTAAACACTTCTGCCTGGTAGTGTGGGACAGCTCGTACAGCATATTAACCAAGAGGCTGAAGGTCATGTAAAAGTCCAGAATCCAACTTCAAAAGAGGATCAAACTGGGCTGTCATTTTACAGAACCGACCTGTGGAGTCGAGGCCTCGGAGCTGACTGTGGATACGGTGGACGTTGAGCCTTGCGGCGATCTCTTTGCCTTTCTCGATGCCGGCGTTGGAGCGCAGAGAGCCAGATGACTGGGGCTGCATCTTGGTGGCTGAGGCGTACTTCTCCAGCATGACGGAGGGTCGGCCATGTTCTGTGGTGTTGGGAGTCTCTTCTACGATGCCCCTGTAAGAAGCAGGAAGCAAATGTGTGTCTATATCTGAGCTTGACTGTTGTCAGATATGAGGGAGAAAGAACAATATAGATTTTTTGTCATTTTTTTGTGCTCATTACTTATGCAGGAAAAAAAAAATCACCACCTCTACTGGGTCAGATTATGATAGGTAAAGCATAATTGTATGAGGTGTATTAGCCCTGTGGACATGCTTCAAAAAAGCTTAGTCAGTCTACACACACAGACACAGACACAGACACAGACACAGACACAGACACAGACACAGACACAGACACACACACAGACACACACACACACACACACACACACACACACACACACACACACACACACACACACACACACACACACACAATGACACGAGGTGTAGTCGAGGCATTACCTGTTCATTCTGAACTGGGTGGCAATCCTGTCGAAGCACAGCGCCACCAGAGACACATGTGTGACACACTTACTGGAGCAAGAAGGGGACCCCTCCTCTACAGAAGCCTGCAGGAGGCAAAGGTTCACCTGCACAGAGAGAACACAACAAAAAGGCACCTAAACCAAGCTGAACTAAAGTACTGTGCTGCAAAAAAATAACTCACACATTAATATAGAAAAGAGAGCGATGCCCACAACAACCATTAATGTCTCACAGATTAGTCATACTGTGTGTGAGGCTACCTTTTACCAAATATAATGATACACTATAATGTTCTGGTCCTCACTATATGAAGATACACAGGGGGGAAAAAGCAAAATCAATACTGAAATAGCTGCAAATGAAAGTAATCTATGTGTCCAGTCCAACATTCAGTAAAAGCACATTTTATCTCCCACTCAGTGGAGCAGAAAAAGAAAGTCTGAGGAGTTTTTGTATTTTATTACTGATATAGTTGATAACAAAGACTATTTTCAGAAGGGTAACTTATGTTTTTAAATCCACATTTTAAAAAGCTTCATGAGATAACCGCTCATTCCAGTGATCATATATTAACCCCTAAAAAAATGTCAAGTGATGTACAGTAACGCTCGTGATTCTGTCCCTGCTCTGGAACTTCTCTTGGTGAGAGCTGGCCTCTCATTATTCGGGGTCACGGGTCTCACCTTGGGGATGGAGACGTTGGCTTGGAGGCCCTTGATTTTCACATTATCTGGTTTGACGGACAGGTCCGTTTGGCCGTGGGAGATGTTGATGGAGCCAGGGGTCGTGCCCTCTGTCTTGGACAGCTTGTGCTCCTGCTTGCCTGTTTGGCTCTGTGTGGATCCAGATCCAAAACAGTGGGACATCAGTCGTTGGACACAAAAGTGAGCTTCAATTCAATAAATGTTTGTCAAATCTCAGACCAATTAGAATAGAAACACTTATTTCACACTGTTTTCTTTGACTCCTTTTACTCACAGACTCAGTGACGGTGGACTTGCTGATCTGATAAGCCTCATTGAGGACTTTCCCATGAAGGTCGTCCAGAATTGCCGCAGGGTGTCGAATACTAGCAAAGTGGACCATGGACTCAATATACCTGGAACAGAGCAAGCACACACCGTGTTTCACCGTGTTAGAAATATAGTAAAAACACAAAGATTTGACAAACTTAATCAAATGTAATCAGATTTACTATGTCACTACATCTTCAACCTTCTAGCTACAGTTCATCAATCTCCACACTTTTCTAGCCAGGAGCTACATGCATGTAAGAACACTGTTAGCCCAGCTCTGTTAGCCTTTGGCAAACTAAAGATTTAGACTGGTACACCAACCAAGAACGAGACCAGACTCTGAAGGACTGTTAGAATTTCAGAGCAAAGATGCAGTGTGCATGGTGATTAAATTGACTTAAGGTCAAATCATAGCCTCAGGCTAAAAATAACCCTTAACTAAGAATGTGCAGTGTGAGAAAGACTTTGAGTCATTAAACACCAAGGTTTTTTTAATCAGGATTTTCAAAATGAGATTAAAAAATCCAGTGTTAAGTAGGGTGTGGTCAAAAAAGCAGAGATGACATACAAGGTTTCAGAACAAGGTTGCAGAACGATGATAAACAGTATTTCAAAGACATTAAGACATAATGAGAGCTGAGAGGACACATGTAAAAAATTGGTTGCTACCTGTCCAGGGATTCAGCCACAAGGGGCGTGAGCACCACATTGATGGCCCCCTTCACCTCCACGATGGCAGTGGTCCTGGTCTGAGCTAAAGGCTGCTCCAGAGTCCAGTCATCTGTTGTTGTGTCCTCATCTGTGTTGTCCATGGCTCTCTTGTCCAGCGGGGTATATGGTGTACTGTGGAAAAACAAAAATGTTGAAGTAGCGATCACAGCACAGGTTGGACAGTGTGAAGCAATTCATCATTTGACTGAGTGAACAAATTCAAAAAACACATTTAACTGAGTTGGAGTGTGGTTTTATTATAAATTTTAAAAGATGAGATGGAGAAAAAAATGTGGCTTTAATACCTGTTATTCTCTCCCATCAGCTGAACTCCTCTGTCCAGGAGAGAACTGGCCGACAGGCCCTGCTTTATCACCTAAAGTGTAAAAGAAAATGTTATGTCTTAAAACTGAAGCACTGGGTGTATTGGTTGTGTTGAGATAAAATCTTTTAAACAGCCAATACCAACACAAAAGTCTTAAGTTTCTGATAAATGTTATATAAAATACACAAGACATTCAGTCATTAGTGACAGACCTTAAAGCTGGGGACAGAGAGCTGGTCAAAGGAGGCAGAGCTCTCCTCACTGGTGGGCGTGTCCAGATCTAAGGGGCGGTGCAGGGAAGACTTGGAGGTCCTCTTATTGGTGGGCTGCTTCACAGACCAATTTGAGACCTGGCAGTTGTGAAGTAGAAATATGTGTAATGAAAAAAGTCACCACAGAGACAATAAAACTGGTTATGTAATCATTACATGTGTCGCCACAAAATATATGTATTTTATACTATGGGGCAATAATATGGGGCAGTTGGGTAGTGACAAATAATCTAAGCAACTGTCTTTCTGTGGTGCTGTGGATCTTCTGAACCAAACAAAACAAGATAAAACTGAGGAGATATGGGAAGCTGTAATTGAGAACTCCTGCCTGTGCAGAGGAATGGTGCAAAGTGTGCTAACAAGCATTTTGCATGTGCTGATATTAGTATGAACCCAGTATTTGCATGGATATGGACCAAAAGTGAGATATTTGACCTGGTAGTGGGCCAGGTAGCTCTGGTAGCATGCCATGACGTGGGGCTGTCGGGTGACCGGTCCAGGTTCAGCTGTCTTCTCCGCCTCCACTGAGCTCTCTTCCTCCATGGCCAGGGCTGAGACGAAGGAGGCCTGGGATGTGTGGCTGGGCAGAGGCTGAGGCGGGAGAGGGGGCAGCGTTGGTGGCATCGGCAGGGGGCGTGGCTCGGTGATTAACTCCCCATTGAGAACGTACGTGAGGGGACCCTCAACGCTGTGGTAGATGGAGCTCCGGCTGGGGGAGGTCGAAATATTTAAATATGGGCATCAAAAATATCAATCGAATATCATCAAAATGACGTTATTTTGCACTTGAATGACAGGCATTTGTTACATAATACAGCTGATTATGATTAAACAATGTAGAAATCAACCATGCTTGAAAAACACCTTCCTTTTTAGCAGCATTCGAGCCAAAATCTCCGATACCTCTGCTCTGTATCTGCTTTACTGTTCTTGATTTCAGCCTTACGTTTGGGTGGGCTTACGCCAGTAGAAACTTATCATAAGGCTGAATGGATTCTTTGTTTTTGTGTGGAGGCTATATCAATCAAAAACCGTGCTGAAATCAATGTGAGAACATTTGGGGTAATATGAAAATGACAAGGCAGTTGCATAACAAGGCTGAAATCCAATTTGCAAAAAACACACCAGCAGTAAGTGGCTGCCCATGGATCAAACATCTCATTTGCTACAACCTCCTCCACATCACATCCATCCATGCATGATCGAATCAAAGTAATAAATGAAAACTGCAACGTGTTTCACCTCAGGGCGAGTTGCTTTACACGATAAAATTCAAAACTCGTTGGGTATTAAACATAAAAATGTCATGACACCGTTAATGTATTCCTGTATAATGTGCCATTAAGACATATTTCAAAATCATTGCAAAGCTGTCAGTGTGAATCATCAGAAATTATTTGAGGCAAGTGTTTACTGCTTTCTCATTCCAATCTGCAGTGGTTTCCAATACATTACTTTTTGTTTTCAAATTGCAAAAAGGTTTCTATAGTATTTTCCTCCAACACCAGCTGTAATGAAACTCAAATTCTATCGCTCTGTTAAAGTAAAGTTTGGCTGTAGAGCATCTGTTTTATTAAAATCCTGAAAATGTGATTTTTTTTCATAAAACTATAAAAAATAAAAATTTCACAGCAACATCCCTAAATAAGAACTGACTAAGTGGGGGGGGGAATCAAATACGTGCACTCATCATAATCGTAAAATGTAAATCATAAAGGGTAGGATCCCCCGAGAATGGTCCTTTAACATAATTCATAAGGGGTAACACTTAAAGCAATCTGGCAGGGTCAGAACTTGTGAGACAGGTCATTAATTCATCTGCCCTTCAGATGAGAAATAAGAAACTCTTTGATATTACTGTGAGCCGCCTTGAATCTATCGTCACCTTAATCCCATACTTAACCTTGATCTGGCCCTACAAACAGTCTCCTCTCAAATTTTTGAAACTTTGAACCTTGAGAACTTTTGTGAGCTCCGCTGAAGCTGAGCAGAATATTCTCCGTCCCATCTTATATATTAAGTTATCGCCTCAGCTGACCTGTAGTTTTCCATGTGATACGGGGGCTGCTGTGGCTGCTGCATCTGCTGCCTCCTCTTCTTCTTGCGGCCTGGGTATGTCCCCGGACCCTCATCAGCGCTGCTAATTGGCTCAAAGTCCTCGGCGGCGGAGAAGTAGGCCTCGCTGTCGGCCACGGACATGCTTGAGTCGGCAGAACGGTACTGATGGAAGGTGTTGGAGTCCGCTGAGGGAGTGAAGGGAAAGGAGCCGTAGCTTCTGCGCTGGCGAGGTGAATCCAGGACGTTCTCGTCGCTGCGGGAAACCTCGCTGCTGAACTGTACGCCTCCTGAGAGCACAGGAGGAGGTTTGTCGGTAAAAACGGCCGCCGAGAGGCTCTTGGTGCTGCCCAGGCGACCTGAGTGAACCGAGGACTGGCGCTTGAGAGGGGAGCAGAGGGGTGAGCGCACAGATGAGCGGTCCTGGGAGCTGTTGGGTGAGACTGGTGAGACCTCTGGGACTTCCCCTAGGGTGCTGCAAAGTAACCAGAAAGAAAAAATTACTGACATTAAAAATCAATTATAATAATTAAATATTAACTACACCCAGGCTGAAAAATCTGATTTAATGCCAAAAAGTGGTTCCTACTTGACCTGCCTGCTTAGAATTCAACATATTTTTCCTGTTAAATCACATTTTACAGTTAGTCGAGTGCAGACAATAATAAAAGCAGTGAGTCATTCTGTTTGTTACTCACTCAGCAGGGCTTTTGCCGTTCATGGGGAACATGCGCTCCTCTGTGCTTGGCGAGGGGGTGTCCCTCTCCCCAGCCAGCAGGGGCAACGCCGCGCTGGACGAACTATTTTCCTCAGAGGAGGAGGCCGAGCTGTGGGAGCGTTGGGGCACCTGGAGACTGAGGTGCTGTTGACCCCGCCTCTCAGGCAGCTCAGGAGGCAGGCAAGGCGAGTGTGTGTCTGTTTTCAGCCCGACAACTCTCCCTATGAAAAACATGGAGGGAACACCTGTTAAATAAATTTTATGGCGTCATCTTGGGTGTTTTATTTATGTTATCATGTCTTGCATTATCAACATTTAAGTTTACACATAAAATCATTTCTGTTTCGTGTAGATACATTTAGCAGACAATGATAGAAAAGGATCAAAAATCTTACTCCTGTTGTTTTAGTATTGAATTAAAACATTGTGGATGTAACTAATTCTTGATTTTCCTTGAGATTCACAAGAAACCCCTAAAGCGATTCCTGGAGGAGCACAAGTCCTCTACAGGATATCAGGCAATGTAGAATAAATCACAGCAAATCCATACCATCCACTTTGGGTGTTTCCTTTGTAATGATCCACTCCCCAGGCTGTAGCAAGGACTGGCCGTAACACATGTCTGACTCGGAGCCAGTGGTGGAGAACGCCGATGAGGAAGACGGCGTCAGCTCTTCCAGCCTGAAGAAGTCCAGGCCCATGTTGGTGCCGCCGAAGAACCTGCAGCCTCCGAGGCAGCCGCAGCGGTTCCTGCTGCGCTTGTTCCGAACGCCAGCCTCTTCTGGCCACAGGAACCAGAGTCTGAGGAGACGAGGGGGAAAAAAGTAAGAAAGATTAGTAGGTAGTGGGAGCCGTTGTCAGTCATTTATTACCTCCTTTGTTCTGTTAAGTTTCCCTTTCTCATCACATGCAGTCCATTCAGCTACAGTAATAAGAAATGTCATGTCCAACTACAACCTAGAAAAGAAACATCTGTACCGATAATGGTTCCCTGCAGACCTTTCATGAGATTCTAAATGATGGTAAATGTATTATCGCAGAGGGTGGCCAATCTCCTGGCTAATTATCACATATTATGGCCTGGATCACTGTATATGACAGGATATGAATCGACATTGTTTCTGTTCAAATATATCTACTTTACATTATGAGCTGAACCTCACCATGAAAGTCGGTGACTCATTCTACGGAGGTGTGATAAAGAGAATTAGTCATTGCTACTTTGCAAAGAATTTTCAGTTGTGATAAATGGTGTTTTTATGAATACTCTTTTAAACTTGAGAGGGCTGCTACCTCTGAGCAAATTCAAAAATGAAATAAAAGGTGAACAATAGTGGCTGGTGATCTAAACAAAGACTAACACAAAGTTGAAAAGATGCTCACACAATGTGGGGAAGCGCTTGGAAAAGCAAACAACAGATGACACTGTGTGTTTTCTACCTTTTGGTCTGAGCATCGTGTAGTTCCAGAAAATGCCTCTGGACTTCACATTTGGCTGGGTGGTCCGCGGCCAAGGCAATGTCTGCCGTGATGAGGTTCAGGTTGAGTGAACCCGCCTCCAGCCAGACAGAGCGTCGCAGCAAAGGGGGCTGACCGAGACCTAACGGTTGACCCGGACCTTGACCCTGTCCAGCCGGCTGCAGCCTGGTCGCCTCGCTGTGCTGCTGCTGTTCAATGTACTGCCGGATGTTTATGTCCTGCACCACAGCACTGATGCCCTCTCCCACTGCCTGGTTGTGCAGGTTGCAGTTGGCTACGCGAATAATCCCCGTCTAAGGAGGAAGAGAGAAAGGGAAATTTAAAGGATCTAAACACATATGGAGGAAAAAAAAAAAATCAACCATATATTTTTAAACTGACATAGAGTTAAACTATCATGACTTTGGTGCTAATTACCTTGATACTGGCAGCACAGCCGTGCTCCACAATGAAGAGGTCAACTCCGTCCATGGCCAGTCGGGTCATGGTGTACTTCAGCTCCTCTGATGTGCGGCAGTGACCTGGCAGGCAGCTCAGCTGAAAGAAAGCGACCATTTAGCACCAAGTTACAAGGAAGCCATCTCCAATTTAGTCTGACTGAGCTTTACGCACCGCTACGTAGCCTGTAGCCAGAGATACTCGGCTGTCAGAAACTAATGAGGGCTCTCAGGCAGAGATTTTAAAAATATCCTTGTTTGCATTTGCATAAGAAAACAAGACATCTTGTGTGAGACACTTGTTTTCTCTCAGCTTCATTCCATACATCATAGCGTTGTCGACATATGCTATGTATGGCTGCTGTGATTACATCAATAGTTTTATGTTACAGGCTGTTGTTCCATTTCTCCAACTGTGTAAAAGTGTGCTCTCAGAGTCATGCATCGTTAGAGAAAATGCCACAGTGTTCTCCCCTTATTATCTGATGTCATTTGCACATTTCCTCTAACACGGTACAGTTCTGACCAACATTGAAATCTGATATAAAAAAAAAAAAAGGCTTAATGAGCTGATTTAGTAGCTCTGGTCAGGGTTCAGACACACAAAGCTGCTCACTAGTTCAAAACAATGCTGGACTGTTACAGGAGAGGGAGTGAGAGTGTGATAAGAAATGAAGCTCCCATCTTGTGCAGCATTTTTGTGTAGCGTTTGTACCTTTGCATCACAGATACGACGGTCAACACCGTGCTGGCAGATGACGGAGGGCTTGGGCTGTTCCAGCTGGAACTCTCGGGACACCACGTGGAAAACAAAGGTTTCACCCCACTCTATCATGCTGGCCAGCTAATAATCACAAACACACAGACATATTAGCACTTCAAAACATCAATTAATACACTGACTGCAAGGGAAAATGCACAGAGTAAAAAACAAGACTAAAACAAATGCAGTCATTGTGTGGGTGTACAAAGCAGAAAGAAAACCTCACACAATTATAAGCGACAAAATCTCAACTCTATAAATTCACCACAGCAGTATTTGTGGCAGGGCTATTTTTGGATAGCATTATATTAGACAGGTGGTTCATACAAGCAAGAAAAGTTCCTGACTCCAGTCACACACACACACACACACACACACACACACACACACACATATATAATTGCCCACACACACTACCACTCACACACTCAGCTGACCTAAACAGCTATACATATCATAATCATAGCATAAGGCTGCACATATATAATACATGACCGCCCACATTATACACACACACACACACACACACACACACACACACACACACACACACACACACACACACACACACCTGTGGTACAGTGACCCTGCCAGTAAGCCCCCCGGCCTGCATGTCAATGAGCCAGGCGTACTCCAGCGTGTCACTGCCCAGAGGAAGGCCCTGAGCAGAGAACATGGCATGTGCCCTCATCTGCAGGCCAGACAGACTCAGGTGGCCATCCCTCAAGACCCCGTCTGATGTGGGACGCTGTGGGCAAAAGAACGGATTCATTTATTTTTTACCTTAAAATCATTGCCTTAAGGTGCAGGTCAAATGACAGAAAGTGGAAAAAAAAACAACCTCAAAGTGATTTGCTGGTGCTAAAAGCAATCTCTAGCTGAAGTGAAATATGTGATTTTTTTTTTTTTTTTTTTTCCCATAATAACCTGACACGTGCCATAAGAAGAGCTTGTTATCCCACCAGAGGAGAAAGATGAGGGCCACAGGGGATTAAGGAAAGTTATTCACTCTGAGCAGGAAATAGGATCCAACTCGTGGCTAAAGCTTAGAAATTCTGAGAGATTATACAATATGCAGCTGCTTATGCAAACATGTGGCTGGTGCAAGCATGTTTCACATTATGCAACACTTATTGCAGCTTTATTCAGGGCGTTTTCTAAGGGGCTGAGTCACCCTTTCAGTTACCAGATTAAAGGGTAGTTGTTTGTGTGATAATTGTTTATTCTACAAAACATATAAACCCACATAGCTGAATGTTTTTAACGGTAAAACGCAGGCACTAATGTCATTTTGTGCCTGTACTGCTGTCATTTATCTTTTACTAAAAGCTTTCATAAAAATAAACTAAAACAATGTCTGCACAGTATGGAGCCGAAACAAAACAGTAGCTTGCAGCTGTGTAGTTGTGTTTCGTACCTGGTAGTTGTCACTGATGAAGATGTGCATGGGAGACAGGAGCAGCTGAAGCATCGTCTCCTTGTAACCCTTTTTCATTTCAAAACACAGCCGCTCCAAGAAGCCGGATGGACCTTCGGGACCCTCGCTGCTGCAGTGCTGGAGGCACCCGCGAAAGTGAGCAAACAGATGGAATCGTGCGTCAAGTCGTTTTCACAAACAAAAACACACGTCAACTTTAAAAAGCATGATTTGCAGGTTTAGATCAAAAAAAAATTCTTTAATAAATACAGTGGGTTTCAATTTAGATCTGCACACTTTATTTTCTCATATGTTCGTTTTTATATATTGCAAACAATATCTTGATATTTTTCATACTTATATACTTCAAATTTAAAATATTCATATTACTTTTATGTCTGTCTCTACGGATTATCTAGCATGCATACCGTGCACATTTTCATCAGATCTATTTCGCACTGAAGTGGTGGAATTATTTCATTATCTTTTAAAGAACCCTACTTGCTCTACTACACTGATCTCTCCGTCTCGCTCTTTTATTCTTCACCTTTCTTTTTTAAGCCAAACTGGGGTATTGGGAGTCATTAGTCTTACCATGGGCAGTCGGCCGTGGACTTTGTAAAGGTTGATGAGCACAGTGATGTCCCAGGGGCGCAGGTCCAGCGGATGGAGGTCTGAGGTTTCTTTCTGTTCACTGTCCTCCATGCCCAGAGGAGACCAGCCGAGGCCCGAGGAGGTCGAGGTGGATAACACGGGGCTGGACACCGCCTCCTCAAAGTCTGTGTACATGTCATCCTCCCCAAAATAGTTTTCCTGTGGGAACAGCAGCAGGGGAGGTCTGCAGGCTTTCTGGTGGATTGAAAACTTAACCTTTCCTATACCAGCGCTTTCCTGTTTTCACTAAAAGTGTGTTTGTTACTGAAACAAAGCAATGACAACCTACTTAACAAAATTAGAAAAAAAAAAAAAAAACATTATAAGATTATTACATAATAATTCAAGGACGTCTCTTTACCTTGATGGAAATCAGTGCTCGGAGCAAAGGCCCATAGAGGATGATTTGAGAATCTGGAGACATTTCCATCTCCACGTGAAGTCTGTCAGGGGGGAGCTCCGAGGGGTCAGCGGGCACCCTGCTGTGAGCAGCTGAGGAAGATGTGGCGAAGCGTGGCGGGGCATTATGGGGTACAGATGTGTGTTCTGGGGGACGCAGCGCTGACAGCATTGATTCCTCCATTTCAGACACTAGGTAAGGAAGCAAGCACATTAGATAAGATTATGTCAAACACTGATAAGGTGACCGAGAGAAGATTTTAAAGAAATTCCTTTTCACGGATCATAGTCTTATAGTTTAGAAAGATCAGCATTGATCCTATAGCAGCGCGCTTACGTGACTGTTTGAGCTGCTCATCAGCCTTCTGGGGATAAATGGGATGCCAGGTGTAGTCAATGATGAGCAAGAAGTTGGGTACACTCCAGCAATCCACCCAACCAGCCCTGATATAAGGAAGAAAAATATACAGTCATGATGCCGAAATTTATCGTCGTTTCAAGTGGATTTTCCAGTTCATCGTTTGCTTTATGAAGCGTTCAACTCGAGGACATACAGTACAGGCAAGACACGGTAAATGTGCTGCGCTTGATTTCTCTGCAGCCCAGAGTGCGCCGATCCAGACAGAATTTGATCATACCCTCCCAGGGGGGCGGGGGGTGAGTGGGTCTCTCGCAGGGTTACATCAGTATAGTCTGGCTATGGGCTATACATAATAAATGATCTCGATGTTGAGTTATCATGTTCAGAGTGCACAATGCCTGCTTCTATAGCACCTGTTTGAACTTTTGCCGACCTTTTTATGGTGGTGTTTACAATATGGAAATAGAGGCTGATTTCTCCAACCAGGGGTGCAGACTAAGATGGATGCAGACTAGTTTTATACATAATTAAGGGTGTAAATGGACCGATTTGAGCTCATCTCATCTCTACCTCAAATGAGGGATACCTTAACATTATTACGTAATACATACATACATAATTGAGGATGCTATATAGAAAGATGTCCAAACAGCCCCATTAAACAGCCTATTACCTCTCTCTTAAAACCAGCAGACAGCAACTACTCAAGCAACCAAAGCATGAAAAGGTTAGTGGTGCATTTACTTGAAATTACCAGCTACCACCTTGGCAACCTTTCCTTTCTACCTGAGCACTGATGTGAGTCAGTGTTACAACGGTGAGTCACCCTACTCTTTTGCTAACATGCTCACTTTTTGCCCACAACTAGAAAGAAACCATTTGCAGGTTTAACTCACTCTGCGTGGGTGATGTTCCTCCAGCAAGACTTGCTGGGTTTGGGAGGGGGAGCGCCTTGATTCTCCCCCGGCATGAACATGTCCGGAGGGAGCTTGACGTTCTGGTAGTCTTTGGCCAGGGTGAGGAGGGGGTAGCGGCTCGGGTGGCACTCTGGCAGGGACAGTCGCATGTCTGTATCCTCCGCCTGAGGCGGGCAAAACACATAAACGTTCATGCACCCACACATATTCATAGCTGGTGTCAAAGTTTTCCCATCTGTGGGCGCATAGAGTCTTTAAAAAAAAATGTAAATATACAGTATGTGCAGTCAGCTGTAGATATATTTTCCCAAAAACAGGAGAAAACATTGCAAATTAAACTCAAATAAAATATGAACATTTACTTTTGGAATTAATCACATTCACTTAAGGCATGACTCACCTTCAAGCTGAAGCGGGTATGGCAGGTGGTTGGAACAAACTCATTGAAAGGCAAAGTGAAGTCTATATTAAGCGTCTCACCACACGCTGCCAGGTACACTAGAAAAGATCAATAACGCAACTGATTAGTCTGCGCTGCTCTGGGATTAAGTGGAGTATACGCTGCGCTATATATGAAGACAGATATAGAGTAACAGAGTCACAGTGTCCTGTCATGGGCAGGAGCTTCCGGGGTTAAAGAGGCATTATGATGCTTTCATGGCTGGATTTGTTTTTTTGTTTTTTTTTCCATTTTTTGCAATAGTGCTAAAGCTATGCTTGCTTATTGAGGAAATAAAGACAGGATAAATGAGTTCTCCCTTTTACCATTTTCTATTCTTCACTGTCACAGAAATATCTGAACATACAGTCTGTGTCTTACAAGAGCTGGCATTGTGGTCTGACTCGACATGTTTGCACATTGTTACAGAAATCTGCTGTAGATATTAACGACCATTAATGTAGAAAAATAAGCATCTGACTGAACAAATCTGCACATTCTGTAACCTAACACCTCTGTCTTACTTGCTGAACATTGAACTTGTCAACTGTATAAAATAGTTCACCAAAGTCAAATATATTAGTTAAATACTTTCTTTCACTATGTGCATGTGCATTTTGGCAAAAACATCAAGTCATAAGAAATCTTGCTGTCGAGTAAAAGATATGAATCTCTAAACAATGAATGTATCATATATATATATATATATCATATTTTTATGAATGTATCGTCGAATCTATCTGCATCTAGAAGAGCATCTCTCTCACCATTCTCTTGCTGCTTGGTGGAACAGTCGATCCAGTTGTGCTGATTTGCCGCCCAGATCATCTCAAACTGGTGGAAAAGGATCTTGAATTTCCAGGAATACGGCACAAAGGAGTAGATGTCTGGGGCGCTGTCACTCGCCCAGTCCTGGATCAAATCTAAAGAGAGAGAAGGAACAGTGATGAAATGGAAAAATGGGAAGTTTCATACATTTTACTATTGAAGTGCTAAGCGCTAAATGCTAATAACCTGATTATAAAACCTCAGAATATTCAGATTATCAACAACAATTTGTGTTTGCTGGAGGACTCACCAGTGAAAAAGTTTTTCTGGGCGTAGATGAAGTGGTAGGTGGCCTTGTACACCTCAATCTCACACTGCCACGACTGAGGCATGTTCCACACCCGAGGGTAACTGGCTATCACATGGAACTGAGATAAAGGCAGAGGCAGGAAACAATTTCACTCCCGGCAGAGCGATTGCTATTTTTCAGGTTTGACATGGCATTTGCTAAAGTCTCCCTTGCATTACTAGCCAGCTAACAGGTGGCAATTTTTTTTTTCCAAATTTCTCCTTAGAGCTCCGTGTGTAATCGCCTGCCACTTACAGCTAACATCTCAGCCTCCAGAAGCGTCCTGTACTGCATGCTGCTGGTGGTGTCCACGTGAAGCAGCTGACCTTTGATGGTGGGAGAGTAGCCTGAGGGCAGGAGACGGAGGCAGAAAAGCAGCGACATCAATCCTCAAAACCCAAAGCTACAGCTAAGTTCCTGCAAATAATGACATTTACCAGCCACATCTCAAAAGCTACTTATGTTAACTACATTTCTGGGAGCAGAGGAGAGCATTGACTGATGACTGACCAAATATTATCTGCTCAGGGTGATAAATTATTACACATTGGTACAACTGCGGCTGTTCCCTGAGTTCAGTCGTATTATTCTGGATATCAAGTTAAACTGAATGATGGTTATTGATGGTTTTACTTGATCTTTGGTCTATAATGTGGGGAGAACCTTAGTATTGAATTTAAGCTCAGTTGCCCACATACACAATGGAACTATCAAGAAAGTGTGATCTCAAGACATCCTAGATAAATAATAATAATAATAATAATAAGTAAATTATGATTTATTATGTAAGTTAATGGGAAGAAAGAAAGGCTCATGATGCATTTCGATACATTTCAATGGAAATAAATACAGTGGTCTCCAAAAGTCTGAGACCACTGTCCCATTCACTTGAATGGTAAAATGATTTGATCCACATTAGCCAGGATTAGGCTGAAAAGTCTTTCATTTCATTTTATTTAATTTGGTATACTAGCATGTGTTCATCCTGACTTTTGAGTAAAGTGCCATGCGTTAATCAGTGTGTTAGTGTATTATCATCAAATGACTGGGAAACTGTTGATTTCACATGCGCTTCTATCTGAACAACAATTTGTCCTCGAAACAGTGGGACATCAACTGATCAGAGTTCTTCCATTTTAGTCTACTGATCTTATTTCTGTGAAACACACACTTACCGTTCTCTCCTACAGTCATGGGGATGTTGACTTCCAAGTAAGAGCCTGCACCTACATTCACATGGATGGCATTGGTTTCCTAGTAACAGAGATGAAGACAGAGCAGGGAGGGGGTTGGGTCGTACATGCTGTCAGAATATTAGAGAGGGAGCCTGACTGCTTTAAAAATGAAAGAAAGGCACCTAATCTGAACAAAAATAGGTTCAAAAGAGGTAATAAAATGACAGTCTTCCCTGACTCAAGCCATTTCATGTTTTAATTCAATGTGCATTCATGTTGTTATTTAGTATTCACTCCACATACTTTGCTCTGTGGAATTCCCTGCACTGCTCTAGGATGGAAATTTGAAAAGTATAAAACATGAACCAATATCAATATCTTAAACATGGTGAAGCATAAAGACAAGGACAAGGGGAGCGGCAGAGAAAGGACGAAAGATCAAAGGGGCTGGCAAGAGAGAGAGCACATGAGAGAGAAAGTAAGAGTCACCCTGTTTTTGGTGAAAAGCAGATCGATGGTGGCGTCAGCAATGATGTTCATGCGGAGCTCGAATGCCTGGATCTGTCTGGGTTTTCCTGGCTGGGCGACCTCTGTGACTTTCATGGCCTGGTAGTCGGCCGGGATGAAGAACTTCCACAGACAGTCCCTGAGACACATTTAGAGTGTGCGCATGTAAACGCAAGACCATGTTTGTAAAGCCCAAATCTGAAGCCTTCAAAGTTTGAGCCATGACCTTTCAACAACAGTCTAAAACAGCACTCATCTTACACTTTTTACATATATACTGTAGCTGTATCTGCTGGTGTAATACACCCAAAAGATTGTGCTATGTCTTCAAACTTATGTAATTTATAGATTTTACCATTGCAGGGAAACTGGTTGGTTTGTAACTGCCAAAGTCAGTCCTCAGAGAACTGGCTCTAACTGCTCAAATTACAAAAGCAATTGTGGCATTTTTGTGCTGAATCTTCGGTTTAATATTTGGTAAGATTTTAAACAACATTTATAGCCACGCTTTTAATGTCAGCAAATGCTTTTTATAATGCTGAGATTGACTAATGAATGTATCATTTCTGCATGCTTGTTTCACACCTCTGCCGATCCGCCCAAGGCCCGTAGTTGAAGTCGGTTCCTTTCCCACAGACGATATCCAGACCCCAACACGGGGGCAAATCCTGGAGCTTATCACCCTCACTGCACGTCTCTGCCTCCTCCCCATTCTCCTGCTCCACAGGGACCAGACCTGCAAACACACGCACGCTCATGTATCTTCTGCTAGTAATGAAGTGCAGAGATAAATACAGCATGTCCAAATCTCTCAATGTGAAACAATTCTGTGCATTTCTTTCAGGGAAAAGACATGTATTTTTTGGTATTGTTGCTGCACTGCTGGTTTTGCTGGTTCACAGTTTCAAACTGTCTGTGTGTGTGAGTGCGTTTGTAAATACCGGGTTCATCCTGGTAGTAATAGATGTCAACGTCATTGGACTGCATCACCACAAAACCTTCACCCATCAGTCTGGGAGGTCTAGAAAACAAATCCACAGAGTCAGTGTTTACAGATAAAATCAATGGTCACAGCAGGTCAGCAGGTCCATCAAAGGTCCCAAAGCATTATACAATTAAATATTCTGTGTTAAAGCTTTATACTGGCATGAAGACACTTCATTTTAATTTTCTAAATGCACTGGCTTTCCTCTTACACATTTTTACTTGATCTCGCTGTCATTCCAATAAAGCGTCAAGGACTGCTGGAGGTTTTTCTATGCCAAGATGCCGAGAGTGAGTCTTTAACTTTGACGCAATTTTACTTTCAAAGTCGTTTCATTCAGTTTAAGTGGGGATAATGGTTTATGGCACTCAAGCTTATTACGCAGTTCAGCTAAAGCTGCCAGGTGAAACATTCACACGGCAACATTTTTGGTATTTGGTCTTTATTCTATATCCAACAGCTTTAACCTTTAAGAAGGCTGCAGCTCCTACACTCAGCAAAGTAAAAGCAGTTGCACATTAAATGCAGTGATAAGTAATCAAAGCAAAAAACTCTTAAATGTGGCACAAAAAGTTTATTTTCTGTTTTTATAGAGTGACTCTTGGCTGTGTTTAACATTCATACCATACATTTACATATTGCAATGAGAGTGGTGCACAGAATTATCCAATGTTAACTGTATAATGATCTAATTCTCTACAGTTATTATGGCATGCTTTAAAAAATGACTGACACAGGATATTTTGAGGATCAGACAAGAGCTTTATCTCTAAAAACATTTTGGAGAAAAAAAGTCTTATTACTGACAACGACAAGTAGAAATATGACGATGGCTACACGTTGCTTTGAATAAATAAATACTGAATTTTAAGTTTCATTTCTTTTATATGGATTTCACCCTTGAACTTAAACAGCAAAACCTCTTCAACTACAAGCCTTCGACACCAGGTGATTTTACACAGAGAGAAGTACATGACTTGGACTTACTCATCATTCTGCATGCCCAAGTAGCGCGGACTAGGAACCAGCATGACACGCACATTTTCCAGCGAGCCTTTGACGATGTGCATGTACTGGTCCAGGTGGCTGGATGGAGGCTTGGTGGCGTACGTCAGGAAGGCGTCCTCAAAGTTCACACACAGAGTCTGTGGGAGGTAGTGGTTCCCAAACGCCAAGCGACCCTACAGGACAGCAAACACACATGCAGTTAAAGAACGAGGCCGAAACGCTCTTACATTCTTCACCAGCTCCTTTTCAAAACATTACTCTCAAGCTATTTCTACAGCTGATATTTTAGTTTTTTTGTTTTTTTTAGACCATCAACTAAATTCTGTGAAATTTCTGTTGAATTTCAGAGGTACTCACGGTGCTGATGTTAACTTTGATAACAGGAATGAGGGAGCGCCACGACGACGAAGGGTCTGGACTCTCTGCTTTGATGTTCACACTACACAACGAGCAGAAGACATTTCAGTCTTAGAACGGTTTAGTGGTGCTACGTTTCCAGCATCAAATCAAGGTCAGTGACACTTTAAACAAGACTAATATTTAATAACGTGAAAATCTGCTTGATCAGGCCTCGGATGTACCTGTCCAGGGTTTTGTTTCTGTCCTCTCGTCCCCTCTCTTCATCTTTTTTGGGTGTTATGAGTGTGGGTTCCAGTCCGAAGGTCTCCTGTAGGCGGGCGTAGAGGTCGGTTCGGTTGTAGACGTGGAACTCAAAGCCGTTGACTGTCACGTAAAGCCTGGTCTCTGCCT
The DNA here is from genome assembly GCF_021018895.1 of Seriola aureovittata. NCBI lineage: Eukaryota > Metazoa > Chordata > Actinopteri > Carangiformes > Carangidae > Seriola > Seriola aureovittata. The sequence continues at coordinate 19,439,570 of NC_079376.1, forward strand.
TGGGGTCTGATGACAAAGACAAGAGAGACATCTCAAAGGTCACCATCCAGGAATCTGACTTTCTTCCATCTAGGTTCATGTTTCCTTCCATCAACAGAAAGAAATAAGAGCTCTTTAAAATTTACACTGGGGCTGTAACTAAGAATTATTGTCATAATCTGACAGTCAGTTTCTTACTTAAATTGTGTCATCGTTTGACCTGTAGGTATGTTTAATGTATGTCTAATATTGAGAAATGCATAACAATATCTCAAAGCCCATGTTGTCATGTTCTTACTTTGTCCAAACAATAGTTCAAAACCCAGAAATGTTCCGCTTGCTATCTTAGAAGCAAAAGAAATCTGTGCTCATATATGTGACAAACTGAGAGAGAGAATTTTTTGTCATTTTTGCTTATAAAGAACTTTTAACTGATAATCAAAATTGTTGCAGCTCTAATTGACACTATTTTCTGCAGGTGACTGATGAAATAATTTGCTGAATGATCAACAAAATAAAAACTTTATCCAAGAAAAGGTCATTAAAGCTTATCCTGCAGGCTAATTACAAACTCCTGAGTTGGGTTAATCAGTGAACAATTTAACAATTCATTAGCAAGAAACTAAAAACAACAGAAAGTTTTCTTCGGAATTTCTTTTTTCTTTATTGTCCAGAGGACAGACACAGTTGACTCACCATGCTGTTTCTGTTTTGGGTTATACATTTTCCACCAGCGAAATATGAGGAAGCCATCCTGTATCCTTTTACACAGAAAAGAAAGAAAAAAATCAATCAATTGGGTGTAAGCTATGAGGTTATAAAGCTGAAAACACACCAGCGCCGCGGCGCCTCATATTATGCGTGTCAAGTGCCGGTTCTAGCACCAATAGGAAGCATCGCGCTGCAACGTGCCATCAACATAAAGACCACATACAGAGGACAACGTGTATCAACTTCAAATCATGTGTGGTCACTGGACACCCACCAGACCTATGGTTCCCCAGGCAACATCTTTTTCTGCCACTGCCTGATGTGTGAACATGATTGTGGGTCCTAAAGCTCCTTATGTTTCTCAACGTCAACAAGTAGTCTCTCCTTATCCATTGTACACACACAAGAGGCAACAGAGAGAGGGAGAGCGAGAAGTGAGGAGAGGGAAGACGAACTGCTACAGTAGCCGGGAAATACAAAACAGCCTTTTCTCTGGACAAACAATGCGTTTTTTCAGGGGTAACGAGGCTGGAAATGTAACAGTGGCGTCGAGTGTCGCCGAGCAGTGCGTCAATGTGCACACATAGCTGTGGGGTTGCACACAAAAAATCACTGAGGCAGCTGTTTTGATGCGCACTGTTCGGCGGCCGTGTGTGTAGGCCTTAAGATAGAAGAACACGGGAGAGGTCACCTGATGGACATGTCTTGGTTGATGTAATAGACGTCTCTGAACATGACTTTCCCCGACAGCACAGAGAAGGAGAAGGAGCCTGTGGAGAAGTGGACAGACACAGATTGTTAGCATAACACTTTCATTAACAATAATAGTAGCTTTCATCATACTGAGTGAAATAATTTAATATGATCAGTTTCCAAAAGTCTAAAAATGTTTGATCACGGTGGTGTGAATTCAAGTTAATAAAGGAGCTAATTAATATGTTAAACAAAAGATGTAATTAGATAGTTCTGTAAACCCTGGTAAAAATAAAAACTCTGTGTGTTGCTGAGATATTTAATCACCTTGTCTCTTCTCTTATCATTGAGAAAAAATAATCTTAATTAGCATCTAATCGTACAAGTAGGTCACAGGCTGTCACTGAGCAAGAAAGATGAGCTGAAAACTGAACATGATTTTCTGTCATTAATCCTTTTTGGCTCATAACGTCTTCCTCTGTTTTAATTATTTCATGCTAAATTTCAGCGCCTCAGTGGTTCAACTCTAATCATCCCAGTCCTGTTTGTGGTATTTTTGACTTTTCTGACTCAAGACAGGATATGCAACTTGCCCAAGACCAAATCACCAGGACGCTTGTTTTGGTCAGTGCTTCCGACGTACATCTACAGCTTTTACCCGACTCAATCCTGGCCTATGAAAAGACACACCTTAAAGCACGTTCGAACCTGCTAAGCAGAAAACAAGTTTTGTCTGTAAAGTGAGAAGTATCAGAACTGTGCTGTTTGTTATGAAGATTTGTTTATTTGTTTATTTCCAAAAGCTGGTGCCATTACGATGCAACTAAGCCATGCGCTCCTCATAAAATGTTAATTCTGCCTTGGTAATCATTCTTGTGCTTCCTATTTGCTCACAGACAGTGAGCTGCAGATTCCTGTCCACATACACTGCTGTGATGCTAAGTAAATATAAGATTTTGCAAGTTCATTAGGCATGACTAAGACATGCTCTGGCTTCTTTTTTGGTTAATTACATGGCTGTAATTAGAGTCGTATTTCAGAGCAGATGGACCTGACAAGATCTACTCTTTAGTAAAGATGCTGATGTTTTTGTAAAAACCTATTCACTTGCTAACAAATAATTGAGACTTAAGTTACACTTGAATTCATGCATTTATAAATTAATTCCTGCGTCATTTATGTAGAGAAATTCAATCTGGTGTTGGTTGCAGTTTGCTGTTCATGCTCTGTGGAGATAATCACTGAGAGAACCTGGCTCATCATGAAATATTCAGCAGCCTGAGCTAACGCCTTGAACTGAGAGCTTTGGCAGTGTTCCTCCCGCCTATTCATCACAGTGTGATGCTCCTGATGAACACACCGATGTGAATGTAGCCATCCTTGTAGAGTCTGTTGATGATGAGGGTGAGGATGAGGCCAATGTTGCGGGAGTTGTAATAAGTTAAATAGATGATCCATCCACAGGACAGAATGGTAGCTGTGGAAAAACAGAAAATGGTCTCAGTCAGTAAAAGATGATGAATTCTCAAGCCAACTAAAGCTTTAATTAGAATTCCTGATATCACTCTCATATTGATACAGTAAGTTTGTTAATACGAGAAATCATAATAACATTTTTAATGTTTTCTGATGCTTGGAAATGTTTGCTTCCATCTTCCATTTTCAAATATAAATCACTGATGCTGATTTCGCCTCTGTTAAGTCAAATTCTTTAATTATACATGTGAATGACCGTGTTATTTATAAGGTCAACAGACCGTGTGTGAATGCAATGTGCCAAATGCTACTTTTTCTGACAAGACAAAGACCCGTTCACACAAATTCATTTCTAGACTTTATTGTCTAAAGAATATAGCAATGCCAGTGGAATTCATATAGAAACTCCTTATCCTTTCATAGCTGGGTTCGACTGCTGCACTCAAGGCTCTTTTTTCTTATTCCTGAAAGAGTTTTTTTTTTTTTTTTTCTTCCCAGGTTGAAGATGTTGCAGTGATACAAAGGAAACAGCATCTGTGAGTCCTGTAATATCATTGGCCTACTGAGAGCTGCACCTGAACTGAGCAGTAATTGGAAACTATCTTTTGTCATACTTTAACTGAATTAAATCACAATGAAGTGAAGATGCAGCCAGGACAACTACGTGATTAAAAGCAAATATAAATTAAAATTTTTCATAAGATGAGATATAAAGCACATTAGGGAATAATGCAGAGGCTTATCATACTTTTAACCGTTCGGCTTGATGCAATACACCTCAGTTTATTTAACAGTATTTCACATATTTTAAAAAACCTTATGAAATGATACTGAAATGATCTCTTGTGCTTACCACATTATTACATTTGTTCTTATCAGAGGCCAGTACACTCACATAAGGTGTAAGGGACTGAAATTATTACTCCTCCAAATAGTCATTATTTGTACCTAACAGGATTACATGTTAACAAACCTCTGTTTAATAAATGAGGTACAAATAAAAGTAGTAAAAGAATTTCCACTATAGCTTAGACCAAATGATGCACTAGCACATCTTAAATGAAACTGCTGCTCCACTAACAGGAAACCTGAAAGTGCTGACAGGTTTGCACTTTACATGTGACAGATTATATGAGGTCTCATAAAAATATCCATTGATCAGGGTATTTTCCCAACAGTGCAGATACAGAGCACTCACCAACGAGGAGCCAGATGAAATTCGAGTTGTGCTTGGTAAGAAAGTCATCCAGATCCACGAAGCTGGGGAAGGTGCTTTCATTGTTTTTGGCAACATGCCCATCCATGGCTACAGGCTCTCAGTCTGACGTCTAAAACTGAAAACGGTCAGATGTCAGATTGCTGCCATGGTACAGTGACAAAACAAAGAGTAAAAAAAACATGAACACAAAAGAGCAAGTAGAATAAAGCAAAGAAAGACAAAGAGGGAAAGAAAAATTTTTTTTTTTTTAATGAAGCAATTGGTACTGCAACGCAAAGAAAGCTAACTGAAGCTAAAGTCTTGAATGGGAATGGTGGCAGATGGAATTGCAAGACATGCGAATCCAGGGTTTCTGGCAGGTTCCCCAAATTAAATGAATGACTTTTTAAGACCTTTTTAATACCACATATAATGCAATTTCATGCCTGTTTTACCAACCAAAGTATGAAAGGTATCACTGAAAACCAATAACTTTAGAATTATTTACCAAGTGCATTAATTTATTGACATTAAGATCACATTTTTCAGTACTTCCAGGTTGTCAATAACATTAATTCCTATTATTAACATTAATTAATTATAACATAACCTGGATGAGCAGCAGATGGATAAATGCACTGAACCACTTAAAAAATAGTATTGTACAGTTGTTGTTTAAGACTTCAGTTCATTTGTATAGTACCCACCCTTCATAAGAGCGGAGCACTGGGAATATAAACAACAATGCCAGCTATGCATAACACATGATCATAACTGGCTATATGTGAACCTGCTTTGCTTGTCATGAGGACACTGGCTGTATTGATTGTCGTGAACTTTGCTTTTACAGGAAGGATTTAATTTGTTGTTGTAATTTTAATTTGTTTGTGTGTGGCACAGGGTTAGTAGCAGGGTGTTGCATGTGTGTGTGTGGCTACAAGTGTATGCTGTAAGTAAACCCATTCTTAGGGGTCAAAAGCTTGAATTAAAGACACAAACAGACTAACACACAAACACATAAATCCTCATCTAATCCACCTTAAATGACGTTAGCAGTAAAACCACTGAGATGTAACCAAAACCAGCTCTCTCTCTTACAGAAAACGCTGTCTTCAAGTTTCTCTTTTTGACAGATAATTTATTTTACAATACATCTGTTGACTGTTGTACATTCTGCCATATGAGAGCAGATCTGAATCTCACAGGGGATTTAACACTAGCTACCTGCCTAACTAACTAATCCAATTCTGTTTACACACTACCCTGATTCAATCCATCTGAATGGACGACAGCACTGATATTCCTGTAAGGCAAGTTAAGATTTTAAATAATGCCCTTCATGAGTTATGAGATGCGAGAACAGATTATGCTGCCATCACAGAGAGATCTCTGCTGTCGGTGACTCATCACATTTACCGAAGATTTTTCACTTTTGGTTTACACCGTCAGGCACAGCAACTACATATCTATTTTCAGTTAGCTACCACAGCTGGGCCCAAACTGTTGTCATGTGAGCATCCCAACAGATACTGTCTACATCAGACTAAACATCACTCCTATCAACAAACCTATATAAAAATCATTTGGGGAAGCAACTGTATATATCATAGTAACAAACAGGTAAACACACAATATGTCAAAACAGCCACTACTAGACTCACACTACTTAATACTGCACAATAAGTTTGGCAACCACTGCACAAGACGCATATGTGATCACAAACCACTTCACAGTTACACAAGCTAACCATCAAGACCGTTGTGCTGTTGCTGTTGTTGCTATATCCACCAATTCAATAAGTATGTAGCTGTCTGTAGCAAAAATGTCTGACAGATTTAACTAAACTGCCATGAAAATCTGCCAGTTTACTTACACCTGACCTTGCCCACAGATTTGGGCACGGATTTCAAATCCGGGGTGTTCCTTATTTATCAGCAAAATAGACACACACACACACCAAAACACCATACACCCTTAAAAATGACCTCAGACTTTTTAGGAACTGATGAGGACGCTTACAAGTCACAGAGGGGTTTCACAGAGTATCGGTTCATCCAAATAACTTTGGTGGCTTTCGTTGCTGTTTGGGTGTTATATGTTGCATGAATCGACGAGGACGACAAGAGAACAGAGAGCAGTAACTTATAGTGGCTACTCTGGCTTTGTTTACATATTGAACTGGTAAAGCTATCATCGACACAGTTCTCTATTTTGACATAAGGCTATATGTAAAGCTCAAGTTCAACATGACCAGATCGCTAAATTAATAATTCACATGACTTCAGATAAGATCTTGGGTCCAGAGCCATACCTGAAACTAACTAACAACACACCTAGCTAATCCTAGGTCTTGAGTTATTTCCTGAGCATTAACCTCAGCACCAGTAACAACGACGAACTGTCGCCTAACGTGTTTTCTTTTTTAACGTTTGTATCATTACAACAAGAGGCTGCTGACCCGTCGAGTACCAGACAGCGTCTTGGTTAATGACGTTTTAGCTTGTGGATAATGCAGTTATTAAGCTAGCCGCTAAATATCATAACGTTAGCACCCGGTTTAGCTAGCAAGCTAATGACAGCAGGCCGCACCCTGTAACTTCTCCAAATTCAAACTGTGAAAACAAGTATCTTAATGATCGTGAAATACCTTAATGTCCCCGATAAAGCACGTGGTTTCATCTTTACTCCAGTTATTCAGGAGTTGCTGTCCTTTTGTCGTGTCAGACACTGGCATAGCTAGCATCCTCTGTTGAATATTTACCTGGCAGACGGCCAGTTAACATCTCTTCCTGTTCTGTCGAGAGCGGTCATAAAATTGACCAATAGGAAAAACGGAGAGTGAGAGACTGACCAATCAGAGGAAAGCGTGAGCGAGGCCACGCACACAGATGACAGACAGTTTTCACTACCTATCAACATGAATGTTTTCATAGTAGTGGGGTCCTCTCGGCGTTGTTTTGGTGCTGTGTTAGTACCATAAAGCAGAGGGAGATCACCTCCCATGCAGATTGTAGACCAAGCTCTTTTCTGCATAAAGCAAGAGGGGATTAATTTGACCATATTTTTCCAACATGTTCAGAATGATGTAACATGCTGAAATATTTCCTTTATTCTGTGAATATGATGCAGAAAGGTTGTAGATTTCCATCAGTGAAACAAAGCCTCTGACCAGTAGGTTGATGGTTAAAGACTACAGTTTCAGTTTATGAAGCAGTGACCACCCCATGCTTACATGTCTCAGAGTCCTTAACTTGGTAATTGTAGTTGGTGGACAATATTTTATACAGACTGTTCCACATTCTGTTGTTATAAATGTTTAATTTAAATCGTATGTTAAGGTTCATGTCAAACCATTTTTATCTGACAAGATTTTATTTTACTAAAGTGTATTGTTTAATAAAAAATACAACAATTACTCCTTCTTTTATCTTCCATTTTAATAGTTGTGTTTGTTAGTTTTGTAAATAGTCCTAACATTACTCAACAATGTTCTTTCATCATATGCCTGCAAAAAATATGTTTAATATATACAAGAATTAGACTATGCGCTGCTTTCATACAGCAAGGATACATTCAGTTTGCCACCAAGTTCATATGTTAACGTAGGACATTTTAATTTTAATCTTTGTCTGTTAAAACAAGACCAAAATCTACTGCCATAGCAGCTGTGTGAGGCAGTGTGAGGCTGTACTCTGTGGTGCTTTGGACTAAATGCTAACGCTAGCAAGGCATGCTCACAAGTACAGCTTTCACTGCAGGAATTTTCCCAGGGACCCAAGAATCTTCTGAGTAACTCATGAACTAAACTGCGTCATTCATAAAACAAGGAAACACTCTAGTATTGATATTTGTCGTGGACAAGACTCGCCGTTAATTTATGTTCAAAACATTGTTAGACTTTGCTGTCATCTTCCAGACTCATTTGTGTGCTAACATGCTGATGTTCAGCTGGTTGCTTTATTTAACAGACTGTAATGTTTCATGTTCACCATCTTAGTTTAAGGTATTAACATGTTAAATTTGGCTAATCAGCACTGACAAAGTACAGTGTACAGGCTGATATAAATGTCATTAGGTTGGTAAAGACACTCTTGTTCCTCTCAGGATGAATAATACACCTTGGTGACCCTTTCACTTTTCATTTAGCACCATCATAAGATCATGTAAATGTGTCCAACACATTGTTGTGATTTATGACAAAATACTTCAGAAATTTCATGGAAGTCTATCCAATAGTTGTTGAGGTATTCAAAATAACAAACGTCAACCTCATCCTTTCCTCTGTAAGAGAAGTCAGGGGATCTCCAAAGTCATTAAGAATCATCCTCTGGGAAATGTGAATGTTCTCAATTTTGTGTCAGTCCATCCAGTAGATGTTGAGATATTTCACAAAATAAATAAAAAAGTAGTGAAGCTAGAGGAAAAGGCAGGGGTTCGCTAGAGATATTAGGATTCATCCTCTAGGTATCATGGGTAATAGTTGTCAGCATATTTTTATTACAAAAAATAAAAATGTCAGTCTCATGACGACACTAGGCAATTGTTCCTCTGGAGACAATGACTATGCAAAATGTCATGGCATCAAATAGTTGTTGAGATGTTTCAGTCTGGGCCAAAGCAGCTGTGCCACTAGAAATGCCATCACGGGAATTGGAGCTCTGCTTTCTCAATCCATTTGAGCCATTTTGACAAACAACTTCACCCCTGCTATTATGGTTTTGTGAATTCTTAGCCTTACTCCTAAAGGGCTCAACTTAACACAAACTAGATAATAATGTGGTTTTAATCTTAAGTAGTTGAAAAGACACAGCAAGACACAGGGGATCATTTGATTTTCTATCTGTTCAAAAACAATCTAATGTCAAAGCGCCAGAAACAGTTAAAACAGGGGAAAACATTACGTTTGTGTTATCTCTAAGAAATGGAACAAACTCTAGGGTACTGGTTAATGTAAGAAGTTGTTGTCATGCTTTCCGCCAGTCACAACAAAGCCTCCCTAAAGAACACGTAGGAGTCGTTTTACTGAAAAGGTGCCAAACATCAGGCTAAGAGCTTTTCCTTGCCAATCAAGCCTTCCCCTCAAGACCAGCCTATTTCGGTTGTGATTTTAAAAGAAACCTCTCACATTAATTCCTTTTCCTGTCTTCTGAATGTTATTTCAACTAAATTCCTGCAGGAGGTCCTCAGTACAGTCGCTACAGATATTCTATTAGTAATTAACACCTCCTTCACTTTTGGTTCATTCCCCCCTTGTTTTAAATATGCAGCAGTTCAAGGCCCTCCAGAGGACACCTAATTATAATTTTATTGCTTGAGGCAATTATTAGCAGACTACAATCTTTAAGCTGCCTTTTTTTTCATGCAGTGGTTTAGAGAAAGCAGTTTCTTCATCAAGACATTTCAGAGAAACTGCAGACCTGTTTTGAAGGACTTCCCGGAACACGAACTGCCTCAATTAGGTTTCTAATTATTTCTGCCTCACTGATAAATTCACGGTTTTACTTAAATCTCTATACTGTCTGACCCCACAAAATGTTAATTGATGTTATTCAGATACATCTCGAAAAGGTGGGTAGAGTCAAAGATGCAGCTCCCGAATGGACCTGATGGTGTGTGTGTGTGTGTATCCGATTGATTGATCTGATACATGGTGTATCCTCAAGGTTGATTTGGGCCCAGTGCTGCTTTCGATGCTTACTGCATACCTTCACTTGGTCTCAACAGGATGTCTATTTCCACTGTGACACACATGCTTTGCCAGATGCTATGACATGATTTATCAACCCCTTTACGTCAAAACACCAAGTACTGAAGGTACTAAAAAACGTTCTGCAGTAAAATTCAAAAATATATATATATATATATATAGTACATTTGGAACACCCAGTTGCATTAACCTTGTCGAGCACTGTCTTGGGTCAGCCAAGATTGGGCTTGCCAGTAGAAATCAGAGAATGTTGTTTGAGCAAGATTTACATTTTCATCTTCATTGCTTTAAAAGTTGGTGTCTGTGGATCCAGCTGGAGAGGACGGACGTTAAAATTCCAGTTAGTGCGGGCCAAACCATGATCTTGTCCCTCAAGGCGACGTACAGTATAGTCTATAGCCATGGTAACAGCTGTACAAATCACACCAGTGTTTTGATCTAAATGCTAATGGCAGTGTTACCATGGTGAGGTCTAGCAGGCATCATGACCATAAGTTGTCTTTGTTAAATAGAAAGAAGACATTATGAAATAAATAATCATATGAATAAGTAAAGAGAAAATATGTAACCTAACCATTAATGTACCTTCCCACAACAGCAATTTCCCAATACCACAAGGCCAGTTATCAAGACCAAATAGGGCAGGGTGAGTTTCTGTGATTGGCTGCTTCTTCCATCTGAATGAGCAGACAGAGACAGAGTTTGAGAATAAAAAAATAACTGCCAATTGGATAAATGTCATTGTGACATCAAAAACTGCTGGAATTTAATTAAAAAAATGACCAGCAATAAGCACTTTTGTTGTGAAAAGAGGCAGGATGAATAAAATTTCATAATAATGAGCTGGGTTTTTAGTTTTAGGGTTTTGTTTATTGAACTCAATATATACATACTTCCCCCAAGGTAAAATATTGATGAAAATGTAAAAAAAAGAAAGAAAAGAAGAAGCCCTATCTCACAATGTTAAGTGAGAAAAACTGACATGTAAACTGACATGGGTTAAAACATAACCTCTTTGGCAGAGGTAGTAATGAACATGTTGAGTCTGGTCTCATGCTTCCTTCTTAGAGCTTTTTAACCTCATATGAGTCAGAGATAAGCTTGATATCTGAAGGTGACTGGATCTTTGTTATCACGGCCCCTTTAACTTTTTTCAGTTCTGTTCTGACTTCATCCTTAGAATAACTTCGATCCATGTATCAGTTTTGATTTTAAAGGAATTCAAACCAGTGTGAAAGATTTGAGGTTTATTACTGCAAAGTTTATTATGCATTGCTCTCTCTGAACAATTAGACAAAGTTCACTATGAAAACAAAGTAAATCAGTCAATAAAGTAAAAAGAAAGTAGGCAACGTGTCTGGCATTTGCTGCATGTGTCATTAACATGTTATGATAAACATCCCCAAGTGGAAAAAATGCTCCATTTACAAAACTGTTTGTAAATGCAGTAAAAATGTATGGCACAACATTATCAGCTCAACACATTACAATGTCAAAATAATTTGCATTTTTGGAAGAAGTGCTTAAAGCAAATAAACAAAATAGATTGCCTTTAAGATGCAAATTTCCTCATAATCCTAACAGCAAACAGCTGCATTGTTGCCGTGGGAGAAAAAAAAAAATCAGTGCAAATCCATTTAATACGCGACCCGGTAAAGGTATTTAATGATGACACTCACGGTCTGCTATATAAAGGAGGGATTGTGATAAGATTTCATTTACAATGCTTTTGTATTTTCTTTAATGAAATCCACCTGCTTTGTGATTACTCACAACCTTTTAGTAATGTCACCCGATCTGCACTATTCACATTCAGCATCACGGCTATTAATTGAATATTTTTAAAAAGGCAACCCACGAGTTCAGATGGTTGAGGGGGCCAACTGAGGTTGATGTATAACACAAGCAGTGAATACGCTATTAACTCATGTTTTCATAAATATAATTTAAATTAAATTGCAAATGTCCTGGTGGGCACCTCAGCCAATTTTAACAACATAAATTAATACAGACCCTCGATTAACAGAAGGCATGGAATACATGAATAATTCATCCCGCAGAGAATAATTTAAGTCTTCTAAAAACATTAAACTCACATTATGCTTACAGTTTATCAAGGCAATATATCAAAACTTTAACTCTAATGGCTCATAACAGCAGCAACGATCAGTCTTTGAAATCCTGCCTTTTACAGGTCAAGACACAAAAGGAAGGCAGAATGTTCTTTTCATTTCAGCAAAGCACAAACAAATAATCAGACTAATGGTTGTGTCATGAACACACAATCGCATGCTTTCATGTAACATTTAAAGAAATCAAAAACAATACCACAAAACCTTCTGTTTTCATTAACCGTCTCATAAATAAAGTGCAGGTGAAGAATAAGAGTCAAAAGCTCATGAGTACGTCTCGCTCCTGCATGCTGGTGTAGAATGGCTTCCCGAACACAAACGAGTGGAGTCCCGCCCTCAGCTTCTCGGCGAAGGCCATTACAATGTTTAGGTCTCCCTCCACCGTCAGATCCAGATCCGACTTTAAATTGCGCAGGGATCGAAACGGCTTCTGTCCTTTTTGCCTGTGAAGGAAGGCCGGGAAGACATTGTAACTGTAGTGTAAACTGTTAACAACCTACAATACTCGGGGTCAGAGGATTTGCATTAGCATCTAGTTGGGTTGCAGCTGTGCACAGGAATGCCATACCACGATGAATTATGTATGCTGCTACAGGATGGCAACTGAGCATAAACAATCTTGTCAAGGCACCTGTAAAATAACACGCCCTTAGACCTCAGGCTGTTAGCAATACCATAAACAAGACCGCCTTTATGCTTTCACACGACCACACAAATAATGGTTTCGCTTGTATAGTTAGTGTTATCTCTGGTGTAAGATATGTTCAAGGTTTTACTATATAGTGGGAAAGAATGGCACTCAAAACATCTCTGCTGGAACAATTTTAAGCATTTTTGATGCAAGTAAAAAATGAGATCAAAGTAAGGTTTTGTGGTGTCATAGTAACATTTCTTGTATTTAGTCAGAAAAAAATCAGTTGAATGTCTGTATTATAACATTATTATCATATGAATTAATAAATTACAGCATATGCAACTTTAAGAAATCCCCAAAAGAATTTAGTCTGATGTATTGATTCTAAGGTAAAACATCTGTATTGTACTGTTTCTCTAGTTTCCTTTCCTCCTGAATTTCCGCTTCAGAGAAACCTCCTCTTTGCGAACTTAAGACTGTGCTTCTACTCTTGGGTATCAACCACCATTTATGAGTAAATCTTTTTGAAAAATTTGAGCTTCACATCTACTGTTTCTAGAAATTTCAAGGTTTGAAATGTAGCAGAGAGAATTTAAGAGTTGGCGAGATTCCATGCAAAGTCGATGGAAAGATGCGATTAGGCACGACGATTTTGCCTGGGGCTGCGTGTATTGAAAATGTTTAAACTTGAGCAAAAAAGGTTTTCGCGTGTGCCCCGGGGTTTTATGAATCTGTGTAATACATGTGCAGAGATGAGAAGAAAAAGGAGAGAAATGGGAGAGAAATAACAGAAAGGAGAGTCTCTGATGAGGTCTGAGTTCAGGGTTACATACAAACATTAAACGGTCTGTAGTTGTATTAGTGTAAACGACTTTCTGTCTGACCACACCTTAATAGTATTTGCAGTAGACTTCCTGCGTTAAGTGATTTTTGTCACTTGAAGGCAGCAAGACAAGCTATGAACACAACATTGACATATTAACACCTCATAATAATATTTGATATAGGTAACATGTTAGCAAACAGTTGCTAATTTTCACATCCAGATACAAAGTGATATTCATTTGGAGTTGTGTTTGTGTCTGGCTGCTAAATGCTCCACTGTGCTCTCTAGCTTGTAGCTAACTCTTTAAGCCTGCTGTCTTGGTGCTGGGCAGGTAGTGTACAGTGAGCTGAAAACAGCTGCCTGTTGCAACTGAAAATGATGCTGCTGAGAGCTGTAAGAGAGAATGAAAAACAGTGAAGTTCGGGGCCATAAAACCAAAACAATGAGCTGAAAGAGACTAAAATGCTCTTTAGAGCTGAGGGGAATGGCAAAGTTGGGTGATCCTTTTCCATAGGTTTGTCACTATAAGTAACATTTCTCACACTACACTGTATATAGCCATTTCATCTAAAAAAAAAATCTTCATTAGTACAACATTAACATTTCTGACATGGTGACACAAAATGAAAGACCAGGATACAAAAACTGATACAGCCAAATTTCTTGTGTGTAATTCTAGTTGTATAAGCAGTTTGTGTGTGCGCACACACTTTTCGGCCTTTACTGATGCAACAATTCAAGCACTTTTGTCAAGCCCAGTGTAACATTTACTATGTAACTAATTAGCACTATGCAGTGTTCAAACTCACTGTGTGCAATTGATTGCAAAAGGTTTTAGAATTTTAGAATCCTTGGTTTTTTTTTTCTTAGAGCCAGGGTCACTGACAACTGAATACTAACATTTACAGAATGTAATATGTCATATATATTTGTGTTGCACATACACACATACAGCGACTTTCACATTGACCTTACTGCTGTTGAACTTTGTTGCTATTTATCCATGCTGATATACCTTGTATGGCAAATATGCACATATACTGTATGAATGTAATATCGTTTTTTTTGCACTAAGATTATCTTCTCATCCAGCTAATTTTTTTAATCAATATATGTACAGTCAGTTAGTCAGTTATTTATGTGTACAGTTATTTATTTGCACTAGTAATGTCATTCTCCAATGTTCTCATTATAATATTACAGGTTATCTTTTTGCACCGCTGTTAATTTTTTTTTTTTTGCACAGATGTTTTTTCACTCATTGTTGTTGTTTTACATCGTTTACCTTAATGTGTACAGTTTTGCACTAGTTGTGTGTTCTTTTTTGTGTATTCCATACATTTTAAATGTCTACTCTATGTGCCCTTTAAATTGCCCGCTGGAGACAAAAAAAGTTTCTTTCAAAAGTCATTTGCCAACAAGAATCAAACAAGATTGTGTAGAACTAGAAGATTAAATGGGAGTGACTGCTATCCTAAAATGAGAGGGAAGGTCAGTCCACTGATGGGGAGCATGGAAGGAGATGAGTCAGGCCCAGATGGAGCGATGACCAGGTCACCACAGGGAGGGCGACATGAAAAAATTTGGGGAAGCTAAAGACATGGTAGGCTGCGGAGACTCTGATGAATTGTCGGGGTTTAAGAGGGTGCTTCTGGAGCTGAGCCAGAAGGTGGTTACTGTAATCCTGATGGGACCAGAGCGTGACAGGACATACAATTATTCCTAGCTCTTCTAGTCCTAAGAGAGGGGGAGAATTCAATGGATTTATTAGAGTGTAAAGCTACAGTACTGGTTTCTAACTTGTTTTATCGTTGAGTGAATGTTCTGGTAACTGCCTAAATTAAAGGAGTATTAACGCGAACTGCGGTGTGAGGCCATCAAAAGCCACCAGGTCACCTTGCAGGCTGGCATACAGTCTCATTTCTGTGCTTGAGGGGGGGGGGGCGGAGAAATGAGAATTTCTCTGTCAGTGATCAAATGACGATCATAAAAACATCACTTAGAGTTTTGATGATGATGATGATGGTGGGGGGGGGGTGACGACGACGACATTGCTGGCCCTACTCCAGAGTGCTTTACATCATTTTCTTACTCAACACATTATTCACTTCATTCATGCCATGTTGATGGGGAAGCTGCCAGCCACTCTTGGGTGATGCTGAGAATTCATCATCCTGTGTAGGTAGACCACCAGCCGCTTCTTCCCAACATGAATCCTTTGCTCATTTTTTTCCTTCATACAAACTAGTGCTGGAATGATTTTCCTCATTTATGAGTCTGCTAATTTTGTAATTAACTGTTTCTTCTATAAAATCAAAGAAAAACAAACTGAAAAGTGCCAGTCATAAGTTACCACAGCCAAAGGTAACATCCAGTCCCAAATCTATTCAACTTAAATCAATATAAAACTGACAAAAACTGCATATCCTCAATTTGGAAATGTGTGAAGTGTGTAGTGTTCAGAATTGATAACTGACTTTAATGATCGATCACCAAAATAATTGTTGATTACTTTCTCTCGATCATTCTACAAGCCTAATTCTGCTCAGCAGATTGTCAGTGATTAAAAAAAAAAAAAAGCTACTGATTACAATCAACCAATGATCAGTGGCTTTAAAAGTTTACAGTTTTGTTAATCTTTTTTTTTTGCACCTCGCACCTTCCTGTCTTGTACTACTCTTTTGGAAAGCTTTACTATTCATATTTTCAGTTGTGCCAAGGGTACCACACTTCTACAGTCCTTCACCCCTGAATGTAATACTTGCAGTGTATTCATATGTTTGTTTTCTATACACTAAGGCCCGGCTCTACTAAAGGTCTTCCACGGAGCAAATGTCCTCAAACGTAAGTCTTTTTTTCTGTATTATTATCAAATTGTAAATCCAATTTCCTGCTGTTAAACTCAAGGACAGACTTTTTGTGCTCTGCACCACATACACATACATTATGAGGATTGTCCTTTTTTGAAGGATAAAATTGGATCTAGGGAAATAATGACGTTATTCAAATGCCCAAACTTCTTTTACCAGACAGGAAACTTCATCTCTGATTGTGTGTGATGTTAGACCTATCCTGATAAATCATGTCTTTATTTTTTCAAGTGTGAACATGTCAGCTATTCTGGTGTTACACAGCAGCAAAAAGTCTGATTATGACTGAGACTGCCGGTTGCGCTTTGGTATGTATTTTCTACATCAGACACAATCTGACACTGGTGGAAAAAAAGAAGAAAAAAAACAAAAAAATCAAGAAACAAAATTGCTTCGACTTCCTTCTGTTTGGGAGGTAACCATGTCCAAGTTTTAGAATTACAGTTCTCATAATTTGGGAGCTTTTGGGGGCTGTAAACAGGATGTTTAGTGTAGTGTAGTGGAGTGGAGGCAGCAAGTTAGCTGGGGGCAAAAAGTAAAGCTCCATTAGCCTATATTCATTCACATTTTGGCAAATTGGTACCAACAGTATGCTTAATTAGCTATTAGCAGTTACTGTAGTTACAAGAAGCATTTTTTCTGTGATTTCTAAGCGCATTTATGGAAGTTTATTCGCAATGGACATCAGAAGTAATGATGTACTTGTGAAGTGCAAGTCATACTGAATCTAAAAATAAGTATGTCATGTCTGTGTTTTCAGATGCCTTCAGACTTATATGAACAAATTAGCATTGTAGATTTCCGCGTGTATTTCCGCATGTATATATTTGGTGTAATAAACTGATTCAAATATTCATCTCTTGTAGATTTTTCATTCAAAACATCATGGCTATAGATTCAGAACAAAGCGAGGGTTCCTACTGCTCAGCAGAGAGGTGCCTGAGTTCTTTGCACTACTTCTCTTGCGAAAAGTATCCAGACCATATGTTTCACTTTCTCTGTGTCTGACATACTGCTCTTCATCTTCATCTGGTCATCTAGCGTCTGCTTTACACCTCCAGTCAACTGAATCAGAGTAGCTTTCCCATATTCCCACACAATTCGATGCAGTGCACAGATATTGAAAGTAAAAAGATGCACCTCTCTGCACTGCACCTCTGAGACTCTCACTCTGCATAAGTGTGTTCCTGTCTTACAGATGTTTCTTAACTGGAATTAATGTTGTCTGTTCCCTATCATTCTGTGTTTGGTAATTTGTCCCTCAGGGGTTGCCATATCCTCCCCATGTACATCAAAACCCTTGGGGGTAATATGAACAGATTTAGAAATTACTGACAGGACTATTTTGGCTCCAAACACCAGAAAGTGTGTTACATCAGGCAACAGACCACAGGGCTTAAAGTTATTTCTGGCAGTGTGTCCTATGGGGGACCAGTGGTGATCAGTGGTGATGTCACTGTCCAAGCAAGGGCAGTGGCTGCAGAGCACTAGTGTGAAGCAAAACAATGACATAAAACAAGTGAAATATCAGGTCTGGTATTTTGATTTTCCGCGGGGCCGTAACAGAGGGTCCGGCCCTATAATCACAAATGTCCATGACTAACTGACTGACTGAGTGATCATAATTCCATCATTGGTCAGTCGAATGCCACATAACTGAGTTGGAGTTTCCCCAATGGGGGTTGCTCTTTCAAAATGAATTGGCGCAAACAGGTTCTATTAGCGGGGCATTTACATAAGTGTTACCAACTTAGCGCATTTGTCACAAACATAATACACATCCTGCAGAGAAAGCAGGAATGTGGGAGGGAGAGAGAGAAGTTACCGGTAACTGCTAAAGACACTCGCAGATCTGAATAGCATGTTAACAGAAACACCAGCAACCTGAAATGATACAATACACTTACTGCAGCACAGCAATAAAACTCCTGTTAAGAAATAAGGGGGTTTTGTCCACTGAATTGCTAGAGGACTTTTAATTTGAAACAATTTCAGGAAGTGTTGAATTTGTATTAACAGGGGTGAAAGAATACTAAAATATCATGTGGTTCAGACATACACTATGTTTTGACCCAGTCTTGTTTTGTTTCTTTCTGTAGTGTGGTGCATGTGTGTGTGTGTGTGTGAGTGTGTGTGTGTGTGTGTAATGGTTTAACGCCACACATTAATCCCTTTTGTTATTTGGATTAAAGTCTTATTAGTGACAGCTCTTACGTTTCGTCCTCGATGTACTTGAGCAGTGTGAGGGCCTTCCTGTGGAGCAGCAGCAGGAACTGGGCCAGGTAGGTGCTCCGCAGGGACAGGCCCGGCTTCAGCATGAACACCTGGGTACAACACAGGATGTCAATTAGTAGTCCAGGCTACAACTTGACTGGAAAAGCTTGGAATAATACACCCCCCCCCCTTTGTGCTAACCTTGAGAAAGAAACATATTGCTGTTGTTATGAGAAAAACTTGTAACCTCATCTGTGGGAGCACTTTCATTGGACCGGATGATGGGTTGTGACCCTTGAGAATAAATCCTAATGTCTTATATCTATGGGCTCTAATGATTACATCAGTGGAATCACATATTTCAAGTATGTGGCACAAATCAGTGTCTGTTTGAGGACTGCAAACAAAGTATGACTGTGAATCTACAACTTTCAACTTCACAATGCTACACACTGCTGTGAAAAGTCACAGATAACAAGAACCCAAATCCACTTTCACATTAACAGCCCTTAACAAGCAGCAGCTGGTTGAATCCTCACTTAAGAGTTGACAAACTGTAATTATAGAAATGCATATAAAACATAGCAGTTTATAAACAACGTTTTTCTTCAGTATCACTTTGACTAATTTGTCACTTTAAACTCCAAAGAGTTTCCTTTGAGAAGAGACTGGATACATGAGTGTAACCATGAGGGATTAAAGACAGTAACCGCAGCTTTATGTTAGGTCAGTTTTATACTTGTGCACAAAGAAAAAGGTGGTGGTTAATGGTTCAAACAATACTATTTTTTTTAAATTACAAATTAATCAGTCTTTATTCTTTGCTCGAAGGTTTTTAAGATAAGAAGGTTTCATAAAGACAGTGTGGTTGTTTTTCCTTTTGTGAACATAGAAGTAACTTTTCTTTGTTGCACTGTGTTGTCATATTTTTCTTCTAAATTACGTGAATAATAAATATGACTGTTTTTATTAGGTTTATTATTTTGCTTTTGTTGTTAGGTTATTATTTTATTTTATTCCTGACTATAGTAAATGTATTTCTTTATTTGTTTACTTTCTCTTTTCTTACTTCTTTTGACTTTTGACTTTAGGAGTTTTTTTCTCTCTATATAAACAATAAAAAAAAGTTTTACAAAAAGTAAAGAATTGATGCTATATTCTTACCTCATCTATAAATGACTTCACCAACGTGTCTTTATGCATGACGTCCTGAAATATATTCCTAAAACAAGAAAAAGGCACAGTAGTTATGATATTTAATGTGACAGGAAAAAAATGGAAACAGTGTAGAAAATAAATTGTGTATTCAAAATGTAGAACCATTACTTTCATGTAACACAGAAATACAAGGGATGAGTGCGTGGCTTACAGGTCAGGCGTGAAGGTTTCATCAGTGTGAATGACTGTGTCTGGGGGTATGTCCTCCTCGCTGTCTGTCTTCCAGAGCGTGCTTAGCTCAGACCGCATATAGCGCCGCTGGTTGTATGTGTGCTCGTGGCACGGCGGCATCTGCTTCACCGTGTTAATGTCGACGTCGATGTGAGTGGTTGGGTACGGTGAGTAGAGCACCTGGCGGAAGGGCAGGACAAAGCTACCTGTGGAGTCCTGGGAATAAAAAAAAAACACAAGGGGGGGAAGCCCATACTGACAAGCTGCCAACTCTAGGCTAATCTTACCACCTGGTACAATTATTTTTTTATGTGATGTGTGATAGCATGTTCATATTATTCATTTCAATTCATGTCCCAAGAGCAGACAGCACAGAATAGACTATGTGTAAATAAGAAGAAAGAACAATAGGAAGAAAAGCAAAAAAGCAAGTACATACATAGAAATATGACAATGGGTGAACATCAAAGTAGCTTTACAGAAATATCCTACATCCATGTCTTATGTGTGCAACAAAGCGTTAATAAATCATTACACATTTTGCAAACATGGAGCTTCCAATATCCTTTTTTATTGTTTCTCCCTGGGCCAGGCTTTCTTGTTTCACACTGCATTTTACAGGGAAATCTAAAATAAGATCCTGCAGGAGCTCCACAACACAGCTAGTGTGTATCATACTGACTCTCTCTGAATGAAATAACAAGCTCTACCAAGCTTTCTGTTGCTTCTTTTGCTGTTCTCATTCTGCTCATGTCGATGAGCATTGTCCCCTCCCTGCCTCGCAGAGTGGTGGTAAATTCTGTGACAACTTCTCTAAAATCTTAAACTTTGCCGACAGTCAGTTCTCTGTTCTGCACTTGACCTCAAGTAATAGTACAAAACTTGTTTTGCCTGTTTAAGCTGAACAGAGAAGAGCAACAAAACCAAACCAGTTTGCACACTGCAGTTGCCTGAGTAAAAATAAAACTCTTCAAGTTTGAACCACATTAAAAAGCTCCATATAACACAATAAACAAGAATCATCTGCAGTGTAGTATTAAGAAATCGCACTGCAACAATTTCAGGTCTAAAAAAGAAATCAGGTCAGAGCAACAGACTGGGCAAGATCAAACAAGCAGACAAAACAAAGAGCAATAACCAGGCTCTTAATGAAATCACATTAATCACATTGTGCTGTACAGTGAGAGGGAACTAGTGGCTACCTTGAGCAGACCCTGAACAAACAGGCCGGTATCGTATTTGAAGGAAGAGTCCGCCTTGCAGAGGCGAGAGCACTTCCTCTCAGCCGAGGTGAGGAAGAGGCAGAGAGTCCGCACAATCTGCAAGAAAACAGATTTGTCAAAGAAACACATTTACACATTAACAAAGATTACATAGATGACATAGACCAATAGATTTCAAGTGAAAGAAAAACAGGTTTGGGAATATTTTGGAACAAACCAAATTACACCTTAAACTCTTTCCCATGATGAGGGTGACATGGGCAGGAAATAAATTGACTTTTGCTGGTTAAGATTTTTAAAAAGGGAATTACTGCACAATCAGGACAAAATTTACTAAAGAAGCCATATTTTCATTATAGACTGTAATCTGGCATCAGGTTTGAGGCTAGTTGTTAGATACAGATAAGAGTGTTGATTTAATTGGTGCTAAATTCAGGCCTCAAGCCAATAAAAATACAAATTAAAACTGTGTAGGCTTTTGGTATTCATGGGACAAACTGTTTGTGGCTTCTGTCTACTGTAGGCTGCTGCAAACAGCACATGATGTGCAATATCAGTTTTCTTTCTTGCTTACTGTGCCCAAACTGCGTCTTCTTTTAAGTCAGAAATCTGCAACCACCAGCATCTTACATGCTTTTACATTCGACTTCTAAAAGCTGCAACAGTAACTCTGCAGCCAAGCCCAAAGTGACATTCAATACACTGACACAGGCAGTATCAGGCTGGAAAAGTGCATGAAGGCCTCATTAAACTCACAACAACAACACTCATCAAAACATGTTACGTTATGTAGATGATCCAAATTTTGTGTGTGTGCAGCCACTAATATGGCAAATTTACCTTATTGACTTTCTCTGGGTTGCTTCCAACTACTATTGAACAGCCGCAAGTCTGCAGATGAGAGCTGATGGCCCTGAACCAAAGAGACAAAGACATGCAAATTAGAGCCAATTAGCTTCATTAGCGTTACTCTTATTATTATTGACAGCTTTTAGGAATAATGATTGAGGCAGTGGAACTGATTAGTCTGAAAAACATTTATGAGTCTAAAGGAGGAATAAAGTTGTTAAGTCGCTCTGGGTAAGTTACATCAGCCTATTCATTCATTCATTAGCTACACCGCTTATCCCCCCAGGGTTGCGAAGGGGGGCTGTAGCTAATCCCAGCTGACACTGGGCGAGGGCAGGGTACATCCTGGACAGGCTGCCAGCCTATCACATGGCTGACACATAGAAACAAAAACAATCATTCACGCTCACATTCACACCTATGGGCAATTTAGAGTCACCAGTTAACCTGCATGTATTTGGATTGTGGGAGGAAGGTGGAGGAAACCCACGCAGGCTCCAAGAGAACATGCAAACTTCACCAGCTGCCTAGCAGGTTCAAACACAGAACCTTCCTGCTGTAACAGTGCCAACCACTGCACCACCTTGCTGCCTAGTAATCCTTAAATTTACCTTTTTACTTAATTTAATGATTTGACTGATCACAAAGAGAGCTATTTTGCCTGATTACTTTGATTACCTCAAATACTATGAGTACAGTACGGCTGTCATTATATTCCTATTAAGAATCTCAGACATCAGCTGTAAATATGCTTTAAATCCAAGTAAATAAATTCCAGTTTGCAGACACTTTGTCATCTCCACAGGATGCTGAACTAATCCTGTTCAGCTCTGAGCTACTGGGAGCTTCGTTGCTAAAATGGACTTTCTGGACTCTCAACACTAAACAGCAATTTAGCTTTCATCCTTTCTCTGGAGGAAACTGTGGCTAAGTGGAGAGCCATTACTCATCATTGGAAGGTTGATGTGTGTTAAATGGGCATTGTTCATCATCTGTCTCCATTTGCCTGTACAGGAGTGCTTACTTGTGGAGGAAATCCTCGTGGCAGCTGTCCCCGATGTCATCATCATTTAGAACGGTGTCTTTTATCTGCTCAGCAGGAGTAAAACAAATGAGTCATTTCTAACATTGGTCTCAACAAAAAACAGAAGTGCTGATGGACACATTTGCAGTTATTCCCATGAAAATAAGATGCAAAGAAAAAAAAAAAAAGAGAGAAAAAGGTGCACCGTCGTGTAGGAAACAGAAAGAAGGATTCTGGGGAGCTTCTTTGTGCTACTATTTTTTGCTGCATTTGCATATCAGACGGGAACAAATCTGTCAAATCACTCTGGGTGGTAATCCAGGCAGAGAACCTGGATAATTCAAACCTCTTGGAAATAGAGAGTGAAAGAATAAAACCAGGGGAATTTACCAAAGTTAGAGAGAAAGGTTTTGTTCAGAAATGTGTTTCAAAATGCAACCCAGCTCCTTTCATGTTCCTGCCACCATGATGTCTACATAACACGCTCTTAACACTTCCTTCACTTCAAAAAAGTTAGGTGGTAAGATATATGACAGCCTTTGGACTAAATAGTGAGTGCTAACAATAGCAGTCACCATTATTTTCTTTAATCATAAATTTAAACATTAATCACTAGCATGGTAAGTAGCTAAGGATGAGAATATATGTGTGTGTGAGTGTGTGTGCTACTCACATCTATATCTTCTGGCACACTGTGTGTCTTCATAGACGCCAAGAGCTCCATGATAGGGACAATCTCCAAGCTCAACACTGAGATGATGTTGTAGCCCTGAAGTTGAAGGAAAGAAGAAACAGTGAAGTGAAGCGCTGCACAAATACTGAAGCCAGAGGAGTGAGAGGACCTCTGATGTTCTTCTTCATCATTGCTGGATTTCATCTCTCATTTGTGTACCTGGTACTGTATTGTACGCGAGAGATGCCTCATTCCCCAAATAAGGAAAAACAACTGGTAGAAGGGGTAATGTTAGTCACAATTTGTGCTCAAAAAGCAAATTTAATGTCAAAACACTTGTTTATGTTATGTATTATATGTGTATATGTACACTATGCAAAAAAAACAAACAAAAAAAATAAAAACACTTCAGCTCTTAAAAAAATGATCAAACACTCCTAAAACTGTTTGTTAGATAAGGACGGTCAGGGTTTGACTTTGTCTGTACGTTTTAGCACCAATATGCTATAATCGTACTGATGCCTTTAACCAGGTACTGGTATCTATACCAAAACAATCCTTTTGTTGTTACATTAAGAAATATTACATGTTTTTCTACAATACCCATGTTTATTTCACAACAGAAATCCAGCTTCCCAAAGAAGCTGTACAAGAGCTGACATTTCCTCAGCTCCGAAATAGTACTGAGGATGGATACTCAGCACAGTGAGTAGTATTCTCCAGCCATAAGAGCTCTGGCAACCAGGACTATGATATATATCATTTTTCAAAGCAACACAGCTAACAGAGCACCAGAAGGGGCAAACAGCAGGTGTATCAGGCATAACAAAAACCTACTAAAATATTTATACAGGCTATGTAAGTCTGACTAGAGGAGCACAATAAAACTAACACCTTGGATGTGATAAACATATGCAAAACATAAATAGGCCTATACAGCAGTGTCTGCAATGTGATGCATTTTGAACTGGTCTGTGTCACATTATTTTGTTTACCTGCCACTAGCTTTCTCTGTAGGAGCGCTCAGACCTAATTAGCTAACTTACTCCTCTGTGTTGGGAGACTGCAACTTTATTATTCTGCCAATATTGTTGCAGTCCCAAATGGATGAAACATAGGTGATATATTACTTAATACCCCCTTTGAAATCAAGTATTTAGGCTACATAAGGTTTTAAAGTACCTCCTATGAGTGTAAAGAGCAATAATTTGTTAATTCTCGTGTGAATACTCAGACTATGTGCAGGAGTGAGAAGTCAAGGGATCGGCAGGTACCTTCTGCATCCAAATGCGCCCTTTGCGGATTACATGTTTCAGCCTCTCCACACAGATGGTGTGCAGAGGCAGGTAGAAGGCCAGCTCTGTCTGAGGTAGGATGATGGACAAGGCACATGTGTTCTTGTCTCCCTTCAGCTCGCCATCAAAGATGAGAGACACAATAATGACGCCCTTTTCTGCCAGGACAAAGAACTTCACATCCACGGCACCACACTCAGCGCTACGCAGAATCTCCCCATTAAGTGTATGATTGGCCAAAAAGGTGACCTCTCCATCACTGAGGAACATAGATTGGTCACCCTTTGGTGCCCAGATGTGGCGCACTCGTGGACCAAGGATGTTGTCCCAGTAGGCGAAGGTGGCAGCCAGCAATGGGCATTCTCCCTCTACTGCTACTTCAGACTTTGCCACGGCAGGTGACTGGGGTGGACAGCCAGAAGACATTGGAGTGATTTGGAAATGTCACTGTCTTCTGTAAGGCTGAGTGATATTCAACCTACATCAACACAGAAAAAACAACTGTTGTGTTTATGGAAGCACTAAATGACACGATTGTCAAAGTAGTTAAGTGTAGATAGGTAAAAGCCATATTCTGGAATAGAATAATAATCAGCTAAAGTAAAGTGAAAATGAAAGTATTTTGAACTTTTAGTCAGCTGATAGCTCTTTAATATTTAATATTTTATCAATTTTCTACAAAATATACATCCATTCGAAACTTACCCAAAAGCCCATGATAAGGCTTGTCGTCATCTGTCAAATTCGGCATATATAATTCATATATTACAATTGTATTACTGTAAAACATTTCTTTTTATATTCACTTATCAAGCTGCTTCCTGAATTGAATTGTTAGGCGTTATATCTGAAGGCTTTAAAGAGCAGGCGTAACAAACACATGTAAATGACGATAAATACAGCTGCTGGATTGACCATATATATTCTGAATTTACCAGGATCCCGTAGTTATTCAGGATTTATAGTTGTCTTGTTACCAGGTATCTAGGTTTGTCAGCAGCGAGCAATGAGACTTTATTTTGACAGTTTATGAATATGGAATTACATATTTTCAATTATATTTTTTATATTTTTCAGTTTTGTAAAGTAAACAAGAATAGAGGCTCGGCTACAGCTTAATGACAGAATCGGTAGGGAGTAGGAAACGATGTAACGTTCATGTTACTGTCAGTCAATATTTTGAAGTAACGGTATCTCAGGGTTTGGGAAACAGGCAAGCTTGCTAACTAATGTTAGCCAAACTAGCAGTGACAGGAAACATTTGAATAACATCGCTATGACTTACTTGTTCGGTCTTTTTTTTTTTGGTGCTGAGTCGCCACACCACAGAGTTTCTAGAGGAAGCGTTTCAAATGCTGCTGTTTAGTCATCATTATGGTGTTTCTGTTACTGGCATGTAACACTTAAACGGTGGTTCGCAAGCTGCAGTTTTTGTTGTCTTCCAGACACTTCCTTGAACGTCAGTCCTACGTCAACAAATGACAGGCGTGCACAGGGCCCTCTAGCGAACGAGACACGGAATTGGACAGTGAGTCAATGATGTCATTTTTATTCCAGGCGGCCACCTGCAGAAAATTAGTTATTTAAATTCATCTAGATGAAGCCTTCCCACACAAATGGTTGTATCCGCAGGCAAAACTTTGTGTTTGCCTTTTAATCTCATAGTTCTGAGGGTACTGTGAGACCTAATTAATGGTACCCCACTGCAATTCTGGAGACCTAATACTGTTTCTCTCTTTTTGATTTTGAAATCATATCACACATCAAGACATCGCCCAAGAGCATCTGACTGCAGACCTCCACCAGGGGAAACTCAAGACAAGTGTTAATGTGATTGAGTTATTTCATTAAGGATGTATCTGTATATTTTAAACAGTTATCCAGCTATCCAGTGACCCCAGCCCCCCAACCCCTCCATCCCTTCATCCCCCTCCTCACAGAAACTTTGTTACACTGTTTATTTATCTACACTCTTTATACACACTTGAGCTTACACCTAATTCACAATATTATGCCCAATGTTCTCAGCAAGACACTAATGAGACGCCTGACGCTGTTTTCTCTAATGGCTCATCAGCAATTCAGACAGTGAACTGCTCCCGCAAACAGTCAGCCTTAATTATGGAACACAATTACACCTTGCTGGCGAAAATGGTTAACTCAGCTGTGCTACCATGGTGTCCTCAGTCCTGGATAGTTTTTAGATTTTGGCCCACAGCCAGTGTCCATTCTCCTCAGTCAGTCTTTTGCTCCACTTTCTTCTGAGGTCTCTTGTGGCCTGTTGTAATCAAGCGGCTACCTCTCAACCACAAAAATGAGGCCAACAAAGAGTGCTAAAAACTGCATTTCCTCGAATGGCCACTTGAGGCTGGCTCCAAAAGCGAGTCAATTGTTATAGATTAAAATATTATAACTTTACAGCAGAAATAAAAATGTTTACTGTCTGGTACAAAAAACAGTTTTAGTCTCTAAAGCTAATTTTGCTCTTCGTGATAACTATTTAGGGGTGATTTTTTTATACAACTAACTTGTTTTTTTTTATTAAGGCTTGAAGTTATGCATAATCAAGGCCGTTGTCACTTTGAGTGATAGGTGGGTACGGTCACAGGTGGCTAGTCGCTAGCTGTCTGCCCAGCATCTAAGCTTATTCAAGTCAATGATGATCTATTGTGGTGATCTGATGTGGTATTGTGGTGTTGGTGCCTTTTGGAGGACTTTTCATGCCAATATTTGACAAATAATATGATTTACTTACTGTGCAGTTAACTGACTAACAGAATGTGAGGAAGTCTGTGCTGCTGCTTTTTGGAGTGGCTGAAATTCTTATTTTATTTATATGCTAACTCTAAATAGCCTAATTATCTTTGCTCACTATACCTGGCTTGTTACCTTAGCTCTTTAACCAGCTAATTAGCCAAATGAAATAGCCTTGGGTTAGCCTTGGAGCAAGCCCAGACGCCCAGCTGTGCTAACAAAGCTAATAGGAGTCCACACATGCCCCACCTTTTTGCCCATTTTTGGATTAGCCAGGAGTTAGATGGAGTCAGGCACTGCCAAGATGGCTACAGCAAAGCAGCCCACTCTGAGCTTCAGAGGCTCACAGAGCCCATGTCCATCTGTACATACTGGTCGTTATCCAGGACTTCAAATCTCATTGGGTGAACTAGTGGTGATGGGGTACAAATACCAAGCAGCTATTTTCTTTCCAACCTTTTCTGTTCATCTTAATCCTTTCATAAACCTCCTTTAGATTATATCATCCCTTTAAAATAACCCAAACATAACACCCGGAAGACTGCAAATTGTCACATGTTAATAAGTCAACTTTAGCAGGCTACAGGATGCAGCCTAATATTTAACAGAAAGACATGAGAGTGGTATCTATCCTTTCCTGTAACTCTCAGCAAGAAAGCTAAGAAGCATTCTTCTCAAAATGTCAATCTCTTCCTATAAAGATTTTCAACCTTAAACTGATATCAAGGCATGTGTTAATGTAGAGACCATACCGTCCTCAAACAGGACTAATTCATATAATTTATATTACACTAGTTATAGTGTAATATATAGAACATATGAAAACTTTCTCAGAATTATACTGACTATTCTTCGACATCATATTCTTTCTATCATATCCTTCTATGTTTCCTTCCTTCTGCCCTTTCTCGGTGCTTGAGGCATTCTTTACCTAACCTTTTCTGTGTCCTGTCAATGTTGTTGCTCCATTGCCAGCCCTTCTCTCAATGATTGACTGTCCATGAGCCCCATGAACATAAGCCACTGAAAGTCCTTTTTGTTTTTTCTATAGAGCTCAGCAACAGCAAACGCGGACAATGTGTGGACGGTCAGCCAGCCAGTCCGCTGAAAAAAAGTTGGCTCCTGCTAAAGTTTTCAAAGTCACTGACTGTCTGTCATCCACTCCAAATTGTGTACCTCCTGGCCAGCCCACTGATGTGACTGCACTCTGAGAACAGCACTGCAGGCTCGCTACTGCATAAGAGGTGAGAGGCTGATCTCAGTCAAGTCTTCCCATATTTTTCTGAGACAAAAAGGGAGAAAATGCTCAACAATTACAGATGACATATTTATAGAGCGATTTTAATGCATTTCTAATATTAATGTGACATGTCATTTGGTTGTTTTTTTTGTTTTTTTCATAATTTATTCTTGGTGACTTGTCTACACATCAAATCAGGTCTTATTAATATGTCTGTAATTATCTCTGCCCTGATAAAGATCCTGCGAACTAGAAAGTGGTCTACAAATTCAACCATAATCATGCCAGATTAAAAGGATTTTAATGTACCTCATCACCTTGCTTTACATAAAAGTGCCTCAAGATTTTTTCCATTCCTGTTATAATTCTTTTCATCTTTAAAATCACCTTAAGGTTCATAGATCATTTGGAGAACAATTACCTCCATTATTTGGGTCAAGAACAAGATAAGAATACATTTTATTTTTTCAGTTTATTTGGGATTAATGCCACTTTATTAGCACTTGCCAGCCACTTACTGTATGTTGGTAACATGATGATAGGGTGGCAAAAATATATTACATGGATTACATTTGCCTTTTCAGGCACTTTGTGGCTGGAAACCACCACAAAGATGCAACCAGACTCTCTAACTACCCACAGTTGGAACAGGCTCAACCAATAACCTATTTACTGGCAGTGTTAGCACAATGTAATGGTATTACTTTCTTGCTTGCAGGTTTTCTTTGCACTGGGACTGAGGCTTGTACAATTATGTATGTCACCCACAATATCCTTGTGTTTCTAAGTACAACTTTTCTTAGAGGTCTGTTACTTCTCAGTGGCTTGAGGTCGTAACTGCAGTATTAAAGTCACAAATGTGGACTCTTTGTCATTATATTAAATGGATGTAAACACAAGAACTCTCTAACTGTATAACAGTGCTGAATAATACATGGTCCACTGCTATTTTGTAGCTTCTCTCTCAACGGGAAACCTTTAGGAGTTAAAGGAATAGTGTGACCACACAAAACTCCCGTAAAACCACAACATCATTTTTACATTTCAGTTTTTGTACAGATGAAACAAATGAGATGTTATATGTTAAATGTTGTCCTTTAAAGATGTAGGCAGATTTTCTGTTTTTAACTGTTAACAAAGCCAGGCTAGCTGTTTCCCCCATTCCCCTTATTTATGCTAGGCTAAGCTAACTCTACAATATCTACATATTTACTGTACAAGCATGTGAGATCTTTTAGTCTAACTCTCAGCAGGAAAACAAAGCAACTGTATTTCCCGAAATGTCAACATGTCCCTTTAACAAATCTGCATTTTGAAAGCTGATGCTAATAATAAATTAATAATAAATTAATTTCTTGCATTAAAGCTACTAATTTCCAATAATCTGATATTTACTGTCTCTGTTTCCATGTACTAACAGTCAAATGACTGTTTACATTATGAATACAACTCTGTAAAACCATGTGTAAACTTTATTATATTGCATGTAAACAGTCATTTGTTTAAATGCAATTAAATAATAAGAGGCAAATAGTTGTGTGATGCATATATGGGCAAAATGACATCAGTCTTACTCTGCTTCCAAACCTGTATCTACAACTATAGTATACGTGGTGTTATCAGCCTTTAGCCACTTTCAACATCCTCCCACGTCCTGTCTTAACTCCTAGATTTACTCTTCGCCTTTTTGATACTACTGTTGTCAACCTTTCAGCCTCTCTGATTTTGTTAAACATGTGCCTTTGTGAATGTAGACTCTGCTCTTTTTTGGCAGCACAAATCTGCTTTCTCTCGGTTGTCATTTCATCCACACGTGTCTTAATGAGTGGGAGGCAAACGTGTCTGCTCTGCCTTTTTGCCATTCACAACCCACTTTGAGGAGTGTGAAAAATTACTGGTCATTTATCTAACCATCAGTAACTCTGGCCCCACATTATGCCACTTTTTTTTTTGTCATGATAATGACTCACTACATGAAACCTTCCATTTCACAGCTTTACACATTATTAGTTGCAAATGCACTGACCTGCATGCTAATGACTATAAGAAGTTTCAGCCTGCAGTACATTTGACCCAGCACTGACCACATACTCCTGCAGTTGATGTAGGTTATACTAAATTAGTGAAAAGTGTGTGGGTTATAAGATGAACAAACTATTGCTTCACTCACCATACACATATTGCGAATGGCTGTCCTGCTGATTGCCTGCAACACTTTGCAACACTAGCAGCATGACTCTTTGGAGATGCAATATCGGTCCATTGGTTTGTGAGTCTTGTTGAAATGATTTTGGTGATCCACTGACTTTTCCCAATTTTACTTTTGAGTGAAATGTTTCAACAAATTAAGGTCAGATTGCTATTAAATTTGATTAATTGATAGATTTAAGAAGTGTACCTCATGTTTAGTGCTAATTTGAAAAATTTACCATGTTAACATGCTAAACTAAAATGTTTACCAAGGTTAAACAGCACACCTGCTAAACAGCATGCTGATGTTAGCATTAGCTCCGATGTGCCTCACAGAGCTGTTAGCCCGTCTGCAGACTTTTAGACTTTAACTGGCATTCTCTTTTTTTCTTTTGACTAAGATGCAAAAGCCTTGTTAAAACACTCAATGACATTTCAGGTTAATTGTTATTTATCACTTTAAATTTAATTTAATTACTTTACTGTTCACTGAGGTTTAAGGTAAGAATGTTAATTTTCCAGTCTTGATGATAGTCTAGTCACTTAACAGCATCTCGGTAAGTCATTTCAAATGAATCTGTAATGTGTTTGGCACAGTAAATACCTTATGAATTGCTAATACAATTAATTGGGGATTTTAAGTACAAAGAGCTAAATTGGATGACTGAGCAGTGATCTGTGCTAAAAGCTCTGAGGTTATGGAGTCTGTGACTGTGTCTGTGTATCTGTGGTTCACTTCATTAGCGTCACTGTTTTTGCTTGGGGAGACGTAATTGAGAGTAGTGACAGCACAGCATCTCTTTTCATCTGACATTAGACAGACGGACGGGCTCCTGTTTCCGGCCCAGGCCGGCAGCCTGATGCCTACCGCCAACATCCATTAGGATCGGTTTAGGATCAGTCCATTCCCCACTAACCTACATGGCCACAAGAAATGGGGCAAAACTGCCCTCAGAGCAGCCTCCAGGGCCTCCATGAATCCTCGCTTCCCTCATTCTGCCACACGACTCCAATCTCTTTGTGAAATAACCTCCTGTTTTCCTGGGTTACATCTGAAACTATCGCACGTGTCGGTGGCAAAGTTAGGCATGCTGAGTACAGGCTGTGCTGGGATGAAATATAAGATTGGGTAATATAAAACACTGACATGAATGCACATGGCAGACAGAGTGGGTAGAAGAACAGAAATGATCCTGATGAATCATAGAAGTATGATCACGAAGATCCAAAGCCTGTCACGCTCATGATCACGCTCAGTAAAAGGTTGATCCTGCCAATTCCAATAACTCCTCAATTTTTTAAAAAACTAAGCAAAGTATGGGCAGGCTACTGGGCCATAATAAACCTGGTCCCTTTGTGTGGTTTCAAAGCATTCTCCAGGTTTGAAACAAGGCACAACAACAACGATCTGTGTTGCCATTCAAAAGGGGGAACTTCAAAGAACCTCATTTTCTCTTGCCCAGCTGCACTGTGGCTCGCTGCCACAGGCCAATCATTATAATGAGATAAAAAAAAAAGTACTTTGCAATAGACAGCTAAACAGACTCACACTGTAACCTACTGCACAGAACGTCTCAAACGCCCTTTCAAAGACTGATCATGAGATGTTATGATGATCAATGAGAAGAGCTTTAATAGTTTGTGTACCTGCTTTCTGAGTAGCAATAGTAGTAGCTTTCAATAGGTGCATATTGGTCCAGAGATAGAATAATACAAAATGAAAATTAAGGCACAGTATTAGGAACAATGAAAAGAATCCCAGGTTGCTAAATGTTAATTGTCAGAGACGTGATAAATGCATCTAACAATATCTGATTATTAATTTTTACATGAGACATTAAAAACTTGGTGTTGCTCCTATTAATGTGTTTCACAAACATTTGGAGTGTATCAATACCGATTACCTGGGACGTTCGTATAAATAGCCGCTCAATAGCCCAAGATCATGCCAGGCAGGGTTTGAGAGCAAACTTTAAAAGCCTTTATTCTGCACTGACAATCTGAATAATTAAAACTTTGTGACACATTTCACCTTGAACAAGGTTTCATCAGGGTGACGAGCTATGACGACAGTGTAGGTCGGACCTTCTTTGATTTTCAATGCATCGCTTCAGGTTTGATCAGTTCCCACTTCAAATGCACACAGACGTCATGTACACACCTCTGACTGAAGGGGATTTTCATGGGCTTCCATACTGTCAAACATATTTTTGCGTCTTTGTGTTTTGGCTGCTGTTGTGTCTTTTTAATATGAGCATTTGTTGCAGCAGTTCCTGCATTCCTGGCTCCAGTTACTGTCCGGTCCAGCCATGTCGGCTGTGTTTGTGTAGGGATTTCATGCCTCACTTGTGCTCATCATGCTTTATTTGTCATGTCGTGAGCCGTGAGTCCTTTAAATACCTGACTCTGCTGTACCATTTTGCTGTGATTATATCATTTGTTGATACTGGTGTTTTCCGCTCACCCTCCTGCGCAAATATGCATTTGTATGCTAAGCTAAGTATCGACAGCTAACGTTTGCTTATTCTCTCTGACTGAGCGTGATGATGCATGATGAAAAGGACATGCACATGCTCTTTTCAGATGATTTCAAAGCTGCCATCTCTGGCTGTGCATCCCAAACTCAGCATTAGAAATGAATGAGGATGCAATTACATTTGATCAAAAATTTCCTGGGACATATTCTGTCTTTACAGCCCTGCAGCAACAGCTGCTACAGTAGCTCAGCGTTCAGTATCTAAGCCTCTCCTGCTCATGTGTGGTTTAATGCTTCTTCCCATGGCACACAGAACTCTACAACAAAGTTCTCAAAGTTTTACCCGTCCTTCCCCTGTCTCTGCTTGAGAATCTCTTTTAACACACCTTGCCAAGTCCTTCTTCCAATACACCACCTTTACGAGCAACCTACTATTTTCTGAGGGTGTTTCTTTGTCCCTCGCAGGTTTTCTTAGGTCAAGACCAAAGCCTTGCCAATCCCTTTGAACTTGTTTTCAATTCCCTATGTGTAAGTGCCAGTGGCAAATGGTGGGGCGGCTTTACTCAGAACTCAGGCCTGTGCGCTCCGGCACAGAATTCACTGCAGTTCTGTAGAATTTGGCAGAAATGTCCATTTGGGTGAAAGGTCAAGGTCATTGTGACCTCACGAAACAAGTTATTGGCCGCTTGAATGTGATACCTCAAGTCTGCTTTGAGGGAATTTCTACAGAATTAGCACAAACATTCACTTGGACTGAAAGATGAACTGATTAGATATTGGTGGTTCAAGTTCAAGGTCATTGTTACCTCACAAAACATGCTAACATGCCATAACTCAAGGATTTATATGCTAATTATGACACAACTTAACTTAAATGTCTAATAGGATAAAACGATGAAGTGATGAAATTTTACTTTGAAATGGTCAAAGGTCAACTTCACTATGACATCATCGTTTTGCAAAAACACTTCTGGCCTTTATTCAAAGCTGTAACTTTGTGACCATATTTCCTGCAACTTGCCTAGTTGTCTTAGTTCTTTCTGTTATTGATGTGTCTTTCTGTTCCTAATATATAGTATCTTTCTGTTGCTATAGACAACAACACAGTGTGGTCCTATTTCACATGTAGATTTTATATTTTATCAGCCCAAGAATAACGGCCAAGCTTGGATGATTTGATGATTCACAATTTTACATCCAATGCCAAGATTCATTGTGGAGTTTTGGTTGGTTTACCTTTTTATTTGCCTCTTTTCCCATAACCACAATCTTTCCCCCGAGCTTTAATTGGCAGATTTCCTCACACAGCGTCATGGCGTTGCTGACAACATTGCTGGTTTGTGAGTAATGTACAATCTGCTAGAGGTTTCACACCCTGAAATCTGACTGTGCACCGCGCTGCCATGTGGTTTAGATGGGAATTGAAAAACTGCAATTCCATGCAGCTTTTTGCCATTCACACTGATCGGAAGACATCAAAACTAGGACATGTGAAGAAAAAAAAAAAAACCTCAGAATTGGGACACTTTGAGCTGCAGTGTGTATGCAGCCTAAATAGCTTGTGAGCAAGCAAACATGCCACATTACATGACCTGACAGCCGGTTAAGGTGAAAACCTACATGATCTACCTAAGGTCATATCAATATATCCTCACCCAGGCCACATGCTTCACTGAAAACAGTTTTGAACAGCTGCCTTCCTCACTGCCTCACCTGACAATCAGATAAAAGGAAATGCTAATTTGGCATCCTGCTCTAACCAAAGCTTCTTTTTTCAGGCGGCACTTGATGCTATCATGCTAATTGTAAAAGGAATTTCTGTCTTTTGTGTGCGAAAGCTCACAGGGAATATTCAGGCTGCCGCTATGGTCTTTTACAAGATCAAAGTCCCTCCGGTAGGCTTTTATTATTTTCGGTGCAGTTCCCCTTTTACCAAGACAGTGGGGTAAACAATGGAGAGGAAATGTAGTGAATGTATTACAGTCTAGCTTCCCTGCATCTCTCCTCTCATAGATGGAGGATTTCTGAGTCAGTTCTTTAATGTTCAAGAGCTTATACAAGCGAGCAGCGAATGTAAAAGATTCCCCTGCTCAGTGATCTGGCAAAGAAACACCGTGTCATTAGCTTTGTTTTACACCTGTGATTAAATCCTGAACCATCATGTACTGCAGTAAATATATCATACCAGGACTTCAAGTGAATTAAGACACTGGATTGGTGGAGCTCAAGTAGAGACGTTCACTCTCAGGGCCATGCACACCTAAATGAATAATTTCACACATCATAAAGGATCTTCATAAAGAATCTGTCACAACCTCATAGCTACATCAAAGAGCACGAGTCAAAGTAAAACAGAGTCACGGAGCCTGGCAGTGGCATCGGTGTAGAGTGTAGGGGAGGGGAGCTTTGCCACACTACACATACGGGTTTCCGGGCCATCACAAATTGGGATCTTTGACCTGGTGGACGGTCATGCCCAGTGATCCACATTATGGCTGGATGGGGAAAAAAAATGTAATAGTGAGAAATGTATTGTATTGTAGACTATACTTAGAGAAAAATGCAAAAGAAATATCACTCTTATTAGATGAGCTCCACACAGTTATCTGAAAATACATTATTCACTCAGCTTAGTTGTTTAAAATAAAAAACTGTCTGCTGTACTGTTTGACATTAAACTTAAATTTACATTAAATAGCTATAGAAAATACACTAATACTCACTTATATGTGTGGGTGCACATGTCGTGATGGCTCTCAGCTCTCAGTAATATTGCTTATCCTAAACGAGACAGAAAGAATAATTCCAATAGATGCTTTGACGCCCGTCATCAGCAATGAAATGAACACGGTGATGAAAACATTGGCAGCGTGCACAGCTCCAAATCCTAAACTAAACACTGTATCGTGTGCACGGTCTTAGCTGACTCAACAAGATAAAGTAAATGCTGGCACTCACAGTTAAATTGTTTTATTACATAATATGTGGAATCAGTGAACAGCTATAAGCTATTATCAGTGCAACTTCATTAGATAAGCTTATTTCCATCAGCTGATCTACTCCTAAATGAACATTATACGTTAACTGTAATAACGTTATCGTTCTGTTATGGTTAATGAATTGTGACCTACAGAAAACATTGTTACAGCCTCTACAGTCCATGGTTACACCTAATAGCTAACTATTGTGTTAATACTCACGAAGACTTAACATAAACCTGTTACCTACCAGTACCTGTTTTTCTTTTTTTTTTTATGAAAGAGACCATGTACAGCTTTCAGGATAAATGTTACCATTTCATGCCCCACACCAGATTGTAGCTTCAAGCTAATTCTTATCTGCAGTCCCCAGAGTAGTTAATGTTGTGTTTTGTGTTTTGTGTGATTGTTGTTTTTTGTTATCTGCCATTGTGTCTTGAGTTGTTGTTGTTGTGATTCCCTATTTGCCGTTGTGTTTTCCTGTTTGCCATCGTGTTTTGTGAGTTCTTGTTGGGATTCCCTCTTTACCATTGCCTTTTGTTATCTGCCGATGTGATTCCCTATTTGTTGTTGTGGTTTTGCACTTCAGGGCCACCGTATCATCCTGTCTTATGAGATCATCTTTCTTCCAAAGCCAACTTTACTTCGTTACTTCCTACCTCCAAAAACCTGAGCTGACAGGAACTGACTGATTATACTGTGTATTAACTGTGAGTCATAGAGAGACTAAGAGATAAATGATATGCCGCCTTTAGCTCCCTCCTAACAAATAAACAGGGGGGTATCTGTATTCTGAGGGGTTTAGAGTACTTGGAAGGAATTTACATTATACTATTGAAAACAGCATGAGAGTGAGAAAAACTAATATGAGACTGACTTTATACTTCCATGAAGGAAAATACTATTTACAGAAAATTCAAATGTAAGGCTTAAGTGAATAAACAAGATGTGAAGAATGCAACATTTTCTTTTTATTTTCTTTTTCTCTTTTCTTCTTTTTCCAGCTTGTGCATGTCAAATTAAATTTTCGAGCAAGGAGCGGGTTGCACTCAGGGGACTAAATTTCATATAAAATCCATTCAAGATTTAGTTTATTTACCGTGAACCAGATTTCAATTTATCTCAACTTCCATCCTTGACCTATCTTTTGAAGACAGTGCTCTTTTTCCAAACTTCTCCTGCCTTAGCTGTGTTACCAATCACTTTCACTGCTACATTTCACTTTGTGGTTCCTCCAGACGTCGGTGCTGGTTGATGCACGTCTCACAGAAAACCAAATCGATAAAAAATATTGGAGTTTGGTGCAGTGGCTCTTCCCAGTGCCCTGGGGCTGGCTGATGATGTACAGACAATAATGAAAGGTCAGTCGCTAATCGAGCTTGGCCTGCAGCGATGGCAGGTTCATGCCACCCAGGACCCTAGAAGGCCTTCAGAGAGGGGCTGTAAAAGTGTAATGTTATTGCCTGTTGGTTTTCATGGTGCTGGCACTGTAGTGCTGTAATAGAGGCTGCTGCTCTGTGGCCACACAGTCGCTCTGGAGCCTCCTTTGCATTTACAGTAAATTACTGCAGATTCAGGGGGTACATTAATCACTGTTCTCCTCACTCTTTATAAAAGCTACAACAGATTAGATACTCCAGTTATTAATCTATCAGCTCATAAACAAGATAGAGCAAGAAAAGACATTTTGAAACTTATTTCACTGATTGTTCTCAATGCCATTTTGACAAAAATAGGCCCCATATTCACGCCAGAAGTAATCTTCCGCTTAATGGTGTAAAACTAAGACAAGTAAAACAGATGGAGCTCCAGTTTTATAATTGTGTTTACAGCTCACGAAGTGGCAGCTTGGCATCTTTCACAGAGTTGGAGGTTTCTTCATCTGCGGCATCCACAGATAAATCTCCACAGCACTGAATATCAGAAGGAACAAAGTATCAAGTGTCTCATCGTTATGTGAATAAGATGAAAACATTCACATTGCTTTTATGTGACATTTGACAGAAGAAGTAACACATTATTTATCTTACAGATAAAAAGCTACATTTATAAACAATATAGCTCTTAAATACAAGGATTTTGCTACTGCAGCTTCTTGGTCTGAGCAGCAACTTAGTGGCTAATAGTAGCCTAGCTAATTGTGATTAAATTTTATTAGTCTGTTTGCTCTTTACTTGTGTAAGTGTTAATGTGTGTTCAGACCAAATGGGAAGTTAATGTTTCCACTTATGTCAAGCATAAAAACCTTTCCACCAATTTCACTCAGGTTTTTTTTTATTTTTGTGCAAATTGCGCATAAAAACAGGTGGATGTAAATAAAACATACTTTGGAACATTAGTGCAGCTATTTTCTTTTTCAGCGGAAAATTTAATTACGTTTCATGCTGGAGTGCTCTTGCTTTTTATATGCCGACTGTCAGTGATGGTTCAAGCCTCACTCGCCGTCAGCTCCTCCATTTAACCCTGCACCGGTCAAAGTCGAGCACCACTCATCTCATCTCTGTGGAACTGGCCCATTAAAACACAGCTTGTGGCGAGTGTCGGCGAGAGGTGCGGTGTGAAAGATGAGAGCAATAACAGAAAAGAAGCACATCAAATCGCACCAGTAGTCGACCCCTGGGGTGTGGATTGAATTGGTGCGTCGTCCGAAGCTCTGGAAGGAGAAAAGGCTTCAACGTGACGTCACTTTACAGACTTCTCCCCTGAGTTGTATTATGGGAGCTTATGAAGACACCCTTCCCTTGCAGAACGTTACATGTGTATAACAAAAAAAAAAAAAAAAAAATTACAGCTGGGTGCCTGGAGGCATGCAGTGTGATTTGTGCTGAGGCCATGGAGAATTATAGTCACATTAGAGATGTCCTCTGGGCTTCACTTGCACGCTCTGTGAACACTAGCCCTGTAGGCAGCTAAGTGTTCGAGCCGGCGTACGCTCAGCAGCACCGCAGTGTTGCGCTTAAAAAAAACCCAGAGCAATAAGTCTATTTTGAAGGAGAAAGTACATGGAGACGCATGTCATTTACACATCAGTGTATCTTATCAGTGCACGTCAATTCATTTTTTACTTTTGTACCGAGGTTAGCCAGCCAGCGAGATCAATGATTATAAATGATTAATTTGTGAGTTATGACTCGCTGCCCTGTTTCCTCCCGCAGACACTAAATCACAGAGGGGGAAAAGCAAACCTAGGTGCTGATTAATTCAAACATTAATTCTCCTTACAACAAGCCTCCCAGTCAGCTTTAAATAGGCCCATTGTTCAACTGAAATTCGCTCTCACAAGGCGCAGTCGCCTTTTCATAGTAGTGTTCTTGTCAGTGAGACACCAATTAATTTGGTGCATTCTTGAGGACTGGCCGATGGCAGTAAGTTGCGCACCAATCACACGTATTGCAAGTTTATTCAAACACGAAGATTTGACCTACATGCAGTCTGCGTGGACAACAAATCTGATCACTGCATGTAATCAATTAATTTCAGATCAATTAAAACTCATTTTTGAAAACTGCAACTAACACCTTTTTCTAATTGCATGTGTTGGCCCGAGAAGGATCCTTCCTCCGTTTAGCGCTGGTTGCATGTCAGCCAGCAGTCAAAGTGATGAGGCAGAAGTCAGCGCCTTTACCGGATGAAGAGGTCACGGCCATGCTTAGAGGGTCAGGAGAGCTAATTAGACAGAATGAATGACGGGGACCTGAGGGGCTAAATGCAATTACCAACAGCGTGAAAGGCATAAGTAGAGGAGATAAACCCTTGAGATATCAGCTGATGAAAGTTTAAATTCTTTAACTTTAAGCCCTGAAATACCTGAAGTTAGAATCAAATATATGCAGTGCTGTTACTATACGTGGGTAGAGCTTGGAGATAGCGGG
This sequence comes from Seriola aureovittata, assembly GCF_021018895.1. Classification (NCBI taxonomy): domain Eukaryota; kingdom Metazoa; phylum Chordata; class Actinopteri; order Carangiformes; family Carangidae; genus Seriola; species Seriola aureovittata. Next base: position 19,479,974 of record NC_079376.1, read on the forward strand.
AAGCTCGCCACACAAACAGCTTATTGCTCATTACTACACAGCACACACTTCAGTAAATGTTAATGCATCAGAGGTATTTGCAGGGATGAATATGTCTCCCTTCTGTCAGCGTATTTATTGACAATATGACAACTACAATGACTATGTAAAAATTTGCCTGCCTGCCAAATTAAATGATGAGCTATGAAGCCGCGGTGAACCGGGGTAACAAGGATCACCTGCTCCTAAATATATACATCCCCGTCTCAGCAGTCGCTGCAAGATGATTTGGACTGAGCCTGCAGACGGCAGAATGTCACTTCAAGCACGTCTGGAGAGTGAAGCAGCCTGAATAATCATTATAGCCTGTTCAGCTCTTCCCCCCCCCAAAAAAGAGGAGCAATAAGCAGAAGAAGTGGCGGTGCTGCGTTTTTCATGTTGTCTGTTTGATTGTTTGATCCAGGATTAAAGATGCACGGGAAACCCAGATGGCTGTCTCCGCTTGGTCTGCTTCCAAAGACTGTCACCGTTGGAAACAACTGGGACTCCCTTAATATCTTGGCAGTGTATAGGAAGGATGTCTAGAGGAATTTAAATCTGCAGAAATAAGACCGGGGTAGACACTTAAGCAGTGTCTGAAGGCACAATGGTAACAAGGGCAACAGGGCATAAATGAACCCCTAAAGAAAAATCTCAAAATCAAGAACATTTGCTCATAGTCAGCTTGTCTGGTTTGTGATATAAACCACACTGACATTCAAACAATAAAAAATGACAAAACTTGAATGGATACCATGCTTATCCCACACAAGACTGTTGACAGTGTTGTCTGTTTCTGTGCATGGCTCATTAAATCCAAACTAGAACACTTGCACTGTGTGGGAAAGACACTGGAGAGGTGTAAGAGAGGGGAAGTCTTATGCTACTACAATCTACAGCCATGCTAGTAGCTCTCTGAGGCTGCACCAAGATGGGAAACCACACTGGCTGTGGGTGTGGTATAATAACGTGGCACAGAGCATCGTGTCCTCTTCACTATTAGATATTTCTCACACATTCCCAACAGATAGATCAAGTGGACGACCCACACATTAAAGGATTTGAGGGAAAATCCTCTAACACAGTTAATAATTCATATAAAATGATTAACTAGAGCAGTTATGTTTGCATTAATATTCATGAAAATATATAATCTATTACATGTGATATATTTTGGCAAGAGGTTGGCTTGTTTCGAGCCCTCAGCTTTTTCGTAACTCTTGTTTTTACATTAGAAAATTAAAGCATTGTTTGATTCACTGTTTATCATGACTAAATAAAAGGATATGATGAAAGAATAAAGAAATGCTTCAGGATGGCAAACAAGCTTTGGCCTAATGTGCTTTTTTATCTTTTCTGTGCGGAGAATTACAGCTCAAGTAGACAAGCTAGCAAGGCTAGCGAAAACTAGTATACAGATAGCTGTGGCTGTATCCGCTGACCACATGACCCTCACATTGCAGGTCATAGGGACATGCTTTGAGCTGAATGCTAATGTCAGCATGTTAACGTACTTGCAGTGCTAATATATATATATATATATATATATATATATATATATAATGTTTACCATGTTCATAGTGTTAGTTTTTGTGTGTTAGCATGCTAAGATTAGCTAATTAGCACTAGGCACAAAGTACAGTTGAGGCTGACGGGAATGCCATTCGTTTATTTGGTCATAAAACAAAATCTTGGACAAATTCAAATTTTAACCTGTATAATGAACATACTGTAGTGTTCAGGCTCGACGAGTGCATTGATACCTGTAAGAGCTAACTAGTATAAGCCCTTTTACCCTTTCGGACAGGACACACGGAGTCAGCTGTAAAAACAGCAAGGAGGAAACATAAATAGACATATCAAATGTTCCCCATATTATATTGACCACATAAGGGAAAAAGCCATTAACCCAATGAGTAGCTACAACAAAATGTTTACTTTATGACATTGTTGTTATGATATAAAAGGAAAAAACCAGGGCAAAGTCAGTAAAGTCAGGACTGTACTGTATTAACACAATACTTAGTGACAGAGAAATATAATTAGTTACTTTAGGGATATTTTTCATGGTGATATTAGAATTAGAATGGTATAATAATACTATAATATAGAAATGATTTAAAACATATTCAGGTCACTGTAAAGCCACTAAACAAAATTTTAACTACTGGAACTACAATCTTAGGGGTATGATTAAGATTTATTTCAATTTGAAAATATACCCATAAATTTGTCATATGAAAACAATTATACAACCTTGAACATTTTTATCACAACAGGATCACACAAGTTGAACACCCACATCCCTGCAATACAAAGAATTGCCCTCAATTTACTTTTTTTTCTAAACATTTAAAACATTTTTCAACAAAAAAACTAAACAATACAAGATTCCACTACAACTTTCAAATTGCCATCTATTAAATACCCAGAACCCCTCGGTGCCCCAGGGAAGAACCCGCACACGCTAGCTTGAAGTGGTGCGATCAAAGAAAAATGCAAGGGGGGAGAAATTCAACCTATAAATCTGTGAAGCTCAACTTTGTCTTGTCCCAAAGAGGGCACCGGCCAGTAAATCTTTGCCATTGTGTCTGGTCACCGACTCTTTTATATCATATCAAGGGATTTGTCTGGCAGGAAAATCTGCCCATGATTTATTATGTTATAAAATGGGTTTAACATGCCATTTCTATAGCTGGAAGCCTTTCCGGAGTAATAACACCACAGACCACTGCTATTTCACAGGAAAGTGAGCTCTGTTGTAAAGACAAAGCTCTGGCTTCACACTGTAACTACTGTGTTTGTGTGTGTGTGTGTGTGTGTGTGTGTGTGTGTGTTTAACATTTCCTTGAGTTTTGAAAAATCCCCATCTAATGTCAGAGTCATTCCAAGGGGGACGTTGACCTATTTCAAAATTTATGCAGCATTTCTCTTGAATATGATAATTGTGATTTTGCATACAAACATAGATCATCCTCTGTTTTACTCAACAGCGACAACACTGTTGTTACAGTGATCGAACAAGAACAAAGGCCTGGAAAAAACGCTTTGGACCCTATCATTCATTTTAATTGTTCCGTCCAACAAGAAAGGCAATGCGTGCACATGCACAAAGAAACACACGAATGCAACATGCGCACACTGATGCACACACACATACACACATGCGCGCACACATGAACACGACACACGCCTTTCATACTGCAGCTAAGATGGGTATTAGACAATTTAGTCCTGACATGTTGCAGCGATGATAGCTCTACTGCCACGCAAAGGCGTCCCCTGTCACTCCCAGCGGCTCCCTCCTCCACCTTGATGTCATGGTGAGTCGACAACATCATTACTCATCACATCACCACTGAAACACATGCCTAGTGCAGCACTATCACTCTCATATTGATATGTTGGTTATAGTATTATATTCAATGTACTGTATGAGAACATTATTTCATATAAACACGTCCACAGTTTCATATATCACTTTTATATTCACATGTCCACTTTATCACTAGATCACCGTCATATTGACACCCACTATAATAGTACATCACTTTCTTTTGTCACAAATCCACTGTGTCATAGAAAAAAAAAAATTTCAGCTGATATGTGTGCACTGTGTTGTTGACGTTGTTATCATGTACGTCAGTCTGCATCCTTTTCAAATCATTTTCATGTTGACCCGTCTTGGGCCACTTGTTTCTGTCACCTCGGCCGCTGCCCCGTTTGATTTGCGAGGGACATATTCAATATCAAAGTTGCTCTTATGACGTCCTTTCCCTCGGCTCCAGGCGAACAGAAGCAGGAAGCAGAATATGACCACACCTAGGAAGGACAGGCAGCCCATGGCTGTAGATATAATGATAGTCTTAATGTCTATGGGGACTGTCATGTTGTACAGTACTGTCCCATTCCCCCATGTGCTGTTAGAGTCTGTCAGATAGTTTGAGCTCCTGTTGCTATAGTGAGATCTGTCCCCAATGCCCAGGCTCTTCACAGCTAAAGATGCTGACAGGCTAGCGTTGCCAGCAGGGTTACTGGCAATACACAAGTACACCCCGCTGTCATGCAGCTCCGCTGCCTTGATCTCCAGGGTGCCATCTGGTTGGACTTCCACCCTACCACTGCTCTTGGCTGTGATGTAGCGTCTGTGAGGTGTAATCCAGACCACAGAGGGCCGAGGCGCTCCCTCTGCCATGCAGCTCAAGCGGGCGGGCTGACCCTCATCAGCCATCAGCAGCTGTGTCGTGTTGGGTCCAATTCGTGGCCTGGTGCAGGTCATGTACCTAGACACCAGAGGCTCCCTGAGGTCACGCAGAGTTTTCCCCAGGAGGTGCTCGGGGGCACTGCACTCAGGCTGGACATCCAGAATCTGCAAAGAGGGGGGCTTGTGGCTATTGAGGAGCCAAAGCAATCTGCAGTCGCACACTAATGGATTTCCTCCAAGACAAAGCCTCTGGAGGCTGTCTGGTGAGGCAAACACTCCCCTCTCCAGAGAGTCCAGACGGTTCCGTGACACATCCAGTAGTTGCAAGGATTTGAGACCCACAAAAGCAAAGGGCTCGATAGAGACCAGCTGAGCCCCTTGTAGGCGGAGCTCCACCAGGTGTGGGAGTTGGCCTAGCTCTCCCTGATGGATGTGCTGGATGCGGCAGTAGGACAAGTTGAGATGTGTGAGGTAGGGCAGGTTGCGCAGCACTGCGCCAGGGAAGGCAGACAGGTTAGTGTTGGTTATGAACAACATTGTGAGGTTGAGTCCGTGCAGTGAGAGGGGAGGCAGTGTGTCCAGCCAGGGCCAGTAATCAATCTCCAGTTGGCGGAGACGAGATAACCTTTTAAAGGAGAAAGGCTTTAGAAAACTAATACTCAGGTAGCGCATGCGCAGTTCGACCAGACTGTGCAGATGTGCCAGAGCATCAGTGGGGACCACGGTCAGATTGGACCGTTCCAGGGTCAGACTCTGGAGTCCCAGTAATCCTGTAAAAGCCCGCTGAGAGATGAAAACTAGTTCATTATCACCCACCTCCAGAGATGACAACCTGCGCAGATCTTGGAAGGCATGATCCAAGAGGACCACCAGTCGGTTGTGGCTGAGGTCAAGGCGGGTGAGGTTGGTCAGACCTGACAGCACACCAGCAGGAACCAGCTGAAGCAAGTTGCTGCGGAAGTTGAGCGAGCGGAGAGCGAGCTGAGAGCGAAATGAGCCCGGCTCGACCACGCTGATGAGGTTGTCGCTGAGATCCAGGTCCTCCAGCTGCTGGAATGAGGAGAAGTTGTCCGGCGTGATGATGCGTAGTTTGTTCTTACTGAGGTCCAGGACGCGCGTCTCGATGGGGATGCCTTCAGGGATGGTGGGCAGGCGCTTGCGGTGGCAACTGACCGACTTGCTTTGGGCAGAGCACTCACATCGGGCGGGGCAGCTCAGAGCTGAGCTGGCCAGGAGAAGCAGCAAGGCCCCGCCCAGGAAGAGGTGGCAGTGATGCGGGGCTGGGTGTCGCATGTCTCTTTTACCCACGTTGCCCTCTGTCATGGCACAGCTTCTTGTCCATACAGAGCACCATCACGAACAAGCCCTGCAAGACACAACACATGAACGAGGAAATGTGTTAGAATACGTCACACTAAACTCAACTCAGACTGTCTCACCCCCCCCCCCTCCCCTCCCTTTCATTTTCAACCTTGTGCACTTCATGTCTGCTTAAACTGCCAAGTCTTTTCTCTCTTAATGAACTGTCCCTTTTCCTGGCACGGAGGATATAATGGAATTAAACTCACAGCAGGGCAAGACACAGCAAGAGAAATATCAGCTGCAGAAAAATGAGAACGTTCATTGCTGTGCTAACACAAAAGGTTGCAGGCTAACTGGAGATGCTTTATGAGGATGGAAGATGTTTTGTCTGGACGGCGAGAAATGACCCTCGTTAGAGTGCAGGGAGGCCAAATGCCCGTGTGGATTTGTTGTGTCTGTGTATTTTACATCCCAGATAATGTCGTGCACGGTATATGTATATGTGTGTGTGTGTGTGTGTGTGTGTGTGTGTGTGGGGGGGGGGGGCAAGTATTCAAACTAAAACACAAACTAAATAGGAAATGAAATGTCAGCTTGTGTTTGCTTCTACAAGTCAGTCCACAGAGATTACAGCAGCATTTGCCAGCCACACATAACCCGGCAGGATGAATGGAAACAAATATATATGACTCCTTACTAAGTAATCAGCATCGTCTCACTGGCTCATTGTCTCATGTTGCACTGAAAACACTGAGTTTCTTTATTTATCACAAAGATTAGGCATCTACAGTACGTATCAATATGCATTAACATGTTTAATATTTCATAGTCAATAGGAAAAAAAAAACAAGTGATAAACACAGAAACTCTGAAGAATAACAAATGCATACATTTACATAATCATCACAACAGTTTCTATTTGCTTCATCCCTTTATTGCTCCTCTAGTTTCCATTCTGCTGCTTGTTATTGCAAATGAAAGCTACTTCATAATCTATATATTTGGATTACTTTTGTCCCTGAAAGTTTACAACAGAAATCAGTCACGTTGTATGTTGTTTGTAGCTGTTTTCAACATTACTCACAGGCTAAATCCCGGTCTGGAGGAACACTACTGCACTCACTGCTCTCTCTGTATGACGATGGAAAGAAAAAAAAAAGAAAAAGTGTACTGTTGTGGCAGCACTTTTAGCTCCACATAATATGATAACTGCACTTTATATGTGAAAACTAACTTTGTGGCTCATTAGATTCCCCGAGTAGATTGAAGACTTCTTTGAATATGAAGAAAGGAATCAATACAGTGTTTTTTTATGATTTACTCATTTCTCTCTCATTCAGTTAACTTTATTCATGGGTGTTGTAATTTATTTTTTACATTTTCTTCGTACACAAGAAATGTGGTTCCAGCTCCCAGCCGCTGTACTTGGGGAAGGGGGTGGGTGGTGGTGGTGGTGGTGGGGTGTTACAGAGAGAAGAGATAACGACAGGGTAATGAGGGAGAGAGTACAACTGTAAAACATTTTGTTCTCCGAGAGCCATGCCTCTCCACAGCTCGGGATGGCACAGCCCTTGACAGGAAAAAAAAAAAGAGCAGAAAACCACCTCCTCGCAGCCACAGGTTGTTGAATTGACAGATGGCTATGCAGACAGAGTGGCTGACCATAATTGCCTCATTACCAGTTGTATCTGTATTCTGCTCATGGCTATCTTTGCCAATTAGGTGTGTAAAACATAAGTCACATCTGTGAATGGTGGAAATTTGAATGCACTATCATAAAAGGTGCAGAAAAATGCCAGAAATATGAAAGACGCCTTTTATAAAAAAAAAAAAAAAGAAAAAGAAAAAAAGGAAAAGGCTTTTCTGACTGCTTTGAAGAGCTCTGTCAATCACTGCTTAGCAAAATCCTGCCAAGGTAAGCAGATGATGAGCACACAGACAGACACACACCTTACTTTGATAGTGAAGTGAGTGACATTCAGAAAATAGCCGAGATGAGGTGGAAGGAGCCATAGAGAGCACGCGCACACACACACATACACACACACACACACACACACACACACACACAAACACACACACACACTACCTTTCCCACAGCACTCACCCCTCCGCCCGGCTCAGCAGCTGCACTACTCGCATCTCCGTATCTCTCCTCTTTTTTTCCCCCCTTTTCTTTCTACCGCTGTTTTATCTCTCCGTCCTCCTGTTCACACATCTTCCGCCTAACTCCTTTTCTCTCCCCGAGTCCTGCATAAGCCCCAGTCCGTTCATCAGTCCCGGCAGGCTGGGCTTTTATCGATCGCAGCGCAGACACATCAGATGCCAGGAATGTAGCCTTTAACAAAGAGCAGGCCGTTGCCACAGCAACTACAAACCCTTACTCCGATCCGCTCTATGTAGTCTGCCAATCAAATTAATGAAAAAAAAAAGAGGGGAAGAAATAGAGTAAGGAGGGTGACATTTCTTCATATTCCTTTAGTCCTCGCATGGAGAGAACACGCAAATTGAATACATTCCTGGAAATTCAGTTTCATTGGTACAGCGGAGCCTAGTTTAAGGTGTTTCCAAGCTGTCATCCTCACCGCCTTGCTATTTGTCGACCTGTCTTGTTGCCCATCCATCTGGTGCTCTGGTAACTATCTCTGTCCGTCTACCTTATTATCCGTCTACAAGCCTGCTTCTGTCTTTGTGTATTTATCAGTCTGCCTTTACCCGTCAGCCTCTGTTCCTCCCTGCCTCTCTGTTTAATAATTACAGTCCAGTTGTCTGTTGCTGCAGCGGGGAACTGGGCTGGTGATCTGTCGGAGAGTTGTGTGGCACTCAGCGTGCAGTCTTAACATGGCTCTGCGCAGAGAAAACACCACAGCCTCGTAACTTATTTAAGCTCATAGCAGAAAAAAAAAGAAAAGAAAAAAGTAGGCTACATGATAAAACTGCTATTGCTGTGCTGGAGGATTTCTTTTGCTTCTCAGTTCAACTTTAAAAAAAATGTAAAATAAGTTTAGCTTCCCTGACAGGCCAATAAGAATTCTCATTCTGAGCTGTAAATAGATTAGATTTGTCTTTCTGCATTTTAAAGCCTCCTATAAAAAAAACTGACACATTTAGATTAAATATCATAAATTAAAATCTGTCCTGATCCAGATTTTCACAATGCAAATAAAAAATAAAAAAAAGAAGATGATTCCTCAAAGACTGTAAACTGTGTCCTTGGATTAAAAGACTATTTCAGCACTCGTACAAGTGGATAACCTTGAAAAATGATGTAGCTTTGATTCTGCTGAAGACCAGACATCTGTTTGATGTCCCAATCCATGTAGCACACAGAGCACACTGTCCTCCCACTGCTTTCTTTCTTTGGGCTTTCAGTTGTTTGCCTTTAAGACATGTTTCTACGTCCTCACAATGACCCAGTGATAGCTGATGACAGTTGACAGTATGTAATATAATATAATATAATGTGTGATCCATCAAGTGTGTGTGTATAGGTCAGTGGTTTATTATGGGGAAACAAATATCCAAGAAATAGTAGTTTGATAATTGCGAATCCCTAAACTGTAACTAGAATTTTAGCAAGACTTAGTCACTTCTTCAAACATTGGTCGGATTAAAAGAAATAATCTCAGGTCACTGCTGTAAAAATTGCTTTGGCTTAGTTCTTCTACTCTCTGTTATGTATTGTCTGGCACCTGGTCAGAATTAGCTGGAGATTAACTAGCTTGTTTTGACTAGAGCTCTGTTTTTCAAGCAAAACGGAGCTAAATCTTTTCAGGCTTTCTGGCAATGACAGGTGGTGGAAGGAGTGAGAGGCAGATGGGGACAAAAATCACTTCCAACATTTTAGGCAGTAAGAGCAGGAAGCTGCTAGCTCACGGGAAATGTGGTCCCAAATTCAAGAAACTACCGTATAACATCGAATAGCAGATATTTGAATGTGTCACATTTCAAAGGTGCGACATTTTATATAACTATGCAGAAAGTAACAGGTGTTGGTTGTGGGGACAAACCAACAGGTAATTACAGTAATTACAACATGTAAAAATTCTCTGTGCATCAACATCGTTTTCCAGCCACAACAGGAAGCTATTTACTGCAAAAATATTCAGCTAAACTCCCTGTACGCTACCTTCCCAGCAACAAACACATTCATAGCATAGCATCTGAAGAGACAGGCCTTTTGCTGAGTAGTTGATGGAGACCAAAACAAAGCTACTAGATATTGGACTTAGATTGGCTAGAGCACCAGAAGACTTAATGTTAATTAATGTCCATGCTCTATGCCTGCTGGATAAGTACATAATCTTTTCGCTAATATGTTCACAATATCAACATTATATGGTGATGGTATTACATCGTCAAAAATGATTAATGCAATGTACAGACTTGAAGTTTGTCCATGGCACATCACCGCCATATGACTCTACACCCTGACTGGCCTATTTGTATACAGCCATGGCTCTGACAGCCTGACCCAGGCTGACCTAGGTGGCACACATACTGTACTGTAGTGGCCATATCTACTCTCCCTTTGAGCTCTACCATATTTTTAGAAACACTCGGAGCCAAGCGTGTCATGGGCAAGATGGAAAACATACAGGATCCCACAGAATTCTGGGTAAATGGTAATGGTGAGGAGGGTCATTGAGAAGGGCAGCCGTTTTGGGCATTTTGGGATTTGGTTCTGAATTGGATTAGAGTCAAAGTGAAACTGTAGAAAATCTGACAGCCGAAAAGGAGCTGTAGGGTGATGCATGAGTCACTGTGAGAGTGAGAGCGAGAAGAGGGAAAAATAAGAGAGCAGAGTATAAGATAAAGCAGAAATACATGAAGAAATGAGGAAAGCCACGCTTACGAGATTTGATAAAACCCTTGTTTGCTTGGGTTGACTGTGATTTCTAATGTGATTTTAAACAAGTAAAGCTTGAGAAACTGATTACAGCTCTTCCAGGAGATCTCCATAATACTTAAGCAATGCTCTGTGCGCATGTTGATTTTAATCTGTGGGCATATCTGTCAAGATGAGCGCCATTAAATCCCTGTTCATTATCACGCCACTTTCTAAACCTGTGGCCTTTGACAGGAGCAGAGCAAATAAACGTTGGACTGAGGAGGACGTGAATTTTATTGACAGAATCGTGCTCGACACTTTTATTTTCCTTCAGCGTCCATTAAATGAGAGCTTTTGTGAGAAGTCCTATCTGCAGTGCTGCAACATTAAGATAACGTTATTAGCACAGTTGCCCCAATATGTGTGGATAGAGGTTTAAAAGCATGGGTCATTTTTGTGGTTAGGGTGCATAATAATCTCTACTATAAATCCTCTCTCCTCTTCGCACAGCCTTGCAAATATGTGGCTTTGAATTCATTTACGTGGCTGCAATTATTTCCCACTCAGCTCCTTGGAAAGGAGCCATTATTATTTATAACACAAATCTCACTACAACCTCTGCAAAGAAGTTTAGTGCACATTTTACACTTGTTTGTTCATTTTAAAAAAAGCGTACATTTCTCCTAAGTTTTCATTTGGATCACTGGACTCATAAAAACTGTAAAGTACTCATTCATCCTTGTTTTCCCCTGAAATATTAAACACGAGCGCGACTGTTTGGCTTCGCTCATTTCCAGATATAGTATAGTGGCATGAATAATGAAATTATTTCACATGAGAGAGTTCACATGTAGCCGATTATTGCCTCAGTGTGAGCATATAACATAACATACTCTGCATGATAATTGACCTGAAAGGACGTATCATTAAACCAATCGTTCTTTTTGCCTCTGCGTATTTATGCGGAAACAAATGTGTGTGTGTAAATTGCGTTTACGACACACTAGCAGTGTTTTACATGGAATTTGATGGGAGCTTGTCGTGATACAGTGAATTAACAAAACACAAGGGATATGTATCTATTCATCAAATTATCTCATGGAAAAAAAAAATCCCTTTTGATTCCCCCCTTCTTTTTTTTTTTTTTTTTTTTTTAAATGTCCATACCATTGTGGAAGATGTAGAGGAAAAAGAAGCAGAGGAGCTACTTGACTTAATCTTTAAGACCACAGAAATGTAAATTGTGCAAAAGCACCCGAAAGGCTTTCCTAATACTTTGTACTTTCTGTGTAGCCTGAGCTCAATTTAATGATAATTCACTGTGTATTCAAAACAAATACTAACAAGCCAAATGCATTTTCTATTCTGTGAATTATGGCGTGCTGCACACCCGCTGACCACCCTGCAGAGTGCAAAATGTCAGCGGAGTTTTCAGGATGCTCTTGGGATTCGGAAGTTGAACCGTGTTCTTCTCGGCTAATTAGTGCTTGTGCATTCAAACTCTGCCAATTAAACAGCTCCTTTCTGCACCACTGGCCATGTTTCCTCTGAAGCGATGCCTTGTTGAGCCATCAACAGTGTATCCTGTCTTCCACCATGTGGCTTGTTGTATGTCTGCTGTGCTGCGGGCTCACAAGGGATGTTGCTTTACCCTGCAGTCTCTGGATTTAGAAAAGTCCAGTTAATACTTAGACAGTGTTTGCTCATACTGATAGAAAGAGGGAGAGGCGGCGTGGTGCTTCCACACCGCAGCCTTCAGTACTGAAACAAAAAGCATAAACACTGACACAGGCTGTGACACAGCATCCACGCTGTGGACATGAATAATGTGAACATTACGTTCCTCCACCAGCTGAATTATGTCACAACAGCTTGTGCCAGTATATCCTGCTGGTCACATTAAATTGTTGCAATCTGAATTTAAGGCCCCTTTCAGACATGCTCCTTGTTACATAGATGTGATAGCAATTTTACATGCTGGTCTCACGAATAGGTCACTTAACAGAAAGGTTGTGATGGCATTAGGTCAGACCTAGTAACATTTACCAAACACGTTCAGCGCAGCACAAGTCTGAACTGAATGCCATAGATTAAGGGATTTAAAGCTGCTCTATTAGATGTTTTCACATCAACAATGGATGAAATTACTACATGTAATACAGAGGGGCTTGT